>NW_017616696.1:0-317500 GCF_001879475.1 Ipomoea nil | reverse complement strand
TCAACACTGTTATATTTAACCGTTAGGTTATACTGAGTAATTAATTTGAATTAAAATTATGCTAATTAATTGGTAGCATTGCAATTGGTAACATATACATTGGGCTTTCTTTCTTGTACATTTACAAATACTTTCTAATTTTACCATTTTCTTCTTAGTTTTGCATACAACATTTAATCATAAAGATCTAATTTGTTTTCTTTTCCTAACTTTTTATAGGCTTTGTTGAAATTTATTTTCTAATTTTAATTTTTTAACTGCATAGTTTTTATTGTGTTGATATATATAAAAATTTTAGCTCAAATCTCATGATGGATAAAAATAAATTTTACATTTTCTCTTTTATTTCTTTGAGTTTCAGTAAAATAATGTAATTCATTATTCAACTACATATAATTATATATTTGATAGTGTAAATTGTTGAATCGTGAATATGATTGATGAGGATTTCAATTACTTAATATATTCACTACTAGAAATTATGAAATTTCCGACCACGTGAAAGTGATCTTAAATCAAGTTGATACCAAAAAGTGGTCGGAAATAGCAACAAAGGTTTTTCCGGATATCAAAAGTGGTCGGAACAAGGCTTTCGACTTGATTTAAGATCACTTTCAGGTGGTCGGAAATTTCATAATTTCCAGTAGTGATTATACGAATACGTTGTTAGAATAAAATATAATTTTTTTTTTTTTTGAGAAGGTTAGAATAAAATATAATAAATTGATATAAATTCCAAACAAATTAACAATTTAATTACTAATTGTACTTGAAACTATATATATTAGTTTTCTATTTGTTTTGATAATGTATTTACACAAATTCTTTTTTCACATTAACATTTATTTTTTTTAATGCTACTAGCTCTATTACAATGTAGTATCTGTTTATATACTTTCTCAACCTACTGAAACACAAAAAGCTAATAACGCCTCCAGTGAAGCTCGAACTCATAATCTTTCAAATGAAAATCCAACCCGGATACCATTGGACCACATAGTCCTAGTACATTAACATTTATTTAATTGTGCAACACACTTCACTTAATAACTAATTAAAAAAAAAAAAAAAGTAATTTGTCTTACACCAATAGTCGCGCGCCCATAATAAGAGAGCTTTTCTCCACACTCCATATCATCCCGTCACCTTACTTCTTCTTATCCATAAGAAGACACTTTAAACATGTAAAACAATATCCAAAATAGTGAAACATTCACTTAATTGACTCAATGCCCGAAATTTTCTTATCAAGTTAATTCTAACATTTTTACTTTTGGTTGTCAACTATTAATTTGATCATTTTTATCCCTTCTTTGAATAAATTAAAATAGACAAAAACATCCCAAATGTTTCATACGAAGAGTGGTGAGTTTGGTAAAAGGGATGATATTTAAATATGGGCACAAGTGTTAAATTGGCTCATTTATTACTTCAAAGTACTCAATTCCCCCCATCAATTAAAACATAATCTAATTGGACACACTTACCTCAAAAATTTGTCGATTAGCTTTTTTTGCAGGTTGTCACTCCACACTGCTGACATGTAATTTTATTTAAAAAAAATGGTGCTGATGTGGTATTTACTTCCTAATCTCCAACGAGAACCTAGTCTAACATGCAATAATTTCCATTCTTCGGTTCTTCATTTCCGTGCTTCCTTCTTCAGTCCAACGACATTATAAACTTCATAATTTCCGATTCCGTTCTTCAGTTCTTCAATTTCTGTTCTTCGTTCATTCTTCATATCGACATCTTCATCAACCTTGTAATGGCATCGTCTTCAACTTCATCCAGCGTGCGAAATAATTTAGATTATGAGCCTCCGATGTCTTCAGTTTCCTACGGATTTCCGGTCAATGTCGTCGTCGTCTTCTGCAATGGACTATGAAGGTCGGTGTCTTCAGTTTCCTACGGATTAAAATTAGATAAATATTTGTTCTCTACGCATTATTCAACTAGGTTGCTTCTAATTCATTGGTACGTACTTTCCATTCCACTAAGCAGTTCAATTAGTGAAATTTAAAACCTCATTTTGCTTAGCAGTTCATGCGTTTTGCTAGAAAGTAGAAACTACTTTGGTGAAAATATATATAGAGTATTCATCGGCTTCGAATTGTATAAAGTTTCTGCCCTGTTGGCGTCAGTTTCAAATTACGGATGTGGTTAATTTTGTTTTTGCACTGTCGTCATTGCAGAATTAAGGAATTAACAATTAGGGTTTAGGATGGGTTAATTAATTTTGTTATGGGGGGAATTAGATTAATCGACAAATTTTTAGAGGTAAATGTGTCTAATTAGATTATGTTTTAGTTGATGGGGGAAATTGAGCACTTCAAAATAATAGATGGAGCTATTGGACACTTGCGCCTTAAATATTTTAGAATGAATTTAGTCCACTTAAATATTTTGATTAAAAAAATTGTTTCAATACCTACAAATTAGGATGGTAAATGTAGTCAATCTTTCCTACGTTCTTATAATAACTTAATAGAACATTAATAAACATTAATTCGTTGTAGTCTAGTTGGTTAGGATACTTACTCTCACCTGAGAGATTTGAGTTTCAGTCATATTCGATACCAGGAGACCTTTATAAAAAGAACTTTATTCTCAGCAATGGAAATTTTTATTTCAGTCATATTCGATACCAGGAGACCTTTATAAAAAGAACTTTATTCTCACCAATGGAAATTTTTATTTCAGTCATATCCGATACCAGGAGACCTTTATAAAAAGAACTTTTGCCATATCCGATGCCAGGAGACCTTAATAAAAAGAACTTTTAACATATAAAAATAAAAATAAATTATAAATGATAAATACTTGATACGATTCAAGGAGACCTTAATATAAAAATAAATTATAATTAATTTATCATTTTAAAAGTGTATTAATAACTCATACATTTTGATTTCTTCCTTATAAAATGAAAAGATATTTTCAACTTATCATATTTCGTTAATAAATTATAATTAATTTATCATTTTAAAAAGTATATTGATAACTTGTATATTTTTATTTCTTCCATATACAATTAAAAGATACTTTCAAAACTCGGGGGTGTGGTTGAGTGGAAGGGACTCATTCATCCTTAACCAAAGGTCACTGTGTCCGACAATGGAAACCTTGAATATACCCTCCCAAAAAAAAAGTCACTATATCCGACAGTGGAAACCCTGGATATACCAAAAAAAAAAAAGAGTTAATTCTAGCAATGATTCTTTGACTATTGTGATTTTCCAACATTGGTCCTAGTCTTTTAATTTGGACAAAATAGACCCTTGACTATTAAATTTGTTCCAACATTGATCCTTCCGTTAGAGATCAGTTTGTTAAACGTTAGTAGGGGGGCTAAAATGGTCTTTTTCTTAACTATTGCTTTCTTCCTGGCTTGTTCGACCACCGGCCATCTTCTGCTTCTCTGTTTTTTTTTTGTTTTTTTTTTTTTTTTTGCCTCTTCTCTCAATCGTAGCCTTAATTTCAATTCTGAATTTGCATAGGAAGAAAGAAAGAAAGTTGCGAACTTTATTGTTTCTGAGCGAGCTTTGTGTGTGTGAAGAGGCCTAATTGGGTGGCGGGGAAGAAAGAGGGGTGTGTTTGAGAGAAGATGGGGAGATCAAGAGGAGTAATGGCGGCGGCGGCCTTGGGCGGCTCTGTGGGTGGCCGTCGTCGCGGATTGTTCGGGTTTCTCGAGCTTCGGGGGGAAAGACAAGCGCAGCAAGGTGTGGACTTCCAAGGGGTTGAGGAACCGCTGCGTGCGCCTCTCCGTCAACACGGCGGTGCAATTCAACGATTTGCAGGACCGTATCGGGTACAACAGCTCAGCAAGGCGGTGGAGTGGCTGTTGAAGGCGGCGACGCCGTTCATCAAGGAGCTTCCTTCTTTAAATTCCTTGTTCCCCGATACGGATACGCTTCAGCTTAGCGACGAGAGAAAGCGTAACGGTGGCGGAGTAGAGCTGGCGCTTCAGCATAGTAGTCCATCGGACACCAGCGAAGGCTCGGCGGGGCTCTCGCTTTCCCGGTCCGAGTCGCGAATCCTGGCTCCTGCGAATTATTGGTTCTAAATTTTGAAGAATTTGAACTCAAAATGAAAATTTGTGTAATGAAACCTTTAGTCTGCTTTTGATCAATGTATGGTCATGTTATGTTCGTTTTTGCAAACTTTTTTTCTTCGTTGGGAGTTTAAGAAGTGATTCAGGTAAAACAGAGAGCAGAAGATGACCACTGGTCGGACAAGGGAGGAAGAAGAAAGCAATAATTAAGAAAAATACCATTTTAACCCCTATACTAATGCCTAACAAACTGATCTTTAACGGATGGACTAATGTTGGAACAAATATAATAGTCAAGGGTCTATTTTGTCTAAATTAAAAGACGAGTACCAATTATGAAAAATTGCAATAGTCAGAGGACTATTGTTGGAATTAACTCAAAAAAAAAAAAGTCAATTTGTTCGACAGTGAAAACCCAGCTAGGCGACTAGTCACTGTGTCCGACGTTGAAAACCCAGCTAGGCGACTAGTCACTGTGTCCGGCGGTGGAAACCCTGGGTATACCCCCAAAAAAGAAGTCATTGTGTCCAAGTGAAAACCCACAAAAAAAAAAAAAATATTTTCAAACTGGGGTTCAAACCTGAGACCTCATATATTAGAGAAGCCACAGCTATGACACTCGACCACAAGGTCTTTAACATAATTTTTTTTATTTAATTATATGTAATGTGACAATTTTAATCCACCACTAATGTAACACCCCCAAATATCTAATACGGGAACTCAATAAATAAAGGGAAATAAAGAGATAATATTCGATTTTCAAAAGAGTTTAAGTGCGGAAGCTAAAAACCATTACAAGTCTAAGGGGTGTCACGCCACGCCCGGGCCAGTACTAAAACCCAAACGCTAAGGCAACTAACCAAAAGTTCACAAACTAAATCCAACATAAGTCTAAAGTCATTACACCAACTCCAAAACATAAGTCAACTACAGAATCTCTTAAAGTTCAATCTAAGGTAAAGGAGTAAGAATACATCAACAAGCTAAATAGCGCGTTCTCGACACCTCTACTCCATACCTGAAAATAAAGTTAAAACGTTAGCGAATAATGCTAAGTAAATTCCCACTCCACCACGTAAAACTACATACTTATTTACTTTCAAAAATGGTTGATAATCAAACTAGGTTTTTTGAACAAAGATACTACTTACACTTCTAACAAACTCTAAAGGAAGGTTTTCAAAAGACTTGTATGCATTGGAACGATAGGTTCTAGTAAATGAACTCACACCCATAAATCATTTTGAAACAAGATTCAACTCTTTAGAAAACACTTGACAGTATTACTCACACCAGTTCAGCTCAAGGCTAATATCAACAGAGGAAATACATAACCAATTCAAGGTATAGTAACTCATAACCCAAACCTTAATCAAAAGAGTTTGTAGATCTAGGTATACATGTGAGGAATATGTCACACAATACTTTCAAATATACTTTCCAAATCATATCATACCATACATATACTTCAAGTCTCATTTTTCAATAGCAACATAGATAGCATAATAATATAATATACACGTGGAGGTAACTATATCAAATCGAAGAGTCATACACGCATGAAACAAGTGTGGAGTATTCAAATCTCAATAACCAATCAATGTCATCAATCAATATCACATCACAAGTCTCAAATGGAAACAGATCTAGAACTTTAAGTACACACAACCCCTAACTGGGATTCCAAGACAGTGGGTAGTTACTAGTTCTGGTAACCCAGGATATGTTTCTATCAGGATACCCAAATCAACCAATAAAGCAACCTGGAGATTTCCGATACTACCGGATCAGTTCACAATGGTTGATTGGGATTTTTTCACACCACCAACCTGTTTGGAGCCTCATCACAACCGGACCCATTGCAAATAGAGCCAGGGGTCCGCCAATATCACATCAATCCAACCTCCACACTGCCCAACCAAATAGGATAACCTCCAAAAAATAGTTTATTTCAAAAATATATCCTCCAAGTATTCAAAATACATAATATTTCTCAAAAGTACGATCACACAATGTTAACATATATGTAACCGATTACCTTCATTTGTATTTACAAGTTCCTTTGAAATATTATAGTCACAAAATATTAACAAATTAGGATTTGATAACCATGAAAATTGTTATACGTTTTAACTTTAAACCACAGTTTATATTTTAGAAGTTCACAATTTATACGTCGTTTAGAATCAGGGTCCACCTTGCAAGGTGGACACTGTCCATGATATAACAACTCACCCAAAATATGGCAATAGAAAGGTTTTTTTTTTTTTTTTTTTGGGTATACCCAGGGATTCAACCGTCGAACATAGTGACTAATCAACTCGCTTGATTGTAAGCACCACTTTTGGGTGAGACAGCTGGCCTGGAGATTTAAGGCTGATACATTCCCAAAGTCAAGGATCGAACCCTTGACGTTCAGTTAAGGATGGAAAAACCCACCTTCCACTCAACCACACCCCAGGTTGAAAGGATTTTGTTTAACATCAATACTCTATGGCCCAATAGATAAGGTGCTGGTCTACAGACCCAAAGATTCTGGGTTTGATCCCCAATTCTAAATTACTAGTCATTTAGACTACGGTCCACGGTATAATGATTGAGAAGGACAAATTATTCTGTGGACTCGGGTTTACCTTGCAAGGTGGATCCGGGTCCAAAAATTCACAATTTGTATACTACGAACACACAATGTTAACATATATGTAACCGATTACCTTGTTTTGTATTTACAAGTTGCTTTCAAATATTGTAGTCATAAAATATTAACAAATTACGATTTGATAACCAAGACAATTGTTATACGTTTTAACTTTAAACCACAATTTATATTCTAGAAGTTCACAATTCTAATATTAAAAATACACAATTTATACGTCGTATAGAATTAGGGTCCACCTTGCAAGGTGGACTCTGTCCATGATATAACAACTCACCCAAAATATGGCAATTGAAAGGGTCTTTTTTTTTGGGAGGGGGGCGAGGGGGGGCGGGGGGGGGGGGGGGGTTACACCTAGGGTTTCAACCGTCGGACATAGTGACTAATCCCCTGGCTGGATTGTAGGAACCTCTTTTGGGTGGGACAACTGGCCTGTAGATTTAAGGCTGCTCCATTCCCAAAGCAAGGATCGAACCCTTGACATTTGGTTAGGGATGGATGAACTCACCTTCCACTCAACCACACCCCCAGGTTGAAAGAGTTTTGTTTAACATCAAGACTCCATGGCCCAATGGACAATGTGTTGGCCTACGAAACCAGAGATGGAGTCGTATTTCCTTATAGTTTTCAAAATTAAAATTCAAAATTACTAGCCCTTACTTAAGGGTCCACGGTATAATGATTGAGAAGTGCAAATTATTCTGTGGACTCGGGTTTACCTTGCAAGGTAGATCGGGTCCAAATATTCACAATTTGTATACTATGAACAATTGAACACACAATGTTACATATATGTAACCGATTACCTTGTTTTGTATTTACAAGTTCCTTTCAAATATTGTAGTCACAAAATATTAACAAATTAGGATTTGATAACCATGACAATTGTTATACATTTTAACTTTAAACCAAAATTTATATTCTAGAAGTTCACAATTCTAATATTAAAAATACACAATTTATAGGTCGTTTAGAATTAGGGTCCACCGTGCAAGGTGGACTCTGTCCATGATATAACAACTCACCCAAAATATGGCAATTGAAAGGGTCTTGTTTTTTTTTTTTTTTTTTTGGGGAGGGGGGGGGGGGGGGGGGGTACACCCAGGGTTTCAACCGTCGGACATAGTGACCAATCCCCTAGCTGGATTGTAGGCACCTCTTTTGGGTGGGACAACTGGCCTGTAGATTTAAAGTTGCTCCATTCCCAAAGCCAAGGATTGAACCCTTGACGTTTGGTTAGGGATGGAAGAACCCACCTTCCACTCAACCACACCCCCAGGTTGAAAGGGTTTTGTTTAATATTAAGACTCCATGGCCTAATGGATAAGGTGTTGGTCTACGAAACCAAAGATTCTAGGTTTAATCCCCCCCCTAATAGTAGGGTTCACGGTATAATGATAGAGAAGTGCAAATTATTTTGTGGATTTGGGATGTAACAACAAATATGACAATTGAAAGGGTCTTTTTTTTGGGGGGGGGGGGGGGGGGGGGGGAAGGGGGGTACACCTAGGGTTTTAACCGTCGGACGTAGTGACTAATCCCCTCGCTGGATTGTAGGCACCTCTTTTGGGTGGGACAGCTAGCCTGTAGATTTAAGGCTGCTCCATTCCCAAAGCCAAGGATCGAACCCTTCACATTTGGTAAAGGATGGATGAAGCCACCTTCCACTCAACCACGTCCCCTGGTTGAAAGGTTTTTGTTTAACATCAAAACTCCATGGCCCAATGGATAAGATGCTGGTCTACGAAACTGGAGTTTCTTGGATCAATCCCCAGTGTAGACCTATTTCCTAATAGGTATCCAAAACAACATTCAAAATTACTTGTCCTTTAGACAAGGGTTCACGGTAGGGATGTCAATTTAGCCCGAACCCGATGGGCCAACCCGATAAAATCGAAATTGATAGGGCTAGCCCGAAATTAAATGGGCTAACCCGACAACCCGAACTATTGAAAACTATTCTTTATTTTAAAAGTGATGTAAAACCTAACATACATTGAATAATTATTATAATTATATATATATATATATATATATATATATATATATATATATATATATATATATATATATATATATATAATTTAAATTAAAGCTGAAGTTTTTAGTTTTTTAAAATTTAAAACAACATTAATTTAATATTTTGACTAAAAATTGAAGAGGATGGGATTCTTCGTTCCCGTCAAATTCTCCGCGGGAATGTAGATAGGCACTATTTTCAATTTCCCATTGAGGACGGAGACGGGGAGTATACTTCCCGACCCCGCCCCGCCCCGCCCCGCCCCGCCCCGTTGTTATCCATACTCTAAATATGGGTACTCACTTTCAGTTTCTAATTTTAGTTCAGATGGTTCAACCCGCCCGATTAGCCCGACAACCCGAAGTTTAGGTTTAGGGCCAAACCGAATCCGAGAATAAAATATTAATAAACCGATTAGCCCGACAACCCGATAGGGCTAGCCCGAACCAAGTAGGCTGGCCCGATTGACATCCCTAGTTCACGGTATAATGATTGAGATGGACTCGGGTCCAAATATTCACAATATGTATATGTCGTTTAGAATTAGGGTCTACCTTGCAAGGTGGACTTTATCACAACTCACCCAAAATATGGCAATTGAAAAGGTCTTTTTTTTTAGGGGAGGGGGGGGGGGGGGGGGGGGAGAGTACGGATGGCAATTTCAATCCGACCCGTGGATATCTACCCGAATCCACCCCGCATGGATCGGGTTTTTTTGGGTGGTGGGTCGGGTGGGTCTTAAAAAAGAAAACCCGCAGTGGGTCGGGTTGGATTCGGATTCTATGTACAAGACCCGCCTAGAATCCCACCCGACCCACCATGTGTGTGTGTATATATTATATATATAATAGTAAAATAAGTACTAGTATGTAGTTAGTTATAATAGTTTATATAACTTCGTGTATCTTTTTACTATTTTTTTATATCAAAACTACTAATTTTATTTTTAAAATTTAACAATTTTGTTATTATATTTAAATATTTTCATTATTTATGTTTTAGTATCACTAATGGATTATATGTTCTTTTATAATTTATAAATAATTAAAATATTATTTTTTTGAAAAACATAATAAGATGATAAATGGTGGGTACCCGTAGTGGGCACCCGCACCAGGTGGGGGTGGGGGTTGGTTCTGAAAAAGTCAACCCGATGCGGGATGGAGGTGGGGGTGGGTGGAGAAAATATAAGGTGGGTCAGGTGATGGATGTAGCCCTCCCCGACCCATTGCCATCCCTAGGGGGGAGGGGCGGAAGTACACCCAGGGTTTCAACCGTCGGACATAGTGACTAATCCCCTCGCTGGATTGTATGCACCTCGTTTGGGTGGGACAACTGGACTGTAGATTTAAGGCTGCTCCATTCCCAAAGCCAAGGATCAAACCCTTGACGTTTGCTTCTGGATGGATGAACCCACCTTCCACTCAACCACACCCCCAGGTTGAAAGGGTTTTGTTTAACATCAAGACTCCATGGCCCAATGGATAAGGTGCTGGTTTATGAAACTAGAGATTTTGGGTTCAATCCCTAGTGGAGTTGTATTTCCTATTAAGTGTCCAAAATAAAATTCAAAATTACTCGCCCTTTAGAAAAGGGTACACGGTATAATGATTGAGAAGTGCAAATTATTCTGTGGACTCTGGTTTACCTTAACTTGCAAGGTGGAATCGGGTCCAAATATTCAAAATAAGGTCTTTCTTTTTTGGGGGGGAAGGGGGAACACACAGGGTTTCAACCGTCGGACATAGTGACTAATCCCCTCGCTGGATTATAAGCACCTCTTTTGGGTTGGACAACTGACCTGTAGATTTAAGGCCGCGCCATTCCCAAAGCCAAGGGTCAAACCCTTGACGTTTGCTTAGGGTTGGATGAACCCACCTTCCACTCAACCACACCCCTAGGTTGAAAGAGTTTTGTTTAACATCAAGACTCCATGTCCTAATGGATAAGGTGCTCGTCTACGAAACCAGAGATTTTAGGTTCAATCCCTAGTGGAGTCGTATAAAAATAAAATTCAAAATTACTCTCCCATTAGACAAGGGTTCACGGTATAATAATTGAGAAGTGCAAATAATTCTGTGGACTCGAATTTTCCTTACCTTGCAAGGTGGATTCGGGTCCAAATATTCACAATTTGTATATGTCGTTTAGAATTAGGGTCCACCTTGCAAGGGTAACTCTGTCACAACTAACCCAATCGGACATAGTGACTAATCCCCTCGCTGGATTGTGGGCACCTCTTTTGGGTGGGACAACTGGCCTGTAGATTTAAGGCTGCTCCATTCCCATAGTCAAGGATCGAACCCTTGGCGTATAGTTAGGGATGGATGAACCCACATTCCACTCAACCACACCCCCAGGTTGAAAGGGTTTTGTTTAACATCAAGACTCCATGGCCCAATGGATAAGGTCCTGGTCTATGAATCTAGAGATTTTTGGTTCGACTGGTTCGATCCCCAGTGTGTCGTATTTCCTAATAGCTATCCACAAGGGTTCAGGTATAATGATTGAGAAGTGCAAATTATTCTGTGGATTTGGGGTTACCTTACCTTGCAAGGTGTATCCAGGTCCAAATATTCATAATTTGTATATGTCGTTTCGAATTAGGGTCCACCTTGCAAGGTGACCTCTGTCACAACTCACCCATAATATGGCAATTGGGGGGGAGGTACACCCAGAGTTTCAACCGTCGGACATAGTGACTAATCCCCACGCTGGATTGTAGGCACCTCTTTTGGGTGGGACAACTGGCTTGTCGGACATAGTGACTAATCCCCTCGCTGGATTGTACGCGCCTCTTTTGGGTGGGACAACTAACCTGTAGATTTAAGGCCGCTCCATTCCCAAACCCAAGGATCGAACCCTTGACATTTGGTTAGGGATGGATGAACCCAACTTCCACTCAACCACACCCCCAGGTTGAAAGGGTTTTGTTTGACATCAATACTCCATAGCCTAATGGATAAGTTACCGGTCTACAAAACCAGAGATTCTAAGTTCAATTCCCATGAGTCATATTTCTAAATATTTGTCCAAAATTAAACTAAAATTTGAAATTACTCGCCCATTAGGCAAGGGTTCACAGAATAATGATTGAGAAGTGCAAATAATTCTGTGGACTCGAGTTTACCTTTCTTTGCAAGGTGGATCCCACCTCTTTTGGGTGGGAAAACTTGCCTGTCGGACATAGTGACTTATCCCCTCGCTGGATTGTAGGCACCTCTTTTGGGTGGGACAACTGGCCTGTCGGACATAGTGACTAATCCCCTGGATTGTAGGCAACTCTTTTGGGTGGGACAACTGACCTGTAGATTTAAGGCCGCTCCATTACCAAAGCCAAGGATCGAACCCTTGACGTTTGCTTAGGGTTGGATGAACCCACCTTCTACTCAACCACACTCCCAGGTTGAAAGGGTTTTGTTTAACATCAAGACTCCATGGCCCAATGGATAACGTGCTGGTCTATGAAACTAGAGATTTTGGTTTCGATCCCCAGTGGAGTCGTATTTCCTTAAGGTTGTCCAAAATAAAAATAAAATTCAGAAGTAGCCCCTTAGACAAGGGTTCACGGTATAATGATTGAGAAGTGCAAATTATTCTGTGGACTAGGGTCTACCTTGCAAGGTGAACTCTGTCACAACTCACCCAAAATATGGCAACTAGGTGGAGGGGGTGGTATACCCAGGGTTTCAACCGTCGGACATAGTGACTAATCCCCTCGTTGGATTGTAAGCACCTCTTTTGGGTGGGACAACTGGCCTGTAGATTTAAGGCTGCTCCATTCCCAAAGCCAAGGGTCGAACCCTTGACGTTTGCTTAGGGATGGATGAACACACCTTTGTAGATTTAAGGCCGCTCCATTCCCAAAGCCATGGGTCGAACCCTTGATGTTTGCTTAGGGATGGATGAACCCACCTTCCACTCAACCACACCCCCAGGTGGAAAGGGTTTTGTTTAACATTTAGACTCCATGGCCTAATGGATAAGGTGTTGGTCTACGAAACCAGAGATTCTGAGTTCGATCTCTAGTGGAGTCGTATTTCCTAATAGTTGTCCAAAATAAAAATAAAATTCAAAATTACTCGCTCATTAGACAAGGGTTCACGGTATAATGATTGAGAAGTGCAAATAATTCTGTGGACTCGGGTTTTCCTTACCTTGCAAGGTGGATTCGAGTCCAAATATTCACAATTTGTATGTCTTACAACTGGACATAGTGACTAATCCCCTCGCTGGATTGTAGGCACCTCTTTTGGGTGGGACAACTGGCCTGTAGATTAAAGGCTGCTCCATTCCCATAGCAATGGACCGAACCCTTGACGTTTGGTTAGGGATGGATGAACCCACCTCCCACTCAACCACACCCCCACGTTGAAAGGGTTTTGTTTAACATCAAGACTCCATGTCCCAATGGATAAGGTGCTGGACTATGAAACTAGAGATTTTTGGTTTGATCCCCAGTGTGTCGTATTTCCTAATAGCTGTCCAAAAAGTTTCACGGTATAATGATTGAGAAGTGCAAATTATTCTGTGGACACGGGTTTACCTTACCTTGCAAGGTGGATCCGGGTCCAAATATTCATAATTAGTATATGTCGTTTAGAATTAGGGTCCACCTTGCAAGGTGACCTCTGTCACAACTCACCCAAAATATGGCAATTGGGGGGGAGGTTCACCCAGAGTTTCAACCGTCGGACATAGTGACTAATCCCCTTGCTGGATTGTAGGCACCTCTTTTGGGTGAGTCAACTGGCTTGTCGGACAAAGTGACTAATCCCCTCGCTGGATTGTAGGCACCTCTTTTGGGTGGGACAACTGACCTGTATATTTAATGCCGCTCCATTCCCAAAGCCAAGGATCGAACCCCTTGACATTTACTTAGGGATGGATGAACCCAACTTCCACTCAACCACACCCACAGTATGAAAGGGTTTTGTTTAACATTAAGACTCCATAGCCTAATGGATAAGGTGCTGGTCTATGAAACTAGAGATTCTAAGTTCAATTTCCAATGGTGTTATATTTTTTAATAGTTGTCCAAAATTAAACTAAAATTCAAAATTACCCGCCCATTAGACAAGGGTTCACGAAATAATGATTGAGAAGTGCAAATAATTCTGTGGACTCGGGTTTACCTTACCTTGCAAGGTGGATCACACCTTTTTTGGGTGGGACAACGGCCCGTCGGACATAGTGTCTTATCCCCTCGCTGGATTGTAGGCACCTCTTTTGGGTGGGACAACTGACCTGTAGATTTAAGGCCACTGCATTCCCAAAACCAACGATCGAACCCTTGACGTTTGCTTAGGGATGGATGAACCCACCTTCACTCAACCACACCGCCAGGTTTGAAAGGGTTTTGTTTAACATCAAGACTCCATGGTTCAATGGATAAGGTGCTGGTCTATGAAACTAGAGATTTTTGGTTCGATCCCCAGTGTTTCGTATTTCCTAATAGCTGTCCACAAGGGTTCACGGTATAATGATTAAGAAATGCAAATTATTCTGTGGAGTCGGGTTTACCTTACCTTGCGAGGTGGATCCGGGTCCAAATATTCATAATTTGTATATGTCGTTTAGAATTAGGGTCCACCTTGCAAGGTGACCTCTGTCACAACTTACCCAAAATATGGCAATTGGGGGGAGGTACACCCAGAGTTTCAACCGTCTGACATAGTGACTAATCCCCTCGCTGGATTGTAGGCACCTCTTTGGGGTGGAAAACTGGCCTGTCAGACATAGTGACCATTCCCCTCGTAGGATTGTAGGCTCCTCTTTTGGGTGGGACAACTAACCTGTAGATTTAAGGCCGCTCCATTCCCAAAGCCAAGGATCGAACCCTTGACATTTGCTTAGGGATGGATGAACCCAACTTCCACTCAACCACAACCGCAGTATGAAAGGGTTTTGTTTGACATCAAGACTCCATAGCCTAATGGATAAGGTGTTGGTTTACGAAACCAGAGAATCTAGGTTTGATTCCTAGTGGAGTTATATTTCTTAAATTACTCGCCCATTAGACAATGGTTCATGGAAAATGGATTTAGAAGTGCATATAATTCTGTGAACTCGGGTTTAACTTACCTTGCAAGGTGGATCGCACTTCTTTTCGGTGAGACAACTGGCCTGTCGGACATAGTGACTTATCCCCTCGCCGGATTGTAGGCACCTCTTTTGGGTGGGACAACTGGCTTGTAGATTTAAGGCCGCTCCATTCCCAAAGCCAAGGATCGAACCCTTGACGTTTGCTTAGGGATTGATGAACCCACATTCCACTCAACCACACCCCCAGGTTGAAAGGGTTTTGTTTAACATTAAGACTCCATGGCCCAATGGATAAGGTTTTGGTCTACGAAACCAGAGATTTTGAGTTCGATCCCTATTGGAGTCGTATTTCCTAATAGTTGCCCAAAATAAAAATAAAATTCAAAATTACTCGCCCATTAGACAAGGGTTCACGGTATAATGATTGAGAAGTGCAAATAATTTTGTGGACTCGGGTTTTCCTTACCTTGCAAGGTGGATTCGGGTCAAAATATTCACAATTTGTATATGTCGTTTAGAATTTGGGTCCACCTTGCTAGGCTAACTCTGTCACAACTGGACATAGTAATTAATCCCTTCGCTGGATTGTAGGCACCTCTTTTGGATGGGACAACTGGCCTGTAGATTTAAGGCTGCTCCATTCCCATAGCCAAAGATCGAACCCTTGACGTTTGGTTAGGGATGGATGAACCCACCTTCTACTCAACCACACCCCCAGGTTGAAAGGGTTTTGTTTAACATCAAAACTCCATGACCCATTGGATAAGGTGCTGGTTTATGAAACTAGAGATATTTGGTTCGATCCCCAGTGTGTTGTATTTCCTAATAGCTGTCCACAAGGGTTCACGGTATAATGATTGAGAAGTGTTAATTATTCTGTGGACTCGGGATTACCTTACCCTGCAAGGTGGATCCGGGTCCAAATATTCATAATTTGTATATGTCATTTAGAATTACGGTTCACCTTGCATGGTGACCTCTGTCACAACTCACCCAAAATATGGCAATTGGGGGGGGGGGGGGGGGGGTACACCCAAAGTTTCAACCGTCGGACATAGTGACAAATCCCCTCGCTGGATTGTAGGCACCTCTTTTGGGTGGGACAACTAACCTGTTGATTTAAGGCCGCTCTATTCCCAAAGCCAAGGATCGAACCCTTGACATTTGCTTAGGGATGGATGAACCCAACTTCCACTCAACCACACCCCCAGTATGAAAGGGTTTTGTTTGACATAAAGACTCCATAGCCTAATGGATAAGGTGTTGGTTTACGAAACTAGAGATTCTAGGTTTCATTCCCAGTGGAGTTATGTTTCTTAAATTACTCGCCCATTAGACAATGGTTCACGGTATAAGGATTTAGAAGTGCAAATAAGTCTATGGACTCGGGTTTAACTTACCTTGCAAGGTGGATCGCACCTCTTTTGGGTGGGACAACTGGCCTGTCGGACATAGTGACTTATCCCCTCGTTGGATTGTAGGCACCTCTTTTGGGTGAGACAACTGACCTGTAGATTTAAGGCTGCTCCATTTCCAAAGTCAAGAATCGAACCCTTGACGTTTGCTTAGGGATGGAAGAACCCACCTTCCACTCAACCACACCCCCAGGTGGAAAGGGTTTTGTTTAACATCAAGACTCCAAAGCCCAATGGATAAGGTGCTGGTCTATGAAACCAGAGATTTTAGGTTCGATCCCCAGTTGAGTCGGATTTCCTAAAAGTTGTCCAAAATAAAAATAGAATCCAAAAATTAGCCCAAAATTTGTCCAAAATAAAAATAGAATCCAAAAATTAGCCCTTTAGACAAGGGTTCACGGTATAATGATTGAGAAGTGCAAATTATTCTGTGGACTAGGGTCAACCTTGCAAGGTGAACGCTGTCACAACTCACCCTAAATATGGCAATTGGGGGGTGGGGGTGGTATACCCAGGGTTTCAACCGTCGGACATAGTGACTAATCTCCTCGCTGGATTGTAGGCACCTCTTTTGGGTGGGACAACTAGCCTGGCGGACATAGTGACTGACCCCCTCGCTGGATTGTAGGCAACTCTTTTGGGTGGGACAACTGACCTGTAGATATAAGGCTGCTTCATTCCCAAAGCCAAGGATCAAACCCTTGACGTTTGCTTAGGGATGGATGAACCCACCTTCCACTCAACCACACCCCCAGGTTGAAAGTGTTTTGTTTAACATCAACAAGACTCCATGGCCCAATGGATAACGTGCTGGTTTACGAAATTAGAGATTCTGGGTTCGATCCCCAGTGGAGTCGAATTTCCTAATAGTTGTCCAAAATAAAAATAGAATTCAAAATTAGCCCTTTAGACAAGGGTTCACGGTATAATGATTGAGAAGTGCAAATTACTCTGTGGACTATGGTCAACCTTGCAAGGGGAACGCTGTCACAACTTACCCAAAATATGCTATTGGGGGGTGGGGGTGGTATACCCAAGGATTCAACCGTCGGACATAGTGACTAATCCCCTCGCTGGATTGTAGGCACCTTTTTTGGGTGGGATAACTGGCCTTCCGGACATAGTGACTAGACCCCTTGCTGGATTGTAGGCAACTCTTTTGGGTGGGACAACTGACCTGTAGATTTAAGGCCGCTCCATTCCAAAAGCCACACCCTTGACGTTTGCTTGGGAATGGATGAACCCACCTTCCACTAAACCACACCTCCAGGTTTAAAGGGTTTTGTTTAACATCAAGACTCCATGGCCCAATGGATATGGTGCTGGTTTACGAAACCAGAGATTCTGTGTTTGATCCCTAATGGAGTCGGATTTCTTAATAGTTGTCCAAAATAAAAATAGAATTCAAAATTAGCCTTTTAGACAAGGGTTCACGGTATAATGATTGAGAAGTGCAAATTATTCTGTGGACTAGGGTCAACCTTGCAAGGTGAATGCTGAGATAGTAATTGGGGGGTGGTATGCCCAGAGTTTCAACCGTCGGACATAGCGACTAATCCCCTCGCTGGATTGTAGGCACCTTTTTTGGGTAATCCCCTCGCTGGATTGTAGGTAACTCTTTTGGGTGGGACAATTGACCTGTAGATTTAAGGCAGCTCTATTCCCAAAGCCAAGGATCGAACCCTTGACGTTTGCTTAGGGATGGATGAACCCACCTTCCACTCAACCACACCCCCAGGTTGAAAGGGTTTTGTTTAACACATCAAGACTCCATGGCCCAATGGAAGGGTTTTGTTTAACACATCAAGACTCCATAGCCCAATGGATAAGGTGTTGGTCTACGAAACCAGATATCTTGGGTTTGATCCCCAGTGGAGTCGAATTTCATAATGGTTGTCCAAATGTAAATTAGCCCATTAGACAAGGGTTCACGGTATAATGATTGAGAAATGCAAATTATTCTGTGGACTAAGGTCAATCTCGCAAGGTGAACGCTGAGATAGTAATTGGGGGTTGGGGGGGTGGTATACCCAGAGTTTCAACTGTCGGACATAGTTACTAATCCCCTCGCTGGAGTGTAGGCAACTCTTTTGGGTGGGACAACTGACCTGTTGATTTAAGGCCGCTCCATTCCCAAAGCCAAGGATCGAACCCTTGACGTTTGCTTAGGGATGGATGAACCCACCTTCCACTCAACCACACCCCCAGGTTGAAAGGGTTTTATTTAACATCAAGACTCCATGGCCCAATGGATAAGGTGCTGGTCTACGAAACCAGAGATTCTGGGTTCGATCCCCATAGAGTCGGATTTCCTAATAGTTGTCCAAAATAAAAATAGACTTCAAAATTAGCCCTTTAGACAAAGGTTCCCGGTACAATGATTGAGAAGAGCAAATTATTCTGTGGACTATGGTCAACCTTGCAAGGTGAACGCTGTCACAACTCACCCAAAATATGGCAATCGGGGGGTGGGGTTGGTATACCCACGACTCTTTTGGGTGGGACAACTGACCTGTAGATTTAAGGCCGCAACTCATTTGGGTGGGACAACTGACCTGTAGATTTAAGGCCGCAACTCTTTTGGGTGGGACAACTGACCTGTAGATTTAAGGTCGCTCCATTCCCAAAGCCACACCCTTGACGTTTGCTTAGGGATGGATGAACCCACCTTCCACTCAACCACACCCCCAGGTTGAAAGGGTTTAGTTTAACATTAAGACTCCATGGCCCAATGGATAAGGTGTTGGTCTACGAAACCAGAGATGCTGGGTTCGATCTCCAGTGGAGTCGGGTTTCTTAATTGTTGTCCAAAATAAAAATAAAATTCAAAATTAGCCTTTTAGACAAGGGTTCACGGTATAATGATTGAGATGTGCAAATTATTCTGTGGACTATGGTCAACTTTGCAAGGTAAACGCTATCACAACTCACCCAAAATATGACAATTGGGGGGTGGGGGTGGTATACCCAGGGATTCAACCGTCGGACACAGTAAATATGACAATTGGGGGGTGGGGGTGGTATACCCAGGGATTCAACCGTCGGACACAGTGACTAATCCCCTCGCTGGATTGTAAGCACCTCTTTTGGGTGGGACAACAGGCCTGTCGGACATAGTGACTAATCCCCTCGCTGGATTGTAGGCAACTCTTTTGGGTGGGACAACTGACCTGTAGATATAAGGCTGCTTCATTCCCAAAGCCAAGGATCAAACCCTTGACGTTTGCGTAGGGATGGATGAACCCACCTTCCACTCAACCACACCCCCAGGTTGAAAGGGTTCTGTTTAACATCAAGACTCCATGGCCCAATGGGTAAGGTGCTGGTCTACGAAACCAGAGATTCCGGGTTCGATCCCCAGTGGAGTTGGATTTATTCTTAATAGTTGTCCAAAATAAAAATAGAATTCAAAATTAGCCCTTTAGACAAGGGTTCACGGTATAATGATTGAGAAGTGCAAATTATTCACAACTCACCCACCCGACGTTTGCTTAGGGATGGATGAACCCACCTTCCACTCAACCACACCCTCAGGTTGAAAGGGTTTTGTTTAACACATCAAGACTCCATGGCCCAATGGAAGGGTTTTGTTTAACACATCAAGACTCCATGGCCCAATGGATAAGGTGTTGGTCTACGAAACCAGATATCTTGGGTTTGATCCCCAGTGGAGTCGAATTTCATAATGGTTGTCCAAATGTAAATTAGCCCATTAGACAAGGGTTCACGGTATAATGATTGAGAAATGCAAATTATTCTGTGGACTAAGGTCAATCTCGCAAGGTGAACGCTGAGATAGTAATTGGGGGTTGGGGGGGTGGTATACCCAGAGTTTCAACTGTCGGACATAGTTACTAATCCCCTCGCTGGATTGTAGGCAACTCTTTTGGGTGGGACAACTGACCTGTTGATTTAAGGCCGCTCCATTCCCAAAGCCAAGGATCGAACCCTTGACGTTTGCTTAGGGATGGATGAACCCACCTTCCACTCAACCACACCCCCAGGTTGAAAGGGTTTTATTTAACATCAAGACTCCATGGCCCAATGGATAAGGTGCTGGTCTACGAAACCAGAGATTCTGGGTTCGATCCCCATAGAGTCGGATTTCCTAATAGTTGTCCAAAATAAAAATAGACTTCAAAATTAGCCCTTTAGACAAAGGTTCCCGGTACAATGATTGAGAAGAGCAAATTATTCTGTGGACTATGGTCAACCTTGCAAGGTGAACGCTGTCACAACTCACCCAAAATATGGCAATCGGGGGGTGGGGTTGGTATACCCACGACTCTTTTGGGTGGGACAACTGACCTGTAGATTTAAGGCCGCAACTCATTTGGGTGGGACAACTGACCTGTAGATTTAAGGTCGCTCCATTCCCAAAGCCACACCCTTGACGTTTGCTTAGGGATGGATGAACCCACCTTCCACTCAACCACACCCCCAGGTTGAAAGGGTTTAGTTTAACATTAAGACTCCATGGCCCAAAGGATAAGGTGTTGGTCTACGAAACCAGAGATGCTGGGTTCGATCCCCAGTGGAGTCGGGTTTCTTAATTGTTGTCCAAAATAAAAATAAAATTCAAAATTAGCCTTTTAGACAAGGGTTCACGGTATAATGATTGAGATGTGCAAATTATTCTGTGGACTATGGTCAACTTTGCAAGGTAAACGCTATCACAACTCACCCAAAATATGACAATTGGGGGGTGGGGGTGGTATACCCAGGGATTCAACCGTCGGACACAGTAAATATGACAATTGGGGGGTGGGGGTGGTATACCCAGGGATTCAACCGTCGGACACAGTGACTAATCCCCTCGCTGGATTGTAAGCACCTCTTTTGGGTGGGACAACAGGCCTGTCGGACATAGTGACTAATCCCCTCGCTGGATTGTAGGCAACTCTTTTGGGTGGGACAACTGACCTGTAGATATAAGGCTGCTTCATTCCCAAAGCCAAGGATCAAACCCTTGACGTTTGCTTAGGGATGGATGAACCCACCTTCCACTCAACCACACCCCCAGGTTGAAAGGGTTTTGTTTAACATCAACAAGACTCCATGGCCCAATGGATAACGTGCTGGTTTACGAAATTAGAGATTCTGGGTTCGATCCCCAGTGGAGTCGAATTTCCTATAATAGTTGTCCAAAATAAAAATAGAATTCAAAATTAGCCCTTTAGACAAGGGTTCACGGTATAATGATTGAGAAGTGCAAATTACTCTGTGGACTATGGTCAACCTTGCAAGGGGAACGCTGTCACAACTTACCCAAAATATGCTATTGGGGGGTGGGGGTGGTATACCCAAGGATTCAACCGTCGGACATAGTGACTAATCCCCTCGCTAGATTGTAGGCACCTCTTTTGGGTGGGATAACTGGCCTTCCGGACATAGTGACTAGACCCCTTGCTGGATTGTAGGCAACTCTTTTGGGTGGGACAACTGACCTGTAGATTTAAGGCCGCTCCATTCCAAAAGCCACACCCTTGACGTTTGCTTGGGAATGGATGAACCCACCTTCCACTAAACCACACCTCCAGGTTTAAAGGGTTTTGTTTAACATCAAGACTCCATGGCCCAATGGATATGGTGCTGGTTTACGAAACCAGAGATTCTGTGTTTGATCCCTAATGGAGTCGGATTTCTTAATAGTTGTCCAAAATAAAAATAGAATTCAAAATTAGCCTTTTAGACAAGGGTTCACGGTATAATGATTGAGAAGTGCAAATTATTCTGTGGACTAGGGTCAACCTTGCAAGGTGAATGCTGAGATAGTAATTGGGGGGTGGTATGCCCAGAGTTTCAACCGTCGGACATAGCGACTAATCCCCTCGCTGGATTGTAGGCACCTTTTTTGGGTAATCCCCTCGCTGGATTGTAGGTAACTCTTTTGGGTGGGACAATTGACCTGTAGATTTAAGGCAGCTCTATTCCCAAAGCCAAGGATCGAACCCTTGACGTTTGCTTAGGGATGGATGAACCCACCTTCCACTCAACCACACCCCCAGGTTGAAAGGGTTTTGTTTAACATCAAGATTTCACGGCCCAATGGATAAGGTGCTGGTCTACAAAACCAGAGATTCTGGGTTCGATCTTTGTGGAGTCGGATTTCTTAATAGTTGTCCAAAATAGCTCACCCAAAATATGGCAATTGGGGTAATCATCTCGCTGGATTGGAGGTACATATTTTGGGTTGGACAACTGGCCTGTCGGACATAGAGACTAATCCCCTAGCTGGATTGTAGGCAACTCTTTTGGGTGGGACAACTGACCTGTAGATTTAAGGCCGCTCCATTCCCAAAGCCACACCCCTGACGTTTGCTTAGAGATGGATGAACCCACCTTCCACTCAACCACACCCCTAGGTTTAAAGGGTTTTTTTTAACATCAAGACTCCATGGCCCAATGGATAAGGTGCTGGTTTATCAAACCAGAGATTCTGGGGATGATCCCCAGTGGAGCCGGATTTCTTAATAATTGTCAAAAATAAAAATAGAATTCAAAATTAGCCCTTTAGACAAGGGTTCACGCTCAACTTTGCAAGGTGAACGCTGAGATAGTAATTGGGGGGTGCGGGTGGTATACCCAGAGTTTCAGCTGTCGGACATAGTGACAAATCCCCTCGCTGGATTGTAGGCAACTCTTTTGGGTGGGACAACTGACCTGTAGATTTAAGGCCGCTCCATTCCCAAAGCCAAGGATCGAACCCTTGATGTTTGCTTAGGGATGGATGAACCCACCTTCCACTCAACCACACCCCCAGGTTGAAAGGGTTCTGTTTAACATCAAGACTCCATGGTCCAATGGGTAAGGTGCTGGTCTACGAAACCAGAGATTCTGGGTTCGATCCCCAGTGGAGTTGGATTTATTCTTAATAGTTGTCCAAAATAAAAATAGAATTCAAAATTAGCCCTTTAGACAAGGGTTCACGGTATAATGATTGAGAAGTGCAAATTATTCTGTGGACTATGGTCAACCTTGCAAGGTGAATGCTGTCACAACTCACCCACCCGACGTTTGCTTAGGGATGGATGAACCCACCTTCCACTCAACCACACCCTCAGGTTGAAAGGGTTTTGTTTAACACATCAAGACTCCATGGCCCAATGGAAGGGTTTTGTTTAACACATCAAGACTCCATGGCCCAATGGATAAGGTGTTGGTCTACGAAACCAGATATCTTTGGTTTGATCCCCAGTGGAGTCGAATTTCATAATGGTTGTCCAAATGTAAATTAGCCCATTAGACAAGGGTTCACGGTATAATGATTGAGAAGTGCAAATTATTCTGTGGACTAAGGTCAATCTCGCAAGGTGAACGCTGAGATAGTAATTGGGGGTTGGGGGGGTGGTATACCCAGAGTTTCAACTGTCGGACATAGTTACTAATCCCCTCGCTGGATTGTAGGCAACTCTTTTGGGTGGGACAACTGACCTGTTGATTTAAGGCCGCTCCATTCCCAAAGCCAAGGATCGAACCTTTGACGTTTGCTTAGGGATGGATGAACCCACCTTCCACTCAACCACACCCCCAGGTTGAAAGGGTTTTATTTAACATCAAGACTCCATGGCCCAATGGATAAGGTGCTGGTCTACGAAACCAGAGATTCTGGGTTCGATCCCCATAGAGTCGGATTTCCTAATAGTTGTCCAAAATAAAAATAGACTTCAAAATTAGCCCTTTAGACAAAGGTTCCCGGTACAATGATTGAGAAGAGCAAATTATTCTGTGGACTATGGTCAACCTTGCAAGGTGAACGCTGTCACAACTCACCCAAAATATGGCAATCGGGGGGTGGGGTTGGTATACCCACGACTCTTTTGGGTGGGACAACTGACCTGTAGATTTAAGGCCGCAACTCATTTGGGTGGGACAACTGACCTGTAGATTTAAGGCCGCAACTCATTTGGGTGGGACAACTGACCTGTAGATTTAAGGCCGCAACTCTTTTGGGTGGGACAACTGACCTGTAGATTTAAGGTCGCTCCATTCCCAAAGCCACACCCTTGACGTTTGCTTAGGGATGGATGAACCCACCTTCCACTCAACCACACCCCCAGGTTGAAAGGGTTTAGTTTAACATTAAGACTCCATGGCCCAATGGATAAGGTGTTGGTCTACGAAACCAGAGATGCTGGGTTCGATCCCCAGTGGAGTCGGGTTTCTTAATTGTTGTCCAAAATAAAAATAAAATTCAAAATTAGCCCTTTAGACAAGGGTTCATGGTATAATGATTGAGATGTGCAAATTATTCTGTGGACTATGGTCAACTTTGCAATGTGAACGCTGTCACAACTCACCCAAAATATGACAATTGGGGGGTGGGGGTGGTATACCCAGGGATTCAACCGTCGGACATAGTGACTAATCCCCTCGCTGGATTGTAGGCACCTCTTTTGGGTGGGACAACTGGCCTATCGTACATAGTGACTAATCCCCCTGGATTGTAGGCAACTCTTTTCGGTGGGACAACTGACGTGTAGATTTAAGGCCACTCCATTTCCAAAGCCACACCCTTGACGTTTGCTTAGGGATGGATGAACCTAACTTCCACTCAACCACACCCCCAGGTTGAAAGGGTTTTGTTTAACATCAAGGCTCCATGGCCCAATGGATAAGGTGCTGGTCTACGAAACCAGAGATTCTGGGTTCGATCCCCAGTGGAGTCAGATTTCTTAATAGTTGTCCAAAATAAAAATAGAATTCAAAATTAGCCCTTTAGGCAAGGGTTCACGGTATAATGATTGAGAAGTGCAAATTATTCTGTGGACTAGGGTCAACCTTGCAAGGTGAACGCTGTCACAACTCACCCAAAATATGGCAATTGGGGGGTGGGGGTGGTATACCCAGGGTTTCAACCGTCAGACATAGTGACTAATCCCCTTGCTGGATTGTAGGCACCTTTTTTGGGTAATCCCCTCGCTGGATTGTAGGTAACTCTTTTGGGTGGGACAACTGACCTGTAGATTTAAGGCAGCTCCATTCCCAAAGCGAAGGATCGAACCCTTGACGTTTGCTTAGGGATGGATGAACCCACCTTGCACTCAACCACACCCCCAGGTTGAAAGGGTTTTGTTGAACATCAAGACTTCATGGCCCAATGGATAAGGTGCTGGTCTACGAAACCAGAGATTCTGGGTTCGATCCCCAGTGGAGTCGGATTTCTTAATAGTTATCCAAAATATGGCAATTGGGGGTTAGGGGTGGTATACCCAGGGTTTCAACCGTCGGACATCAACAAGACTCCATGCCCCAATGGATAACGTGCTGGTTTACGAAACTAGAGATTCTGGGTTCGATCCCCAGTGGAGTCGGATTTCCTAATAGTTGTCTAAAATCAAAATAGAATTCAAAATTAGCCCTTTAGACAAGGGTTCACGGTATAATGATTGAGAAATGCAAATTACTCTGTGGACTATGGTCAACCTTGCACGGGGAACGTTGTCTTAACTTACCAAAAATATGCTATTGGGGGGTGGGGGTGGTATACCCAGGGATTCAACCGTCGCACATAGTGTCTAATCCCCTCGCTGGATTGTAGGCACCTCTTTTGGGTGGGATAACTGGCCTTCCGGACATAGTGACTAAACCCCTTGCTGGATTGTAGGCAACCCTTTTGGGTGGGACAACTGACCTGTAGATTTAATGCCGCTCCATTCCAAAAGCCACACCCACGTTTGCTTGGGGATGGATGAACCCACCTTCCACTAAACCACACCCCCAGGTTTAAAGGGTTTTGTTTAACATTAAGACTCCATGTCCCAATGGATTAGGTGCTGGTCTACGAAACTAGAGATTCTGGGTCTGATCCCTAATGGAGTCGGATTTCTTAATAGTTGTCCAAAATAAAAATAGATTTCAAAATTAGCCTTTTAGACAATGCTTCACGGTATAGTGATTGAGAAGTGCAAATTATTCTGTGGACTAGGGTCAACCTTGCAAGGTGAATGCTGAGATAGTAATTGGGGGGTGGTATACCCAGAGTTTCAACCGTCGGACATAGCGACTAATCCCCTCGCTGGATTGTAGGCACCTTTTTTGGGTAATCCCCTCGCTGGATTGTAGGTAACTCTTTTGGGTGGGACAACTGACCTGTAGGTTTAAGCCAGCTCCATTCCCAAAGCCAAGGATCGAACCCTTGACGTTTGCTTAGGGATGGATGAACCCACCTTCCACTCAACCACACCCCCAGGTTGAAAGGGTTTTGTTTAACATCAAGACTTCATGGCCCAATGGATAAGGTGCTGGTCTACGAAACCAGAGATTCTGGGTTCGATCCCAGTGGAGTCGGATTTCTTAATAGTTGTCCAAAATAACTCACCCAAAATATGGCAATTGGGGTAATCCCCTCGCTGGATTGTAGGTACCTATTTTGGGTTGGACAACTGGCCTGTCGGACATAGAGACTAATCCCCTTGCTAGATTGTAGGCAACTCTTTTGGGTGGGACAACTGACTTGTAGATTTAAGGCCGCTCCATTCCCAAAGCCACACCCCTGACGTTTACTTAGAGATGGATGAACCCACCTTCCACTCAACCACACCCCCAGGTTTAAAGGGTTTTTTTTTAACATCAAGACTCCATGGCCCAATGGATAAGGTGCTGGTCTATGAAACCAGAGATTCTGGGGACGATCCCTAGTGGAGTCAGATTTCTTAATAATTGTCAAAAATAAAAATAGAATTCAAAATTAGCCCTTTAGACAAGGGTTCACGCTTAACTTTGCAAGGTGAACGCTGAGATAGTAATTGGGGGTGGTATACCCAGAGTTTCAACCGTCGGACATAGTGACTAATCCCCTCGTTGGATTGTAGGCAACTCTTTTGGGTGGGACAACTGACCTGTAGATTTAAGACCGCTCCATTCCCAAAGCCAAGGATCGAACCCTTGACGTTTGCTTAGGGATGGATGAACCCACCTTCCACTCAACCACACCCCCAGGTTGAAAGGGTTTTGTTTGACATCAAGACTCCATGGCCCAATGGATAAGGTGCTGGTCTACGAAACCAGAGATTCTGGGTTTGATCCCTAGTGGAGTCGGATTTCCTAATAGTTGTCCAAAATAAAAATAGAATTCAAAATTAGCCCTTTAGACAAGGGTTCACGGTATAATGATTGAAAAGTGCAAATTAATATGTGGACTATGGTCAACCTTGCATGGTGAACGCTGTCACAACTCACCCAACATATGGCAATTAGGGGGTGGGGGTGGTATACCCAGGGATTCAACCGTCGGACATAGTGACTAATCCCCTCGCTGGATTGTAGGCAACTCTTTTGGGTGGGACAACTGACCTGTAGATTTAAGGCCGCTCCATTCCCAAAGCCACACCCGACGTTTGCTTAGGGATGGATGAACCCACCTTCCACTCAACCACACCCTCAGGTTGAAAGGGTTTTGTTTAATATCAAGACTCCATGGCCCAATGGATAAGGTGTTGGTCTACGAAACCAGAGATCCTGGGTTTGATGGGAAGTGCAAATTATTCTGTGGACTAAGGTCAACCTTGCAAGGTGAACGCTGAGATAGTAATTGGGGGTTGGGGGTGGTATACCCAGAGTTTCAACCGTCGGACATAGGGACTAATCCCCTCGCTGGATTGTAGGCAACTCTTTTGGGTGGGACAACTGACCTGTAGATTTAAGGCCACAACTGTTTTGGGTGGGACAACTGACCTGTAGATTTAAGGCCGCTCCATTCCCAAAGCCACACCCTTGACGTTTGCTTAGGGATGGATGAATCCACCTTCCACTCAACCACACCTCCAGGTTGAAAGGGTTTAGTTTAACATCAAGACTACATGGCCCAATGGATAAGGTGCTAGTTTTCAAAACCAGAGATTTTGGGTTCGATCCCCAGTGGAGTTGGATTTCTTAATAGTTGTCCAAAATAAAAATAGAATTCAAAATTAGCCCTTTAGACAAGGGTTTACGGTATAATGATTGAGAAGTGCAAATTATTTTGTGGACTATGGTCAACTTTGCTAGGTGAACGCTGTCACAACTCACCCAAAATATGGCATTTGGGGGGGTGGGGGTGGTATACCCAGGGATTCAACCGTCGGACATAGTGACTAATCCCCTCGCTGGATTGTAGGCACCTCTTTTGGGTGGGACAACAGGCCTGTCGGACATAGTGACTAATCCCCTCGCTGGATTGTAGGCAACTCTTTTGGGTGGGACAACTGACCTATAGATTTAAGGCCGCTCCATTCCCAAAGCCACACCCGACGTCTGCTTAGGGATGGATGAACCCACCTTCCACTCAACCACACCCTCAGGTTGAAAGGGTTTTGTTTAACATCAAGACTCCATGGCCCAATGGATAAGGTGTTGGTCTATGAAACCAGAGATCCTGGGTTTGATGGGAAGTGCAAATTATTCTGTGGACTAAGGTCAACCTTGCAAGGTGAACGCTGAGATAGTAATTGGGGGGTGGGGGTGGTATACCCAGGGATTCAACAGTCGCACATAGTGTCTAATCCCCTCGCTGGATTGTAGGCACCTCTTTTGAGTGGGATAACTGGCCTTCCGGACATAGTGACTAAACCCCTTGCTGGATTGTAGGCAACCCTTTTGGGTGGGACAACTGACCTGTAGATTTAATGCCGCTCCATTCCAAAAGCCACACCCACGTTTGCTTGGGGATGGATGAACCCACCTTCCACTAAACCACACCCCCAGGTTTAAAGGGTTTTGTTTAACATTAAGACTCCATGTCCCAATGGATTAGGTACTGGTCTACGAAACTAGAGATTCTGGGTTTGATCCCTAATGGAGTCGGATTTCTTAATAGTTGTCCAAAATAAAAATAGATTTCAAAATTAGCCTGTTAGACAATGCTTCACGGTATAGTGATTGAGAAGTGCAAATTATTCTGTGGACTAGGGTCAACCTTGCAAGGTGAATGCTGAGATAGTAATTGGGGGGTGGTATACCCAGAGTTTCAACCGTCGGACATAGCGACTAATCCCCTCGCTGGATTGTAGGCACCTTTTTTGGTTAATCCCCTCGCTGGATTGTAGGTAACTCTTTTGGGTGGGACAACTGACCTGTAGGTTTAAGCCAGCTCCATTCCCAAAGCCAAGGATCGAACCCTTGACGTTTGCTTAGGGATGGATGAACCCACCTTCCACTCAACCACACCCCCAGGTTGAAAGGGTTTTGTTTAACATCAAGACTTCATGGCCCAATGGATAAGGTGCTGGTCTACGAATCCAGAGATTCTGGGTTCAATCCCAGTGGAGTCGGATTTTCTTAATAGTTGTCCAAAATAACTCACCCAAAATATGGCAATTGGGGTAATCCCCTCGCTGGATTGTAGGTACCTATTTTGGGTTGGACAACTGGCCTGTCGGACACAGAGACTAATCCCCTAGCTAGATTGTAGGCAACTCTTTTGGGTGGGACAACTGACTTGTAGATTTAAGGCCGCTCCATTCCCAAAGCCACACCCCTGACGTTTGCTTAGAGATGGATGAACCCACCTTCCACACAACCACACCCCCGGGTTTAAAGGGTTTTTTTTTAACATCAAGACTCCATGGCCCAATGGATAAGGTGCTGGTCTATGAAACCAGAGATTTTGGGGACGATCCCTAGTGGAGTCGGATTTCTTAATAATTGTCAAAAATAAAAATAGAATTCAAAATTAGCCTTTTAGACAAGGGTTCACGCTCAACTTTGCAAGGTGAACGCTGAGATAGTAATTGGGGGTGGTATACCCAGAGTTTCAACCGTCGGACATAGTGACTAATCCCCTCGTTGGATTGTAGGCAACTCTTTTGGGTGGGACAACTGACCTGTAGATTTAAGACCGCTCCATTCCCAAAGCCAAGGATCGAACCCTTGACGTTTGCTTAGGGATGGATGAACCCACCTTCCACTCAACCACACCGCCAGGTTGAAAGGGTTTTGTTTGACATCAAGACTCCATGGCCCAATGGATAAGGTGTTGCTCTACGAAACCAGAGATTCTGGGTTTGATCCCTAGTGGAGTCGGATTTCCTAATAGTTGTCCAAAATAAAAATAGAATTCAAAATTAGCCCTTTAGACAAGGGTTCACGGTATAATGATTGAAAAGTGCAAATTAATATGTGGACTATGGTCAACCTTGCAAGGTGAACGCTGTCACAACTCACCCAACATATGGCAATTAGGGGGTGGGGGTGGTATACCCAGGGATTCAACCGTCGGACATAGTGACTAATCCCCTCGCTGGATTGTAGGCAACTCTTTTGGGTGGGACAACTGACCTGTAGATTTAAGGCCGCTCCATTCCCAAAGCCACACCCGACGTTTGCTTCGGGATGGATGAACCCACCTTCCACTCAACCACACCCTCAGGTTGAAAGGGTTTTGTTTAACATCAAGACTCCATGGCCCAATGGATAAGGTGTTGGTCTACGAAACCAGAGATCCTGGATTTGATGGGAAGTGCAAATTATTCTGTGGACTAAGGTCAACCTTGCAAGGTGAACGCTGAGATAGTAATTGGGGGTTGGGGGTGGTATACCCAGAGTTTCAACCGTCGGACATAGGGACTAATCCCCTCGCTGGATTGTACGCACCTCTTTTGGGTGGAACAACAGGCCTGTCGGACATATTGACTAATCCCCTCGCTGGATTGTAGGCAACTCTTTTGGGTGCGACAGGCCTGTCGGCCACAACTCTTTTGGGTGCGACAACTGACCTGTAGATTTAAGGCCGCTCCATTCCCAAAGCCACACCCTTGACGTTTGCTTAGGGATGGATGAACCCACCTTCCACTCAACCACACCTCCATGGCCCAATTGATAAGGTGTTGGTATACGAAACCTGAGATCTTGGGTTTGATCCCCAGTGGAGTCGAATTTCAAAATAGTTGTCCAAAGTAAATTAGCCCTTTAGACAAGGGTTCACGGGGTATAACGATTGAGAAGTGCAAATTATTCTGTGGACTAAGGTCAACCTCGCAAGGTGAACGCTGAGATAGTAATTGGGGGTTAGGGGTGGTATACCCAGAGTTTCAACCGTCGGGCATAGTTATTAATCCCCTCGCCGGATCGTAGGCAACTCTTTTGGTGGGACAACTGACCTGTTGATTTAAGGCCGCTCCATTCCCAAAGCCAAGGATCGAACCCTTGACGTTTGCTTAGGGATGGATGAACCCACCTTCCACTCAACCACACCCCCATGTTGAAAGGGTTTTATTTAACATCAAGACTCCATGGCCCAATGGATAAGGTGCTGGTCTACGAAACCAGAGATTCTGGGTAAGATCCCCATAGAGTCGGATTTCCTAATAGTTGTCCAAAATAAAAATAGACTTCAAAATTAGCCCGTTAGACAAGGGTTCACGGTATAATGGTTCGATCCCCATAGAGTCGGATTTCCTAATAGTTGTCCAAAATAAAAATAGACTTCAAAATTAGCCCTTTAGACAAGGGTTCACGGTATAATGATTGAGAAGAGCAAATTATTCTGTGGAATATGGTCAACCTTGTAAGGTGAACGCTGTCACAACTCACCAAAAATATGGCAATCGGGGGGCATAGGGACTAATCCCCTCGCTGGATTGTACGCACCTCTTTTGGGTGGGACAACTGGTCTGTCGGACATATTGACTAATCCCCTCGCTGGATTGTAGGCAAATCTTTTGGGTGGGACAACTGACCTGTAGATTTAAGGCCGCAACTCTTTTGGGTGGGACAACTGACCTGTAGATTTAAGGCCGCTCCATTCCCAAAGCCACATCCTTGACGTTTGCTTAGGGATGGATGAACCCACCTTCCACTCAACCACACCCCCAGGTTGAAAGGGTTTAGTTTAACATCAAGACTCCATGGCCCAATGGATAAGGTGCTGGTCTACGAAACCAGAGATTCTGGGTTCGATCCCCAGTGGAGTCGGATTTCTTAATTGTTGTCCAAAATAAAAATAGAATTCAAAATTAGCCCTTTAGACAAGGGTTCACGGTATAATGATTGAGAAGTGCAAATTATTCTGTGGACTATTGTCAACTTTGCAAGGTGAACGCTGTCACAACTCACCCAAAATATGGTAATTGGGGGGTGGGGGTGGTATACCCAGGGCTTCAACCGTCGGACATAGTGACTAATCCCCTCCAGAGGTGCCTATTCTGTGGACTATGGTCAACTTTGCAAGGTGAACGCTGTCACAACTCACCCAAAATATGGCAATTGGGGGGTGGGGGTGGTATACCCAGGGATTTAACCGTCGGACATAGTGACTAATCCCCTACAGGTAGGCACCTCTTTTGGGTGGGACAACTGGCCTGTCAGACATAGTGACTAATCCCCTGGATTGTAGGCAACTCTTTTCGGTGGGACAACTGACGTGTAGATTTAAGGCCGCTCCATTCCCAAAGCCACTCCCTTGACGTTTGCTTAGGGATGGATGAACCTACCTTCCACTCAACCACACCCCCAGGTTGAAAGGGTTTTGTTTAACATATAGACTCCATGGCCCAATGGATAAGGTGCTGGTCTACGAAGCCAGAGATTCTGGGTTCGATTCCCAGTGGAGTTGAATTTCTTAATAGTTGTCCAAAATAAAAATAGAATTCAAAATTAGCCCTTTAGACAAGGGTTCACGGTATAATGATTGAGAAGTGCAAATTATTCTGTGGACTCGAGTCAACCTTACAGGGTAAACGCTGTCACAACTCACCCAAAATATGGCAATTGGGGGGTGTGGGTGGTATACCCAGGGTTTCAACCGTCGGAAATAGTGACTAATCTCCTCGCTGGATTGTAGGCACCTCTTTTGGGTGGGACAACTGGCCTGGCGGACATAGTGACTAATCACCTCGCTGGATTGTAGGCAACTCTTTTGGGTGGGACAACAGACCTGTAGATTTAAGGCCGCTCCATTCCCAAAGCCAAGGATTGAACCCTTGACGTTTGCTTAGGGATGGATGAACCCACCTTCCACTCAACCACACCCTCAGGTTGAAAGGGTTTTGTTTAACATCAACAAGACTCCATGGCCCAATGGATAACGTGCTAGTTTACAAAACTAGAGACTCTGGGTTTGATCCCCAGTGGAGTCGGATTTCCTAATAGTTGTCCAAAATAAAAATAGAATTCAAAATTAGCCCTTTAGACAAGGGTTCACGGTATAATGATTGAGAAGTGCAAATTACTTTGTGGACTATGGTCAACCTTGCATGGGGAACGTTGTTACAACTTATCCAAGATATGCTATTGGGGGGTGGGGGTCGTATACCCAGGAATTCAACCGTCGAACATAGTGCCTAATCCCCTCGCTGGATTGTGTAGGCACCTCTTTTGGGTGGGATAACTGGCCTTCCGGACATAGTGACTAAACCCCTTGCTGGATTGTAGGCAACTCTTTTGGGTGGGACAACTGACCTGTAGATTTAAGGCCGCTCCATTCCAAAAGCCACACCCTTGACGTTTGCTTGGGGATGGATGAACCCACCTTCCACTAAACCACACCCCCAGGTTTAAAGGGTTGTGTTTAACATAAAGACTCCATGGCCCAATAGATAAGGTGCTGGTCTACGAAACCAGAGATTTTGGGTTTGATACCTAGTGGAGTCGGATTTCTTAATAGTTGTCCAAAATAAAAATAGAATTCAAAATTAGCCTTTTAGACAAGGGTTCACGGTATAATGATTGAGAAGTGCAAATTATTCTGTGGACTAAGGTCAACCTTCCAAGGTGAATGCTGAGATAGTAATTGGGGGGTGGTATACCCAGAGTTTCAATCGTCGGACATAGCGACTAATCCCCTCGCTGGATTGTAGGCACCTTTTTTGGGTAATCCCCTCGCTGGATTGTAGGTAACTCTTTTGTGTGGGACAACTGACCTGTAGATTTAAGGCAGCTCCATTCCCAATGCCAAGGATCGAACCCTTGACGTTTGCTTAGGGATGGATGAACCCACCTTCCACTCAACCACACCCCCAGGTTGAAAGGGTTTTGTTTAACATCAAGACTTCATGGCCCAATGGATAAGGTGCTGGTCTACGAAACCAGAGATTCTGGGTTCAATCCCAGTGGAGTTTGATTTTTTAATAGTTGTCCAAAATAACTCACCCATAATATGGCAATTGGGGTAATCCCCTCACTGGATTGTAGGTACCTATTTTGGGTTGGACAACTGGATTGTAGGTACCTATTTTGGGTTGGACAACTGGCCTGTCGGACATAGAGACTAATCCCCTAGCTAGATTGTAGGCAACTCTTTTGGGTGGGAATACTGACCTTTAGATTTAAGGCCGCTCCATTCCCAAAGCCACACCCCTGACGTTTGCTTAGAGATGGATGAACCCACCTTCCACTCAACCACACTCCTAGGTTTAAAAGGTTTTTTTTTTAACATCAAGACTCCTTGGCCCAATGGATAAGGTGCTGGTCTATGAAACCAGAGATTCTGGGGATGATCCCCAGTGGAGTCGGATTTCTTAATAATTGTCAAAAATAAAAATAGAATTCAAAATTAGCCCTTTAGACAAGGGTTCATGCTCAACTTTGCAAGGTGAACGCAGAGATAGTAATTGGGGGGTGGTATACCCAGAGTTTTAACCGTCGGACATAGTGACTAATCCCCTCGCTGGATTGTAGGCAACTCTTTTGGGTGGGACAACTGTCTTGTAGATTTAAGGCCGCTCCATACCCAAAGCCAAGGATCGAACCCTTGACGTTTGCTTAGGGATGGATGAACCCACCTTCCACTCAACCACACCCCCAGGTTGAAAGGGTTTTGTTTAACATCAAGACTCCATGGCCCAATGGATAAGGTGCTGGTCTACGAAACCAGAGATTCTGGGTTCGATCCCCAGTGGAGTCAAATTTCCTAATAGTTGTCCAAAATAAAAATAGAATTCAAAATTATCCCTTTAGACAAGGGGTCACGGTATAATGATTGAGAAGTGCAAATTATTCTGTGGACTGTGGTCAACCTTGCAAGGTGAACGCTGTCACAACTCACCCATCATAAGGCAATTAGGGGGTGGGGGTGGTATACCCAGGGATTTAACCGTCGGACATAGTGACTAATCCCCTCGCTGGATTGTAAGCACCTCTTTTGGGGGTGGTGGGACAACAGGCCTGTCGGACATTGTGACTAATCCACTCGCTGGATTGTAGGCAACTCTTTTGGGTGGGACAACTGACCTGTAGATTTAAGGCCGCTCCATTCCCAATGCCACACCCGACATTTGCTTTGGGATGGATCAACCCTCCTTCCACTCAACCACACCCCCAGGTTGAAAGGGCTTAATTTAACATCAAGACTCCATGGCCCAATGGAAAGGTGCTGGTTTACGAAACCAGAGGTTCTGGGTTTAATCCCCAGTGGAGTTGGATTTCTTAAACTAGTTGTCCAAAATAAAATTAGAATTCAAAATTAGCCCTTTAAACAAGGGTTCATGGTATAATGATTGAGAAGTGCAAATTATTTTGTAGACTATGGTCAACTTTGCAAGGTGAACGCTGTCACAACTCACCCAAAATATGGCAATTGGGGGGGTGGGGGTGGTATACCCAGGGATTCAACCGTCGGACATAGTGACTAATTCCCTAGCTGGATTGTAGGCACCTCTTTTGGGTGGGACAACAGGCCTGTCGGACATAGTGACTAATCCCCTCGCTGGATTGTAGGCAACTCTTTTTGGTGGGACAACTGACCTGTAGATTTAAAGCCGCTCCATTCTCAAAGCCACACCCGACGTTTGCTTAGGGATGGATGAACCCACCTTCCACTCAACCACACCCTCAAGTTGAAAGGGTTTTGTTCAACATCAAGACTCCATGACCCAATGGATAAGGTGTTGGTCTACGAAACTAGAGATCTTCGGTTTGATCCCCAGTGGAGTCAAATTTCTTTATAGTTGTCTAAAGCAAATTAGCCCTTTAGATAAGGGTTCACGGTATAATGATTGAGATGTGCAAATTATTTTGTTGACTAAGGTCAACCTTGCAAGGTGAACGCTGAGATAGTAATCGGGGGTTGGGGGTGGTATACCCAGAGTTTCAACCGTCGGACATAGTTACTAATCCCCTCGCTGGATTGTAGGCAACTCTTTTGGGTGGGACAACAGATCTGTTGATTTAAGGCCGCTCCATTCCCAAAGCCAAGTATCGAACCCTTGACGTTTGCTTAGGGATGGATGAACCCACCTTCCACTCAACCACACCCCTAGGTTGAAAGGGTTTTATTTAACATCAAGACTCCATGGCTCAATGGATATGGTGTTGGTCTACGAAACCAGAGATTCTGGGTTCGATCCCCATAGAGTCGGATATTCTAATAGTTTTCCAAAATAAAAATAGACTTCAAAATTAGCCCTTTAGACAAGGTTCACGGTATAATGATTGAGAAGTGCAAATTATTCTGTGGACTATGGTCAACCTTGCAAGTGAACGCTCTCACAACTCACCCAAAATATGGCAATCGGGCGATGGGGGTGGTATACCCAGGGATTCAACCGTCGGACATAGGGCACCTCTTTTGGGTGGGACAACTGGCCTGTCAGACATATTGACTAATCCTCTCGCTGGATTGTAGGCAAATCTTTTGGGTGGGACAACTGACCTGTAGATTTAAGGCCGCAACTTTTTTGGGTGGGACAACTGACCTGTAGAATTAAGGCCGCTCCATTCCCAAAGCCACACCCTTGACGATTGCTTAGGGATGGATGAACCCACCTTCCACTCAACCACACCCCCAGGTTGAAAGGGTTTAGTTTAACATCAAGACTCCATGGCCCAATGGATAAGGTGCTAGTCTACGAAACCAGAGATTCTGGGTTCGATCCCTAGTGGAGTCGAATTTCTTAATTGTTGTCCAAAATAAAAATAGACTTTAAAATTAGACCTTTAGACAAAGTTCACGGTATAATGATTGAGAAGTGCAAATTGGTCAACCTTGCAAGGTGAACGCTCTCACAACTCACCCAAAATATGGTAATCAGGCGGTGTGGGTGGTATACCCAGGGATTCAACAGTCGGACAACGCACCTCTTTTGGGTGGGACAACTGGCCTGTCGGACATATTGACTAATCCCCTCGCTGGATTGTTGGCAACTCTTTTGGGTGGGACAACTGACCTGTAGATTTAACGCCGCAACTTTTTTGGGTGGGACAACTGACCTGTAGATTTAAGGCCGCTCCATTCCCAAAGCCACACCCCTGACGTTTGCTTAGAGATGGATGAACCCACCTTCCACTCAACCACACCCCCAGGTTTAAAGGGTTTTTTTTAACATCAAGACTCCATGGCCCAATGGATAAGGTGCTGGTCTATGAAACCAGAGATTCTGGGGACAATCCCCAGTGGAGTCGGATTTCTTAATTGTTGTCCAAAATAAAAATAGAATTCAAAATTAGCCCTTTAGACAAGGGTTCACGGTATAATGATTGAGAAGTGCAAATTATTTTGTGGACTATGGTCAACTTTGCAAGGTAAACGCTGTCACAACTCACCCAAAATATGGCAATTGGGGGGTGGGGGTGGTATACCCAGGGATTCAACCGTCGGACATAGTGACTAATCCCCTCCAGGTAGGCACCTCTTTTGGGTGGGACAACTGGCATGTCGGACATAGTCACTAATCCCCTCGCTGGATTGTAAGCAACTCTTTTCGGTGGGACAACTGACGTGTAGATTTAAGGCCGCTCCATTCCCAAAGCCACACCCTTGACGTTTGCTTAGGGATGGATGAACCTACCTTCCACTCAACCACACCCCCAGGTTGAAAGGGTTTTGTTTAACATATAGACTTCATGGCCCAATGGATAAGGTGCTGGTCTACGAAACCAGAGATTCTGGGTTCGATCCCCAGTGGAGTCGAATTTCATAATAGTTGTCCAAAATAAAAATAGAATTCAAAATTAGCCCTTTAGACAATGGTTCACGGTATAATGATTGAGAAGTGCAAATTATTCTGTGGACTCAGACATAGCGACTAATCCCCTCGCTGGATTGTAGGCACCTTTTTTGGGTAATCCCCTCGCTGGATTGTAGGTAACTCTTTTGGGTGGGACAACTGACCTGTAGGTTTAAGGCAGCTCCATTCCCAAAGCCAAGGATCGAACCCTTGACGTTTGCTTAGGGATGGATGAACCCACCTTCCACTCAACCACACCCCCAGGTTGAAAGGGTTTTGTTTAACATCAAGACTTCATGGTCCAATGGATAAGGTGCTGGTCTACGAAACCAGAGATTCTGGGTTCGATCCCAGTGGAGACGGATTTCTTAATAGTTGTCCAAAATAACTCACCCAAAATATGGCAATTGGGGTAATCCCCTCGCTGGATTGTAGGTACCTATTTTGGGTTGGACAACTGGCCTGTCGGACATAGAGACTAATCCCCTAGCTAGATTGTAGGCAACTCTTTTGGGTGGGACAACTGACCTGTAGATTTAAGGCCGCTCCATTCCCAAAGCCACACCCCTGACGTTTGCTTAGAGATGGATGAACCCACCTTCCACTCAACCACACCCCCAGGTTTAAAGGGTTTTTTTTAACATCAAGACTCCATGGCCCAATGGATAAGGTGCTGGTCTATGAAACCAGAGATTCTGGGGACGATCCCCAGTGGAGTCGGATTTCTTAATTGTTGTCCAAAATAAAAATAGAATTCAAAATTATCCCTTTAGACAAGGGTTCACGGTATAATGATTGAGAAGTGCAAATTATTCTGTGGACTATGGTCAACTTTGCAAGGTGAACGCTGTCACATCTCACCCAAAATATGGCAATTGGGGGGTGGGGGTGGTATACTCAGGGATTCAACCGAGGCACCTCTTTTGGGTGGGACAACTGGCCTGTCGGACATAGTGACTAATCCCCTCGCTGGATTGTAGGCAACTCTTTTCGGTGGGACAACTGACGTGTAGATTTAAGGCCGCTCCATTCCCAAAGCCACACCCTTGACGTTTGCTTAGGGATGGATGAACCTACCTTCCACTCCATGGCCCAATGGATAAGGTGATGGTCTACGAAATCAGAGATTCTGGGTTTGATCCCTAGTGGAGTCGAATTTCTTAATAGTTGTCCAAAAGAAAAATAGAATTCAAAATTAGCCCTTTAGACAAGGGTTCACGGTATAATGATTGAGAAGTGCAAATTATTCTGTGGACTCGGGTCAACCTTGCAAGGTGACAGATATGGCAATTGGGGGGTGGGGGTGGTATACCCAGGGTTTCAACCGTCGGAAATAGAGACTAATCTCCTCGCTGGATTGTAGGCACCTCTTTTGGGTGGGACAACTGGCCTGGCGGACATAGTGACTAATTCCCTCGCTGGATTGTAGGCAACTCTTTTGGGTGGGACAACTGACCTGTAGATTTAAGGCCGCTCCATTCCCAAAGCCAAGGATTGAACCCTTGACGTTTGCTTAGGGATGGATGAACCCACCTTCCACTCAACCACACCCCCAGGTTGAAAGGGTTTTGTTTAACATCAACAAGACTCCATGGCCCAATGGATAACGTGCTGGTTTACGAAACTAGAGATTTTGGGTTCGATCCCCAGTGGAGTCGGATTTCCTAATAGTTGTCCAAAATAAAAATAGAATTCAAAATTAGCCCTTTAGACAAGGGTTCACGGTATAATGATTGAAAAGTGCAAATTACTCTGTGGACTATGGTCAACCTTGCAAGGTGAACGCTGTCACAACTCACCCATCATAAGGCAATTAGGGGGTGGGGGTGGTATACCCAGGGATTTAACCGTCGGACATAGTGACTAATCCCCTCGCTGGATTGTAAGCACCTCTTTTGGGGGTGGTGGGACAACAGGCCTGTCGGACATTGTGACTAATCCACTCGCTGGATTGTAGGCAACTCTTTTGGGTGGGACAACTGACCTGTAGATTTAAGGCCGCTCCATTCCCAATGCCACACCCGACATTTGCTTAGGGATGGATCAACCCTCCTTCCACTCAACCACACCCCCAGGTTGAAAGGGCTTAATTTAACATCAAGACTCCATGGCCCAATGGAAAGGTGCTGGTTTACGAAACCAGAGGTTCTGGGTTAAATCCCCAGTGGAGTTGGATTTCTTAAACTAGTTGTCCAAAATAAAATTAGAATTCAAAATTAGCCCTTTAAACAAGGGTTCATGGTATAATGATTGAGAAGTGCAAATTATTTTGTAGACTATGGTCAACTTTGCAAGGTGAACGCTGTCACAACTCACCCAAAATATGGCAATTGGGGGGGTGGGGGTGGTATACCCAGGGATTCAACCGTCGGACATAGTGACTAATTCCCTAGCTGGATTGTAGGCACCTCTTTTGGGTGGGACAACAGGCCTGTCGGACATAGTGACTAATCCCCTCGCTGGATTGTAGGCAACTCTTTTTGGTGGGACAACTGACCTGTAGATTTAAAGCCGCTCCATTCTCAAAGCCACACCCGACGTTTGCTTAGGGATGGATGAACCCACCTTCCACTCAACCACACCCTCAAGTTGAAAGGGTTTTGTTCAACATCAAGACTCCATGACCCAATGGATAAGGTGTTGGTCTACGAAACTAGAGATCTTCGGTTTGATCCCCAGTGGAGTCAAATTTCTTTATAGTTGTCTAAAGGAAATTAGCCCTTTAGATAAGGGTTCACGGTATAATGATTGAGATGTGCAAATTATTTTGTTGACTAAGGTCAACCTTGCAAGGTGAACGCTGAGATAGTAATCGGGGGTTGGGGGTGGTATACCCAGAGTTTCAACCGTCGGACATAGTTACTAATCCCCTCGCTGGATTGTAGGCAACTCTTTTGGGTGGGACAACAGATCTGTTGATTTAAGGCCGCTCCATTCCCAAAGCCAAGTATCGAACCCTTGACGTTTGCTTAGGGATGGATGAACCCACCTTCCACTCAACCACACCCCTAGGTTGAAAGGGTTTTATTTAACATCAAGACTCCATGGCTCAATGGATATGGTGTTGGTCTACGAAACCAGAGATTCTGGGTTCGATCCCCATAGAGTCGGATATTCTAATAGTTTTCCAAAATAAAAATAGACTTCAAAATTAGCCCTTTAGACAAGGTTCACGGTATAATGATTGAGAAGTGCAAATTATTCTGTGGACTATGGTCAACCTTGCAAGTGAACGCTCTCACAACTCACCCAAAATATGGCAATCGGGCGATGGGGGTGGTATACCCAGGGATTCAACCGTCGGACATAGGGCACCTCTTTTGGGTGGGACAACTGGCCTGTCAGACATATTGACTAATCCTCTCGCTGGATTGTAGGCAAATCTTTTGGGTGGGACAACTGACCTGTAGATTTAAGGCCGCAACTTTTTTGGGTGGGACAACTGACCTGTAGAATTAAGGCCGCTCCATTCCCAAAGCCACACCCTTGACGTTTGCTTAGGGATGGATGAACCCACCTTCCACTCAACCACACCCCCAGGTTGAAAGGGTTTAGTTTAACATCAAGACTCCATGGCCCAATGGATAAGGTGCTAGTCTACGAAACCAGAGATTTTGGGTTCGATCCCTAGTGGAGTCGAATTTCTTAATTGTTGTCCAAAATAAAAATAGACTTCAAAATTAGACCTTTAGACAAAGTTCACGGTATAATGATTGAGAAGTGCAAATTGGTCAACCTTGCAAGGTGAACGCTCTCACAACTCACCCAAAATATGGCAATCAGGCGGTGTGGGTGGTATACCCAGGGATTCAACAGTCGGACAACGCACCTCTTTTGGGTGGGACAACTGGCCTGTCGGACATATTGACTAATCCCCTCGCTGGATTGTTGGCAACTCTTTTGGGTGGGACAACTGACCTGTAGATTTAACGCCGCAACTTTTTTGGGTGGGACAACTAACCTGTAGATTTAAGGCCGCTCCATTCCCAAAGCCACACCCCTGACGTTTGCTTAGAGATGGATGAACCCACCTTCCACTCAACCACACCCCCAGGTTTAAAGGGTTTTTTTTTAACATCAAGACTCCATGGCCCAATGGATAAGGTGCTGGTCTATGAAACCAGAGATTCTGGGGACAATCCCCAGTGGAGTCGGATTTCTTAATTGTTGTCCAAAATAAAAATAGAATTCAAAATTAGCCCTTTAGACAAGGGTTCACGGTATAATGATTGAGAAGTGCAAATTATTTTGTGGACTATGGTCAACTTTGCAAGGTAAACGCTGTCACAACTCACCCAAAATATGGCAATTGGGGGGTGGGGGTGGTATACCCAGGGATTCAACCGTCGGACATAGTGACTAATCCCCTCCAGGTAGGCACCTCTTTTGGGTGAGACAACTGGCATGTCGGACATAGTCACTAATCCCCTCGCTGGATTGTAAGCAACTCTTTTCGGTGGGACAACTGACGTGTAGATTTAAGGCCGCTCCATTCCCAAAGCCACACCCTTGACGTTTGCTTAGGGATGGATGAACCTACCTTCCACTCAACCACACCCCCAGGTTGAAAGGGTTTTGTTTAACATATAGACTTCATGGCCCAATGGATAAGGTGCTGGTCTACGAAACCAGAGATTCTGGGTTCGATCCCCAGTGGAGTCGAATTTCATAATAGTTGTCCAAAATAAAAATAGAATTCAAAATTAGCCCTTTAGACAATGGTTCACGGTATAATGATTGAGAAGTGCAAATTATTCTGTGGACTCAGACATAGCGACTAATCCCCTCGCTGGATTGTAGGCACCTTTTTTGGGTAATCCCCTCGCTGGATTGTAGGTAACTCTTTTGGGTGGGACAACTGACCTGTAGGTTTAAGGCAGCTCCATTCCCAAAGCCAAGGATCGAACCCTTGACGTTTGCTTAGGGATGGATGAACCCACCTTCCACTCAACCACACCCCCAGGTTGAAAGGGTTTTGTTTAACATCAAGACTTCATGGTCCAATGGATAAGGTGCTGGTCTACGAAACCAGAGATTCTGGGTTCGATCCCAGTGGAGACGGATTTCTTAATAGTTGTCCAAAATAACTCACCCAAAATATGGCAATTGGGGTAATCCCCTCGCTGGATTGTAGGTACCTATTTTGGGTTGGACAACTGGCCTGTCGGACATAGAGACTAATCCCCTAGCTAGATTGTAGGCAACTCTTTTGGGTGGGACAACTGACCTGTAGATTTAAGGCCGCTCCATTCCCAAAGCCACACCCCTGACGTTTGCTTAGAGATGGATGAACCCACCTTCCACTCAACCACACCCCCAGGTTTAAAGGGTTTTTTTTAACATCAAGACTCCATGGCCCAATGGATAAGGTGCTGGTCTATGAAACCAGAGATTCTGGGGACGATCCCCAGTGGAGTCGGATTTCTTAATTGTTGTCCAAAATAAAAATAGAATTCAAAATTATCCCTTTAGACAAGGGTTCACGGTATAATGATTGAGAAGTGCAAATTATTCTGTGGACTATGGTCAACTTTGCAAGGTGAACGCTGTCACATCTCACCCAAAATATGGCAATTGGGGGGTGGGGGTGGTATACTCAGGGATTCAACCGAGGCACCTCTTTTGGGTGGGACAACTGGCCTGTCGGACATAGTGACTAATCCCCTCGCTGGATTGTAGGCAACTCTTTTCGGTGGGACAACTGACGTGTAGATTTAAGGCCGCTCCATTCCCAAAGCCACACCCTTGACGTTTGCTTAGGGATGGATGAACCTACCTTCCACTCCATGGCCCAATGGATAAGGTGATGGTCTACGAAATCAGAGATTCTGGGTTTGATCCCTAGTGGAGTCGAATTTCTTAATAGTTGTCCAAAAGAAAAATAGAATTCAAAATTAGCCCTTTAGACAAGGGTTCACGGTATAATGATTGAGAAGTGCAAATTATTCTGTGGACTCGGGTCAACCTTGCAAGGTGACAGATATGGCAATTGGGGGGTGGGGGTGGTATACCCAGGGTTTCAACCGTCGGAAATAGAGACTAATCTCCTCGCTGGATTGTAGGCACCTCTTTTGGGTGGGACAACTGGCCTGGCGGACATAGTGACTAATTCCCTCGCTGGATTGTAGGCAACTCTTTTGGGTGGGACAACTGACCTGTAGATTTAAGGCCGCTCCATTCCCAAAGCCAAGGATTGAACCCTTGACGTTTGCTTAGGGATGGATGAACCCACCTTCCACTCAACCACACCCCCAGGTTGAAAGGGTTTTGTTTAACATCAACAAGACTCCATGGCCCAATGGATAACGTGCTGGTTTACGAAACTAGAGATTTTGGGTTCGATCCCCAGTGGAGTCGGATTTCCTAATAGTTGTCCAAAATAAAAATAGAATTCAAAATTAGCCCTTTAGACAAGGGTTCACGGTATAATGATTGAAAAGTGCAAATTACTCTGTGGACTATGGTCAACCTTGCATGGGGAACGTTGTTACAACTTATCCAAAATATGCTATTGGGGGGTGGGGGTCGTATACCCAGGGATTCAACCGTCGGACATAGTGACTAAACCCCTTGCTGGATTGTAGGCAACTCTTTTGGGTGGGACAACTGACCTGTAGATTTAAGGCCGCTCCATTCCAAAAGCCACACCCATGACGTTTGCTTGGGGATGGATGAACCCACCTTCCACTAAACCACACCCCCAGGTTTAAAGGGTTTTGTTTAACATCAAGACTCCATGGCCCAATAGATAAGGTGCTGGTCTACGAAACCAGAGATTTTGGGTTTGATCCCTAGTGGAGTCGAATTTCTTAATAGTTGTCCAAAATAAAAATAGAATTCAAAATTAGCCTTTTAGACAAGGATTCACGGTATAATGATTGAGAAGTGCAAATTATTCTGTGGACTAGGGTCAACCTTGCTAGGTGAATGCTGAGATAGTAATTGGGGGGTGGTATACCCAGAGTTTCAACCGTCGGACATAGCGACTACTCCCCTCGCTGGATTGTAGGCACCTTTTTTGGGTAATCCCCTCGCTGGATTGTAGGTAACTCTTTTGTGTGGGACAACTGACCTGTAGATTTAAGGCAGCTCCATTCCCAAAGCCAAGGATTGAACCATTGACGTTTGCTTAGGGATGGATGAACCCACCTTCCACTCAACCACACCCCCAGGTTGAAAGGGTTTTGTTTAACATCAGGACTTCATGGCCCAATGGATAAGGTGCTAGTCTACGAAACCAGAGATTCTGGGTTTGACCCCAGTGGAGTCGGATTTCTTAATAGTTGTCCAAAATAACTCACCCATAATATGGCAATTGGGGTAATCCCCTCACAGGATTGTAGGTACCTATTTTGGGTTGGACAACTGGCCTGTCGGACACAGAGACTAATCCCCTAGCTAGATTGTAGGCAACTCTTTTGGGTGGGATAACTGACCTTTAGATTTAAGGCCGCTCCATTCCCAAAGCCACACTCCTAACGTTTGCTTAGAGATGGATGAACCCACCTTCCACTCAACCACACCCCCAGGTTTAAAAGGTTTTTTTTAAGATCAAGACTCCTTGGCCCAATGGATACGGTGCTGGTCTATGAAACCAGAGATTCTGGGGACGATCCCTAGTGGAGTCGGATTTCTTAATAATTATCAAAAATAAAAATAGAATTCAAAATTAGCCCTTTAGACAAGGGTTCACGCTCAACTTTGCAAGGTGAACGCTGAGATAGTAATTGGGGGGTGGGGTGGTATACCCAGAGTTTCAACCGTCGGACATAGTGACTAATCCCCTCACTGGATTGTAGGCAACTCTTTTGGGTGGGACAACTGACTTGTAGATTTAAGGCCGCTCCATTCCCAAAGCCAAGGATCGAACCCTTGACGTTTGCTTAGGGATGGATGAACCCACCTTCCACTCAACCACACCCCCAGGTTGAAAGGGTTTTGTTTAACATCAAGATTCCATGGCCCAATGGATAAGGTGTTGGTCTATGAAACCAGAGATTCTGGGTTCGATCCCCAGTGGAGTCGAATTTTTGAATCGTTGTCCAAAATAAAAATAGAATTCAAAATTAGCCCTTTAGACAAGGGTTCACGGTATAATGATTGAGAAATGCAAATTATTTTGTGGACTGTGGTCAACCTTGCAAGGTGAACGCTGTCACAACTCACCCAACATATGGCAATCACCCAACATATGGCAATTAGGGGGAGGGGGTGGTATACCCAGGGATTCAACCGTCGGACATTGTGACTAATCCCCTCGCTGGATTGTAAGCACCTCTTTTGGGTGGGACAACAGGCCTGTCGGACATAGTGACTAATCCCCTCGCTGGATTGTAGGCAACTCTTTTGGGTGGGACAACAGACCTGTAGATTTAATGCCGCTCCATTCCCAAAGCCACACCCGACGTTTGCTTAGGGATGGATGAACCCACCTTCCACTCAACCACACCCCCAAGTTGAAAGGGTTTTGTTTAACATCAAGACTCCATGGCCCAATTGATATGGTGCTGGTTTACGAAACCAAAGATTCTGGGTTCAATCCCCAGTGGAGTTGGTTTTCTTAAACTAGTTGTCCAAAATAAAAATAGAATTCAAAATTAGCCCTTTAGACAAGGGTTCATGGTATAATGATTGAGAAGTTCAAATTATTTTGTAGACTATGGTCAACTTTGCAAGGTGAACGCTGTCACAACTCACCCAAAATATGGCAATTGGGGGGTGGGGTGGTATACCCAGGGATTCAACCGTCGGACATAGTGACTAATCCCCTCGCTGGATTGTAGGCACCTCTTTTGGGTGGGACAATAGGCCTGTCGGACATAGTGACTAATCCCCTCGCTGGATTGTAGGCAACTCTTTTGGGTGGGACAACTGACCTGTAGATTTAAGGCCGCTCCATTCTCAAAGCCACACCCGACATTTGCTTAGGGATGGATGAACCCACCTTCCACTCAACCACACCCTCAAGTTGAAAGGGTTTTGTTCAACATCAAGACTCCATGGCCCAATGGATACGGTGTTGGTCTACGAAACTAGAGATCCTGGGTTTGATCCCCAATGGAGTCGGATTTCTTAATAGTTGTCCAAAGTAAATTAGCCCTTTAGACAAGGGTTCACGGTATAATGATTGAGAAGTGCAAATTATTTTATGGACTAAGGTCAACCTTGCAAGGTGAACGCTGAGATATTAATCGGGGGTTGGGTGTGGTATACCCAGAGTTTCAACCGTCGGACATAGTTACTAATCCCCTCGCTGGATTGTAGGCTACTCTTTTGGGTGGGACAACAGACCTGTTGATTTAAGGCCGCTCCATTCCCAAAGCCAAGGATCGAACCCTTGACGTTTGCTTAGGGATGGATGAACCCACCTTCCACTCAACCACACCCCTAGGTTGAAAGGGTTTTATTTAACATCAAGACCCCATGGCCCAATGGATAAGGTGCTGGTCTATGAAATCAGAGATTCTGGGTTCGATTCCCATAGAGTCAGATATCCTAATAGTTGTCCAAAATAAAAATAGACTTCAAAATTAGCCCTTTCGACAAGGTTCACGGTATAATGATTGAGAAGTGCAAATTATTTTGTGGACTATGGTCAACCTTCCAAGGTGAACGCTCTCACAACTCACCCAAAATATGGCAATCGGGCGGTGGGGGTGGTATACCCAGGGATTCAACCGTCGGACATAGGGACTAATCCCATTGCTGGATTGTACGCACCTCTTTTGGGTGGGACAACTAGCCTGTCGGACATATTGACTAATCCCTCGCTGGATTGTAAGCAACTCTTTTGGGTGGGACAACTGACCTGTAGATTTAAGGCCGCAACTTTTTTGGGTGGGACAACTGACCTGTAGATTTAAGGCCACTCCATTCCCAAAGCCACACCCTTGACGTTTGCTTAGGGATGGATGAACCCACCTTCCACTCAACCACACCCCCAGGTTGAAAGGGTTTAGTTTAACATCAAGACTCCATGGCCCAATGGATAAGGTGCTGGTCCGAAACCATAGATTCAGGGTTCGATCCCCAGTGGAGTCGGATTTCTTAATAGTTGTACAAAATAAAAATAGAATTCAAAATTAGTCCTTTAGACAAGGGTTCACGGTATAAATTCAAAATTAGTCCTTTAGACAAGGGTTCACGGTATAATGATTGAGAAGTGCAAATTATTCTGTGGACTATGGTCAACTTTGCAAGGTGAACACTGTCACAACTCACCCAAAATATGGCAATTGCGGTGTGGGGGTGGTATACCCAGCGATTCAACCGTCGGACATAGTGACTAATCCCCTCACTGGATTGTAGGCACCTCTGTAGACATCTCATTTCGGTGGGACAACTGACGTGTAGATTTAAGGACGCTCCATTCCCAAAGCCACACCCTTGACGTTTGCTTAGGGATGGATGAATCTACCTTCCACTCAACCACACCCCCAGGTTGAAAGGATTTTGTTTAACATCAAGACTCCATGGCCTAATGGATAAGGTGCTGGTCTATGAAACCAGAGATTCTGGGTTTGATCCCCAGTGGACTCGGATTTCTTAATAGTAGTCTAAAATAAAAATAGAATTCAAAATTAGCCCTTTAGACAAGGGTTCACTGTATAATGATTGAGAAGTGCAAATTATTTTGTGGACTATGGTCAACTTTGCAAGGTGAACGCTGTCACAACTCACCCAAAATATGGCAATTGGGGGGTGTCGCTGGATTGTAGGCACCTCTTTTGGGTGGGACAACAGGCCTGTCGGACATAGTGACTAATCCCCTGGATTGTAGGCAACTCTTTTGGGTGGGACAACTGACCTGTAGATTTAAGGCCGCTCCATTCCCAAAGCCACACCCGACGTTTGCTTAGGGATGGATGAACCCACCTTCCACTCAACCACACCCTCAGGTTGAAAGGGTTTTGTTTAACATCAAGACTCCATGGCCCAATGGATAAGGTGTTGGTCTAGGAAACTAGAGATCCTGGGTTTGATACCCAGTGTTGTCGGATTTCTTAATAGTTGTCCAAAGTAAATTAGCCCTTTAGACAAGGGTTCACGGTATAATGATTTAGAAGTGCAAATTATTCTGTGGACTAAGGTCAACCTTGCATGGTGAACGCTGAAATAGAAATTGGGGGTGGTATACCCAAACTTTCAACCGTTGCAGGCAACTCTTTTGGGTGGGACAACTGACCTGTTGATTTAAGCCCGCTCCATTCAGAAAGCCAAGGATCGAACCCTTGACGTTTGCTTACGGATGGATGAACCCACCTTCCACTTCACCACACCCCCAAGTTGAAAGGGTTTTATTTAACATCAAGACTCCATGGCCCAATGGATAAGGTGCTGGTCTACGAAACTAGAGATTCTGGGTTTGATCCCCAGTGGAGTCGTATTTCTTAATAGTAGTCCAAAATGAAAATAGAATTCAAAATTAGCCCTTTAGACAAGGGTTCAAATCACTGTATAATGATTGAGAAGTGCAAATTATTTTGTGGACTATGGTCACCTTGCAAAATATGGCAATTGGGGGGTGGGGGTGGTATACCAGGGATTCAACCGTCGGACATAGTGGACTAATCCCCTCGCTGGATTGTAGGCACCTCTTTTGGGTGGGACAACAGGCCTGTCGGACATAGTGACTAATCCCCTGGATTGTAGGCAACTCTTTTGGGTGGGACAACTGACCTGTAGATTTAAGGCCGCTCCATTCCCAAAGCCACACCCGACGTTTGCTTAGGGATGGATGAACCCACCTTCCACTCAACCACACCCTCAGGTTGAAAGGGTTTTGTTTAACATCAAGACTCCATGGCCCAATGGATAAGGTGTTGGTCTACGAAACTAGAGATCCTGGGTTTGATCCCCAGTGTTGTCGAATTTCTTAATAATTGTCCAAAGTAAATTAGCCCTTTAGACAAGGGTTTACGGTATAATGATTGAGAAGTGCAAATTATTCTGTGGACTAAGGTTAACCTTGCAAGGTGAACGCTGAAATAGTAATTGGGGGTTGGTATACCCAAACTTTCAACCGTTGCAGGCAACTCTTTTGGGTGGGACAACTGACCTGTTGATTTAAGGCCGCTCCATTCACAAAGCCAAGGATCGAACCCTTGACGTTTGCTTAGGGATGGATGAACCCACCTTCCACTTCACCACACCCACAAGTTGAAATGGTTTTATTTAACATCAAGACTCCATGGCCCAATGGATAAGGTGCTGGTCTACGAAACCAGAGATTCTGGGTTCGATCCCCAGTGGAGTTGTATTACTTAATAGTACTCCAAAATAAAAATAGAATTCAAAATTAGCCCTTTAGACAAGGGTTCACTGTATAATGATTGAGAAGTGCAAATTATTTTGTGGACTATGGTCAACTTTGCAAGGTGAACGCTGTCACAACTCACCCAAAATTTGGCAATTGGGGGGTGGGGGTGGTATACCCAGGGATTCAACCTTCGGACATAGTGACTAATCCCCTCGCTGGATTGTAGGCACCTCTTTTGGGTGGGACAACAGGCGTGTCGGACATAGTGACTAATCCCCTGTATTGTAGGCAACTCTTTTGGGTGGGACAACTGACCTGTAGATTTAAGGCCGCTCCATTCCCAAAGCCACACCCGACGTTTGCTTAGGGATGGATGAACCCACCTTCCACTCAACCACACCCTCAGGTTGAAAGGGTTTTGTTTAACATCAAGACTTCATTGCCCAATGGATAAGGTGTTGGTCTACGAAACTAGAGATCCTGGGTTTGATCCCCATTGTTGTCGGATTTCTTAACAGTTGTTCAAAGTAAATTAGCCCTTTAGACAAGGGTTCACGGTATAATGATTGAGAAGTGCAAATTTTGGGTGGGACAACTGACCTGTTGATTTAAGGCCGCTCCATTCACAAAGCCAAGGATCGAACCCTTGACGTTTGCTTAGGGATGGATGAACCCACCTTCCACTTCACCACACCCCCAAGTTGAAAGGGTTTTATTTAACATCAAGACTCCATAGCCCAATGGATAAAGTGCTGGTCTACGAAACCAGAGATTCTGGGTTCGATCCCCATAGAGTCAGATATCCTAATAGTTGTCCAAAATAAAAAAAAGACTTCAAAATCAGCCCTTTAGACAAGGGTTCACGGTATAATGATTGAGAAGTGCAAATTATTCTGTGGATTATGGTCAACCTTGCAAGGTGAACGCTGTCACAACTCACCCAAAATATGAGGGATTCAACCGTCGGACATAGAGACCAATCCCCTCGCTGGATTGTACGCACCTCTTGGGTGGGACAACTGGCCTGTCGGACATATTGACTAATCCCCTCGCTGGATTGTATGCTACTCTTTTGGGTGGGACAACTGACCTGTATATTTAAGGCCGCAACTCTTTTGGGTGGGACAACTGTAGATTTAAGGCCGCTCCATTCCCAAAGCCACACCCTTGACGTTTGCTTAGGGAAGGATGAACCCACCTTCCACTCAACCACACCCTCAGGTTGAAAGGGTTTTGTTTAACATCAAGACTTCATGGCCCAATGGATAAGGTGTTGGTCTACGAAACCAGAGATCCTGGGTTTGATCCCCACTGGAATCGAATTTCTTAATAGTTGTCCAAAGCAAATTAGCCCTTTAGACAAGGGTTCACGGTATAATGATTGAGAAGTGCAAATTATTCTGTGGGTTCACGGTATAATGATTGAGAAGTGCAAATTATTCTGTGGACTAAGGTCAACCTTGCAAGGTGAACGCTGAGATAGAAATTGGGGGTAGGGGGTGGTAAACCCAGAGTTTCAACCGTCGGACATAGTTTCTAATCCCCTCGCTGGATTGTAGGCAACTCTTTTGGGTGGGACAACTGACTTGTAGATTTAAGGCCGCTCCATTCCCAAAGCGATTTAAGGCCGCTCCATTCCCAAAGCCAAGGATCGAACCCTTGACGTTTGCTTAGGGATGGATGAACCCACCTTCCATTCAACCACACCCCCAGGTTGAAGGGGTTTTGTTTAACATCAAGACTCCATGGCCCAATGGATAAGGTGCTGGTCTATGAAACCAGAGATTCTGGGTTCGATCCCCAGTGGAGTTGAATTTCCTAATAGTTGTCCAAAATAAAAATAGAATTCAAAATTAGCCCTTTAGACAATGGTTCATGGTATAATGATTGAGAAGTGCAAATTATTCTGTGGACTATGGTCAACCTTGCAAGGTGAACGCTGTCACAACTCACCCCACATATGGCAATTAGGGGGTGGGGGTGGTATACCCAGGGATTCAACCGTCGGACATAGTGACTAATCCCCTCGCTGGATTGTAAGCACCTCTTTTGGGTGGGACAACAGGCCTGTCGGACATAGTGACTAATCCCCTCGCTGGATTGTAGGCAACTCTTTTGGGTGGGACAATTGACCCGTAGATTTAAGGCCGCTCCATTCCCAATGCCACACCTGACGTTTGCTTAGAGATGGATGAACCCACCTTCCACTCAACAACACCCTCAGGTTGAAAGGGCTTTGTTTAACATCAATACTCCATGGCCTAATGGATAAGGTGTTGGTCTACGAAACCAGAGATCCTGGGTTTGATCCCCAGTGGAGTCGGATTTCTTAATAGTTGTCCAAAGCAAATTAGCCCTTTAGACAAGGGTTCACGGTATAATGATTGAGAAGTGCAAATTATTCTGTGGACTAAGGTCAACCTTACAAGGTGAACGCTGAGATAGTAAATTGGGGTTGGGGGTGGTATAACCTGAGTTTCAACCGTCGGTGACATAGTTACTAATCCCCTCGCTGGATTGTAGGCAACTCTTTTGGGTGGGACAACTGACTTGTAGATTTAAGGCCGATCCATTCCCAAAGCCAAGGATCGAACCCTTGACGTTTGCTTAGGGATGGATGAACCCACCTTCCATTCAACCACACCCCAAGGTTGAAAGGGTTTTGTTTAACATCAAGACTCCATGGCCCAATGGATAATGTGCTGGTCTACGAAACTAGAGATTCTGGGTTCGATCCCCAGTGGAGTCGAATTTCCTACTAGTTGTCCAAAATAAAAATAGAATTCAAAATTAGCCCTTTACACAAGGGTTCACGGTATAATGATTGAGAAGTGCAAATTATTCTGTGGACTATGGTCAACCTTGCAAGGTGAACGCTGTCACAACTCACCCAACATATGGCAATTAGGGGGTGGGGGTGGTATACCCAGGGATTCAACCGTCGGACACAGTGACTAATCCCCTCGCTGGATTGTAAGCACCTCTTTTGGGTGGGACAACAGGCCTATCGGACATAGTGACTAATCACCTCGCTGGATTGTAGGCAACTCTTTTGGGTGGGACAACTGACCTGCAGATTTAAGGCCGCTCCATTCCCAAAGCCACACCCGACGTTTGCTTAGAGATGGATGAACCCACCTTCCACTCAACCACACCCTCAGGTTGAAAGGGTTTTGTTTAACATCAAGACTCCATGGCCCAATGGATAAGGTGTTGGTCTACGAAACCAGAGATCCTGGGTTTGATCCCCACTGGAATCGGATTTCTTAATAGTTGTCCAAAGCAAATTACCCCTTTAGACAAGGGTTCACGGTATAATGATTGAGAAATGCAAATTATTCTGTGGGTTCACGGTATAATGATTGAGAAGTGCAAATTATTCTGTGGACTAAGGTCAACCTTGCAAGGTGAACGCTGAGATAGTAATTGGGGGTAGGGGGTGGTAAACCCAAAGTTTCAACCGTCGGACATAGTTTCTAATCCCCTCGCTGGATTGTAGGCAACTCTTTTGGGTGGGACAACTGACTTGTAGATTTAAGGCCGATCCATTCCCAAAGCCAAGGATCGAACCCTTGACGTTTGCTTAGGGATGGATGAACCCACCTTCCATTCAACCACACCCCCAGGTTGAAAGGGTTTTGTTTAACATCAAGACTTCATGGCCCAATGGATAAGGTGTTGGTCTACGAAACCAGAGATCCTGGGTTTGATCCCCACTGGAATCGGATTTCTTAATAGTTGGCCAAAGCAAATTAGCCCTTTGGACAAGGGTTCACGGTATAATGATTGAGAAGTGCAAATTATTCTGTGGGTTCACGGTATAATGATTGAGAAGTGCAAATTATTCTGTGGACTAAGGTCAACCTTGCAAGGTGAACGCTGAGATAGTAATTGGGGGTAGGGGGTGGTAAACCCAGAGTTTCAACCGTCGGACATAGTTTCTAATCCCCTCGCTGGATTGTAGGCAACTCTTTTGGGTGGGACAACTGACTTGTAGATTTAAGGCCGCTTCATTCCCAAAGCCTAGGATCGAACCCTTGACGTTTGCTTAGGGATGGATGAACCCACCTTCCATTCAACCACACCCCCAGGTTGAAAGGGTTTTGTTTAACATCAAGACTCCATGGCCCAATGGATAAGGTGCTGGTCTACGAAACCAGAGATCCTGGGTTCGATCCCCAGTGGAGTTGAATTTCCTAATAGTTGTCCAAAATAAAAATAGAATTCAAAATTAGCCCTTTAGGCAATGGTTCACGGTATAATGATTGAGAAGTGCAAATTATTCTGTGGACTATGGTCAACCTTGCAAGGTGAACGCTGTCACAACTCACCCAACATATGGCAATTAGGGGGTGGGGGTGGTATACCCAGGGATTCAACCGTCGGACACAGTGACTAATCCCCTCGCTGGATTGTAAGCACCTCTTTTGGGTGGGACAACAGGCCTGTCGGACATAGTGACTAATCCCCTCGCTGGACTGTAGGCAACTCTTTTGGGTGGGACAACTGACCCGTAGATTTAAGGCCGCTCCATTCCCAATGCCACACCTGACGTTTGCTTAGAGATGGATGAACCCACCTTCCACTCAACAACACCCTCAGGTTGAAAGGGCTTTGTTTAACATCAATACTCCATGGCCTAATGGATAAGGTGTTGGTCTACGAAACCAGAGATCCTGGGTTTGATCCCCAGTGGAGTCGGATTTCTTAATAGTTGTCCAAAGCAAATTGAGAAGTGCAAATTATTCTGTGGACTAAGGTCAACCTTACAAGGTGAACGCTGAGATAGTAAATTGGGGTTGGGGGTGGTATAACCTGAGTTTTAACCGTCGGACATAGTTACTAATCCCCTCGCTGGATTGTAGGCAACTCTTTTGGGTGGGACAACTGACTTGTAGATTTAAGGCCGATCCATTCCCAAAGCCAAGGATCGAACCCTTGACGTTTGCTTAGGGATGGATGAACCCACCTACCATTCAACCACACCCCCAGGTTGAAAGGGTTTTGTTTAACATCAAGACTCCATGGCCCAATGGATAATGTGCTGGTCTACGAAACCAGAGATTCTGGGTTTGATCCCTAGTGGAGTCGAATTTCCTACTAGTTGTCCAAAATAAAAATAGAATTCAAAATTAGCCCTTTACACAAGGGTTCACGGTATAATGATTGAGAAGTGCAAATTATTCTGTGGACTATGGTCAACCTTGCAAGGTGAACGCTGTCACAACTCACCCAACATATGGCAATTAGGGGGTGGGGGTGGTATACCCAGGGATTCAACCGTCGGACACAGTGACTAATCCCCTCGCTGGATTGTAAGCACCTCTTTTGGGTGGGACAACAGGCCTATCGGACATAGTGACTAATCACCTCGCTGGATTGTAGGCAACTCTTTTGGGTGGGACAACTGACCTGCAGATTTAAGGCCGCTCCATTCCCAAAGCCACACCCGACGTTTGCTTAGAGATGGATGAACCCACCTTCCACTCAACCACACCCTCAGGTTGAAAGGGTTTTGTTTAACATCAAGACTCCATGGCCCAATGGATAAGGTGTTGGTCTACGAAACCAGAGATCCTGGGTTTGATCCCCACTGGAATCGGATTTCTTAATAGTTGTCCAAAGCAAATTAGCCCTTTAGACAAGGGTTCACGGTATAATGATTGAGAAGTGCAAATTATTCTGTGGGTTCACGGTATAATGATTGAGAAGTGCAAATTATTCTGTGGACTAAGGTCAACCTTGCAAGGTGAACGCTGAGATAGTAATTGGGGGTAGGGGGTGGTAATCCCAGAGTTTCAACCGTCGGACATAGTTTCTAATCCCCTCGCTGGATTGTAGGCAACTCTTTTGGGTGGGACAACTGACTTGTAGATTTAAGGCCGATCCATTCCCAAAGCCAAGGATCGAACCCTTGACGTTTGCTTAGGGATGGATGAACCCACCTTCCATTCAACCACACCCCCAGGTTGAAACGATTTTGTTTAACATCAAGACTCCATGGCCCAATGGATAATGTGCTGGTCTACGAAACCAGAGATTCTGGGTTCGATCCCCAGTGGAGTCGAATTTCCTACTAGTTGTCCAAAATAAAAATAGAATTCAAAATTAGCCCTTTACACAAGGGTTCACGGTATAATGATTGAGAAGTGCAAATTATTCTGTGGACTATGGTCAACCTTGCAAGGTGAACGTTGTCACAACTCACCCAACATATGGCAATTAGGGGGTGGGGGTGGTATACCCAGGGATTCAACCGTCGGACACAGTGACTAATCCCCTCGCTGGATTGTAAGCACCTCTTTTGGGTGGGACAACAGGCCTGTCGGACATAGTGACTAATCCCCTCGCTGGACTGTAGGCAACTCTTTTGGGTGGGACAACTGACCCGTAGATTTAAGGCCGCTCCATTCCCAATGCCACACCTGACGTTTGCTTAGAGATGGATGAACCCACCTTCCACTCAACAACACCCTCAGGTTGAAAGGGCTTTGTTTAACATCAATACTCCATGGCCTAATGGATAAGGTGTTGGTCTACGAAACCAGAGATCCTGGGTTTGATCCCCAGTGGAGTCGGATTTCTTAATAGTTGTCCAAAGCAAATTGAGAAGTGCAAATTATTCTGTGGACTAAGGTCAACCTTACAAGGTGAACGCTGAGATAGTAAATTGGGGTTGGGGGTGGTATAACCTGAGTTTCAACCGTCGGACATAGTTACTAATCCCCTCGCTGGATTGTAGGCAACTCTTTTGGGTGGGACAACTGACTTGTAGATTTAAGGCCGATCCATTCCCAAAGCCAAGGATCGAACCCTTGACGTTTGCTTAGGGATGGATGAACCCACCTACCATTCAACCACACCCCCAGGTTGAAAGGGTTTTGTTTAACATCAAGACTCCATGGCCCAATGGATAATGTGCTGGTCTACGAAACCAGAGATTCTGGGTTTGATCCCTAGTGGAGTCGAATTTCCTACTAGTTGTCAAAAATAAAAATAGAATTCAAAATTAGCCCTTTACACAAGGGTTCACGGTATAATGATTGAGAAGTGCAAATTATTCTGTGGACTATGGTCAACCTTGCAAGGTGAACGCTGTCACAACTCACCCAACATATGGCAATTAGGGGGTGGGGGTGGTATACCCAGGGATTCAACCGTCGGACACAGTGACTAATCACCTCGCTGGATTGTAGGCAACTCTTTTGGGTGGGACAACAGGCCTATCGGACATAGTGACTAATCACCTCGCTGGATTGTAGGCAACTCTTTTGGGTGGGACAACTGACCTGCAGATTTAAGGCCGCTCCATTCCCAAAGCCACACCCGACGTTTGCTTAGAGATGGATGAACCCACCTTCCACTCAACCACACCCTCAGGTTGAAAGGGTTTTGTTTAACATCAAGACTCCATGGCCCAATGGATAAGGTGTTGGTCTACGAAACCAGAGATCCTGGGTTTGATCCCCACTGGAATCGGATTTCTTAATAGTTGTCCAAAGCAAATTAGCCCTTTAGACAAGGGTTCACGGTATAATGATTGAGAAGTGCAAATTATTCTGTGGGTTCACGGTATAATGATTGAGAAGTGCAAATTATTCTGTGGACTAAGGTCAACCTTGCAAGGTGAACGCTGAGATAGTAATTGGGGGTAGGGGGTGGTAATCCCAGAGTTTCAACCGTCGGACATAGTTTCTAATCCCCTCGCTGGATTGTAGGCAACTCTTTTGGGTGGGACAACTGACTTGTAGATTTAAGGCCGATCCATTCCCAAAGCCAAGGATCGAACCCTTGACGTTTGCTTAGGGATGGATGAACCCACCTTCCATTCAACCACACCCCCAGGTTGAAACGGTTTTGTTTAACATCAAGACTCCATGGCCCAATGGATAATGTGCTGGTCTACGAAACCAGAGATTCTGGGTTCGATCCCCAGTGGAGTCGAATTTCCTACTAGTTGTCCAAAATAAAAATAGAATTCAAAATTAGCCCTTTACACAAGGGTTCACGGTATAATGATTGAGAAGTGCAAATTATTCTGTGGACTATGGTCAACCTTGCAAGGTGAACGTTGTCACAACTCACCCAACATATGGCAATTAGGGGGTGGGGGTGGTATACCCAGGGATTCAACCGTCGGACACAGTGACTAATCCCCTCGCTGGATTGTAGGCAACTCTTTTTGGTGGGACAACTGACCTGCAGATTTAAGGCCGCTCCATTCCCAAAGCCACACCCGACGTTTGCTTAGAGATGGATGAACCCACCTTCCACTCAACCACACCCTCAGGTTGAAAGGGTTTTGTTTAACATCAAGACTCCATGGCCCAATGGATAAGGTGTTGGTCTACGAAACCAGATATCCTGGGTTTGATCCCCAGTGGAGTTGGATTTCTTAATAGTTATCCAAAGCAAATTAGCCCTTTAGACAAGGGTTCACGGTATAATGATTGAAAAGTGCAAATTACTCTGTGGACTAAGGTCAACCTTGCAAGGTGAACGCTGAGATAGTAATTGGGGGTTGGGGGTGGTATACCCAGAGTTTCAACCGTCGGACATAGTTACTAATCCCCTCGCTGGATTGTAGGCAACTCTTTTGGGTGGGACAACTGACTTGTAGATTTAAGGCCGCTCCATTCCCAAAGCCAAGGATCGAACCCTTGACGTTTGCTTAGGGATGGATGAACCCACCTACCATTCAACCACACCCCCAGGTTGAAACGGTTTTGTTTAACATCAAGACTCCATGGCTCAATGGATAAGGTGCTGGTCTACGAAACCAGAGATTCTGGGTTCGATCCCCAGTGGAGTTGAATTTCCTAATAGTTGTCCAAAATAAAAATAGAATTCAAAATTAGCCCTTTAGACAAGGGTTCACGGTATAATGATTGAGAAGTGCAAATTATTCTGTGGACTATGGTCAACCTTGCAAGGTGAACGCTGTCACAACTCACCCAACATATGGCAATTAGGGGGTGGGGGTGGTATACCCAGGGATTCAACCGTCGGACACAGAGTGACTAATCCCCTCGCTGGATTGTAAGCACTTTGGGTGGGACAACAGGCCTATCGGACATAGTGACTAATCACCTCGCTGGATTGTAGGCAACTCTTTTGGGTGGGACAACTGACCTGCAGATTTAAGGCCGCTCCATTCCCAAAGCCACACCCGACGTTTGCTTAGAGATGGATGAACCCACCTTCCACTCAACCACACCCTCAGGTTGAAAGGGTTTTGTTTAACATCAAGACTCCATGGCCCAATGGATAAGGTGTTGGTCTACGAAACCAGATATCCTGGGTTTGATCCCTAGTGGAGTCGGATTTCTTAATAGTTATCCAAAGCAAATTAGCCCTTTAGACAAGGGTTCACGGTATAATGATTGAAAAGTGCAAATTACTCTGTGGACAAAGGTCAACCTTGCAAGGTGAACGCTGAGATAGTAATTGGGGGTTGGGGGTGGTATACCCAGAGTTTCAACCGTCGGACATAGTTACTAATCCCCTCGCTGGATTGTAGGCAACTCTTTTGGGTGGGACAACTGACTTGTAGATTTAAGGCCGCTCCATTCCCAAAGCCAAGGATCGAACCCTTGACGTTTGCTTAGGGATGGATGAACCCACCTTCCATTCAACCACACCCCCAGGTTGAAACGGTTTTGTTTAACATCAAGACTTCATGGCCCAATGGATAAGGTGCTGGTCTACGAAACTAGAGATTCTGGGTTCGATCCCCAGTGGAGTCGAATTTCCTAATAGTTGTCCAAAATAAAAATAGAATTCAAAATTAGCCCTTTAGACAAGGGTTCACGGTATAATGATTTAGAGGTGCAAATTATTCTGTGGACTATGGTCAACCTTGCAAGGTGAACGCTGTCACAACTCACCCTACATATGGCAATTAGGGGGTGGGGGTGGTATACCCAGGGATTCAACCGTCGGACATAGTGACTAATCCCCTCGCTGGATTGTAAGCACCTCTTTTGGGTGGGACAACAGGCCTGTCGGACATAGTGACTAATCCCCTTGCTGGATTGTAGGCAACTCTTTTGGGTGGGACAACTGACCTGTAGATTTAAGGCCGCTCCATTCCCAAAGCCACACTCGACGTTTGCTTAGAGATGGATGAACCCACCTTCCACTCAACCACACCCTCAGGTTGAAAGGGTTTTGTTTAACATCAAGACTCCATGGCCCAATGGATAAGGTGTTGGTCTACGAAACTAGAGATCCTGGGTTTGATCCCAGTGGAGTCAGATTTCTTAATAGTTGTCCAAAGTAAATTATTCTGTGGACTAAGGTCAACCTTGCAAGGTGAACGCTAAGATAGTAATTGGGGGTGGTATACCCAGAGTTTCAATCGTCGGACATAGTTTCTAATCCCCTCGCTGGATTTTAGGCAACTCTTTTGGGTGGGACAACTGACTTGTAGATTTAAGGCCGCTTCATTCCCAAAGCCAAGGATCGAACCCTTGATGTTTGCTTAGGGATGGATGAACCCACCATCCATTCAACCACACCCCCAGGTTGAAAGGGTTTTGTTTAACATCAAGACTCCATGGCCCAATGGATAATGTGCTGGTCTACGAAACGAGAGATTCTAGGTTCGATCCCCAGTGGAGTCGAATTTCCTAATAGTTGTCCAAAATAAAAATAGAATTCAAAATTAGCCCATGGTCAACCTTGCAAGGTGAACGCTGTCACAACTCACCCAACATATGGCAATTAGGGGGTGGGGGTGGTATACCCAGGGATTCAACCGTCGGACATAGTGACTAATCCCCTCGCTGGATTGAAGGCAACTCTTTTGGGTGGGACAACTGACCTGTAGATTTAAGGCCGCTCCATTCCCAAAGCCACACCCGACGTTTGCTTAGAGATGGATGAACCCACCTTCCACTCAACCACACCCTCAGGTTGAAAGGGTTTTGTTTAACATCAAGACTCCATGGCCCAATGGATAAGGTGTTGGTCTACGAAACCAGATATCCTGGGTTTGATCCCCAGTGGAGTCGGATTTCTTAATAGTTGTCCAAAGCAAATTAGCCCTTTAGACAAGGGTTCACGGTATAATGATTGAGAAGTGCAAATTATTCTGTGGACTAAGGTTAACCTTGCAAGGTGAACGCTGAGATAGTAATTGGGGGTTAGGGGTGGGATACCCAGAGTTTCAACCGTCGGACATAGTTACTAATCCCCTCGCTGGATTGTAGGGGGATTGTAGGCATCTCATTTCGGTGGGACAACTGACGTGTAGATTTAAGGCCGCTCCATTCCCAAAGCCACACCCTTGACGTTTGCTTAGGGATGGATGACCTTACCTTCCACTCAACCACACCTCCAGGTTGAAAGGATTTTGTTTAACATCAAGACTCCATGGCCTAATGGATAAGGTGCTGGTCCATGAAACCAGAGATTCTTGGTTTGATCCCCAGTGGACTCGGATTTCTTAATAGTAGTCCAAAATAAAAATAGAATTCAAAATTAGCCCTTTAGACAAGGGTTCACTGTATAATGATTGAGAAGTGCAAATTATTTTGTGGACTATGGTCAACTTTGCAAGGTGAACGCTGTCACAACTCACCCAAAATATGGCAATTGGGGGGTGTCGCTGGATTGTAGGCACCTCTTTTGGGTGGGGGTGGGGGTGGTATACCCAGGGATTCAACCGTCAAGCATTTCTTTTGGGTGGGACAACAGGCCTCCCACCAGGCCTGTCGGACATAGTGACTAATCCCCTCGCCGGATTGTAGGCAACTCTTTTGGGTGGGACAACTGACCTGTAGATTTAAGGCCGCTCCATTCCCAATGCCACACCTGACGTTTGCTTAGAGATGGATGAACCCACCTTCCACTCAACAACACCCTCGGGTTGAAAGGGCTTTGTTTAACATCAAGACTCCATGGCCCAATGGATAAGGTGTTGGTCTACGAAACCAGATATCCTGGGTTTGATCCCCAGTGGAGTCGGATTTCTTAATAGTTATCCAAAGCAAATTAGCCCTTTAGACAAGGGTTCATTGGGTGAACGCTGAGATAGTAATTGGTGGTTGGGGGTGGTATACCCAGAGTTTCAACCGTCGGACATAGTTACTAATCCCCTCGCTGGATTGTAGGCAACTCTTTTGGGTGGGACAACTGACTTGTAGATTTAAGGCCGCTCCATTCCCAAAGCCAAGGATCGAACCCTTGACGTTTGCTTAGGGATGGATGAACCCACCTACCATTCAACCACACCCCCAGGTTGAAACGGTTTTGTTTAACATCAAGACTCCATGGCCCAATGGATAAGGTGCTGGTCTACGAAACCAGAGATTCTGGGTTCGATCCCCAGTGGAGTCGAATTTCCTAATAGTTGTCCAAAATAAAAATAGAATTCAAAATTAGCCCTTTAGACAAGGGTTCACGGTATAATGATTGAGAAGTGCAAATTATTCTGTGGACTATGGTCAACCTTGCAAGGTGAACGCTGTCACAACTCACCTTACATATGGCAATTAGGGGGTGGGGGTGGTATACCCAGGGATTCAACCGTCGGACATAGTGACTAATCCCCTCGCTGGATTGTAAGCACCTCTTTTGGGTGGGACAACAGGCCTGTCGGACATAGTGACTAATCCCCTCGCTGGATTGTAGGCAACTCTTTTGGGTGGGACAACTGACCTGTAGATTTAAAGCCGCTCCATTCCCAAAGCCACACCCGACGTTTGCTTAGAGATGGATGAACCCACCTTCCACTCAACCACACCCTCAGGTTGAAAGGGTTTTGTTTAACATCAAGACTCCATGGCCCAATGGATAAGGTGTTGGTCTACGAAACTAGAGATCTTGGGTTTGATCCCCAATGGAGTCGGATTTCTTTATAGTTGTCCAAAGTAAATTATTCTGTGGACTAAGGTCAACCTTGCAAGGTGAACGCTAAGATAGTAATTGGGGGTGGTATACCCAGAGTTTCAACCGTCGTACATAGTTTCTAATCCCCTCGCTGGATTTTAGGCAACTCTTTTGGGTGGGACAACTGACTTGTAGATTTAAGGCCGCTTCATTCCCAAAGCCAAGGATCGAACCCTTGACGTTTGCTTAGGGATGGATGAACCCACCTTCCATTCAACCACACCCCCAGGTTGAAAGGGTTTTGTTTAACATCAAGACTCCATGGCCCAATGGATAATGTGCTGGTCTACAAAATGAGAGATTCTGGGTTCGATCCCTAGTGGAGTCGAATTTCTTAATAGTTGTCCAAAATAAAAATAGAATTCAAAATTAGCCCATGGTCAACCTTGCAAGGTGAACGCTGTCACAACTCACCCAAAATATGGCAATTGGGGGGTGGGGGTGGTATACCAGGGATTCAATCGTCGGACATAGTGACTAATCCCCTCGCTGGATTGTAGGCACCTCTTTTGGGTGGGACAACAGGCCTGTCGGACATAGTGACTAATCCCCTGGATTGTAGGCAACTCTTTTGGGTGGGACAACTGACCTGTAGATTTAAGGCCGCTCCATTCCCAAAGCCACACCCGACGTTTGCTTAGGGATGGATGAACCCACCTTCCACTCAACCACACCCTCAGATTGAAAGGGTTTTGTTTAACATCAAGACTCCATGGCCCAATGGATAAGGTGTTGGTCTACGAAACTAGAGATCCTGGGTTTGATCCCCAGTGTTGTCGGATTTCTTAATAGTTGTCCAAAGCAAATTAGCCCTTTAGACAAGGGTCCACGGTATAATGATTGAGAAGTGCAAATTATTCTGTGGACTAAGGTCAACCTTGCAAGGTGAACGCTGAAATAGTAATTGGGGGTTGGTATACCCAAACTTTCAATCGTTGCAGGCAACTCTTTTGGGTGGGACAACTAACCTGTTGATTTAAGCCCGCTCCATTCACAAAGCCAAGGATCGAACCCTTGACGTTTGCTTAGGGATGGATGAACCCACCTTCCACTTCACCACACCCACAAGTTGAAAGGGTTTTATTTAACATCAAGACTCCATGGCCCAATGGATAAGGTGCTGGTCTAAGAAACCAGAGATTCTAGGTTCCGATCCCCAGTGGAGTCGTATTTCTTAATAGTAGTCCAAAATAAAAATAGAATTCAAAATTAGCCCTTTAAACAAGGGTTCACTGTATAATGATTGAGAAGTGCAAATTATTTTGTGGACTATGGTCAACTTTGCAAGGTGAACGCTGTCACAACTCACCCATAATATGGCAATTGGGGGGTGGGGGTGGTATACCCTGGGATTCAACCGTCGGACATAGTGACTAATCCCATCGCTGGATTGTAGGCACCTCTTTTGGGTGGGACAACTGGCCTGTCGGACATAGTGACTAATCCCCTCGCTGGATTGTAGGCAACTCTTTTGGGTGGGACAACTGACCTGTAGATTTAAGGCCGCTCCATTCCCAAAGCCACACCCTTGACGTTTGCTTAGGGATGGATGAACCCACCTTCCACTCAACCACACCCCCAGGTTGAAAGGGTTTTGTTTAACATCAAGACTCCATGGCCCAATGGATAAGGTGTTGGTCTACGAAACCAGAGGTCCTGGGTTTGATCCCCAGTGGAGTCAGATTTCTTAATAGTTGGCCAAAGCAAATTAGCCCTTTAGGCAAGGGTTCACGGTATAATGATTGAGAAGTGCAAATTATTATGTGGGTTCACGGTATAATGATTGAGAAGTGCAAATTATTCTGTGGACTAAGGTCAACCTTGCAAGGTGAACGCTGAGATAGTAATTGGGGGTTAGGGGGACCGTCGGACATAGTTTCTAATCCCCTCGCTGGATTGTAGGCAACTCTTTTGGGTGGGACAACTGACTTGTAGATTTAAGGCCGCTCCATTCCCAAAGCCAAGGATCGAACCCTTGACGTTTGCTTAGGGATGGATGAACCCACCTTCCATTCAACCACACCCCCAGGTTGAAAGGGTTTTGTTTAACATCAAGACTCCATGGCCCAATGGATAAGGTGCTGGTCTACGAAACCAGAGATTCTGCGTTCGATCCCCAGTGGAGTTGAATTTCCTAATAGTTGTCCAAAATAAAAATAGAATTCAAAATTAGCCCTTTAGACAATGGTTCACGGTATAATGATTGAAAAGTGCAAATAATTCTGTGGACTATGGTCAACCTTGCAAGGTGAACGCTGTCACAACTCACCCAACATATGGCAATTAGGGGGTGGGGGTGGTATACAACCGTCAAGCACCTCTTTTGGGTGGGACAACAGGCCTCGCACCAGGCCTGTCGGACATAGTGACTAATCCCCTCGCTGGATTGTAGGCAACTCTTTTGGGTGGGACAACTGACCTGTAGATTTAAGGCCGCTCCATTCCCAATGCCACACCTGACGTTTGCTTAGAGATGGATGAACCCACCTTCCACTCAACAACACCCTCAGGTTGAAAGGGCTTTGTTTAACATCAATACTCCATGGCCTAATGGATAAGGTGTTGGTCTACGAAACCAGAGATCCTGGGTTTGATTCCCAGTGGAGTCGAATTTCTTAATAGTTGTCCAAAGCAAATTAGCCCTTTAGACAAGGGTTCACGGTATAATGATTGAGAAGTGCAAATTATTCTGTGGACTAAGGTCAACCTTACAAGGTGAACGCTGAGATAGTAATTGGGGGTGGTATAACCGGAGTTTCAACCGTCGGACATAGTTACTAATCCCCTCGCTGGATTGTAGGCAACTCTTTTGGGTGGGACAACTGACTTGTAGATTTAAGGCCGCTCCATTCCCAAAGCCAAGGATCGAACCCTTGACGTTTGCTTAGGGATGGATGAACCCACCTTCCATTCAACCACACCCCCAGGTTGAAAGGGTTTTGTTTAACATCAAGACTCCATGGCCCAATGGATAATGTGCTGGTCTACGAAACCAGAGATTCTGGGTTCGATCCCCAGTGGAGTCGAATTTCCTACTAGTTGTCCAAAATAAAAATAGAATTCAAAATTAGCCCTTTACACAAGGGTTCACGGTATAATGATTGAGAAGTGCAAATTATTCTGTGGACTATGGTCAACCTTGCAAGGTGAACGCTGTCACAACTCACCCAACATATGGCAATTAGGGGGTGGGGGTGGTATACCCAGGGATTCAACCGTCGGACACAGTGACTAATCCCCTCGCTGGATTGTAAGCACCTCTTTTGGGTGGGACAACAGGCCTATCGGACATAGTGACTAATCCCCTCGCTGGATTGTAGGCAACTCTTTTGGGTGGGACAACTGACCTGCAGATTTAAGGTCGCTCCATTCCCAAAGCCACACCCGACGGAAATTATTCATACTGACATATGTTGTCCTGATATGACAATACCTGGTCAGAAATATTTCACCACCTTTATTGATGACTTCTCAAGTTTTTCCTATGTGTATTTACTTCATCATAAACATGAAGCATTGGATGCTTTTAAATCATTTAAAGCTGAAGTTGAAAACCAATGTAACAGGAAAATACACATAGTTAGGTCTGATACGGGTGGTGAATACTATGGTAGATATACTGAGAATGGACAAGCACCTGGTCCATTTGCTAAGTTTCTTCAAGAGCATGGGATTGTTGCCCAATACACCATGCCTGGTTCTCCTGACCAAAATGGTATAGCTGAAAGAAGAAACTGGACCTTTCTAGATATGGTGTGGAGTATGCTTAGCAACTCTAAGCTTCCTAAGCCGTTGTGGGATGAAGCACTTAAGACGGCAACGTATATATTAAACCGTGTTCCAACCAAGGCTGTCGTCTCTAAGACACCGTTTGAGTTATTTAAAGGTTGGAAATCGAGTTTGCAACATATGCGTGTTTAGGGATGTCCGTCTGAGGTGAGGATATATAACCCACACGAGAAGAAACTTGATCCAAGGACGATTAGTGCTTTCTTTATTGGATATGCACAATCTTCTAAGGGTTATAGATTCTATTGTCCATCTCATACTACTAGGATAGTGGAATCAAGGAATGCTATATTATATATTAGGGCCTTAATTAAGTGGTGCAAGTTGACTAGGCTTATTAAGTGGTCTGGTTGGACTTAATAACTAGTAGTTGTTAGTCAACCAAACTCTGTGCCTAATATAACCTGGATTGATGGGATACAGGATTATGGATTAGATAGCACATTCAGTTACGGTACTCAGATCGCTCAGTAGACACCAATACACCATCTAGGGTTCTGAGTCAGGTCTGAGGCAAAACATGGCTAACGGTCTACCGTTAAGAGGCAACACAACAGGAACATCAACTATGGCTGGAGATCAACACGGCTACGCTTCCGCTATCATACGACGTTTGCTTAGAGATGGATGAACCCACCTTCCACTCAACCACACCCTCAGGTTGAAAGGGTTTTGTTTAACATCAAGACTCCATGGCCCAATGGATAAGGTGTTGGTCTACGAAACCAGATATCCTGGGTTTGATCCCCAGTGGAGTCGGATTTCTTAATAGTTATCCAAAGCAAATTAGCCCTTTAGACAAGGGTTCACGGTATAATGATTGAAAAGTGCAAATTACTCTGTGGACTAAGGTCAACCTTGCAAGGTGAACGCTGAGATAGTAATTGGGGGTTGGGGGTGGTATACCCAGAGTTTCAACCGTCGGACATAGTTACTAATCCCCTCGCTGGATTGTAGGCAACTCTTTTGGGTGGGACAACTGACTTGTAGATTTAAGGCCGCTCCATTCCCAAAGCCAAGGATCGAACCCTTGACGTTTGCTTAGGGATGGATGAACCCACCTACCATTCAACCACACCCCCAGGTTGAAACGGTTTTGTTTAACATCAAGACTCCATGGCCCAATGGATAAGGTGCTGGTCTACGAAACCAGAGATTCTGGGTTCGATCCCCAGTGGAGTCGAATTTCCTAATAGTTGTCCAAAATAAAAATAGAATTCAAAATTAGCCCTTTAGACAAGGGTTCACGGTATAATGATTGAGAAGTGCAAATTATTCTGTGGACTATGGTCAACCTTGCAAGGTGAACGCTGTCACAACTCACCTTACATATGGCAATTAGGGGGTGGGGGTGGTATACCCAGGGATTCAACCGTCGGACATAGTGACTAATCCCCTCGCTGGATTGTAAGCACCTCTTTTGGGTGGGACAACAGGCCTGTCGGACATAGTGACTAATCCCCTCGCTGGATTGTAGGCAACTCTTTTGGGTGGGACAACTGACCTGTAGATTTAAAGCCGCTCCATTCCCAAAGCCACACCCGACGTTTGCTTAGAGATGGATGAACCCACCTTCCACTCAACCACACCCTCAGGTTGAAAGGGTTTTGTTTAACATCAAGACTCCATGGCCCAATGGATAAGGTGTTGGTCTACGAAACTAGAGATTTTGGGTTTGATCCCCAATGGAGTCGAATTTCTTTATAGTTGTCCAAAGTAAATTATTCTGTGGACTAAGGTCAACCTTGCAAGGTGAACGCTAAGATAGTAATTGGGGGTGGTATACCCAGAGTTTCAACCGTCGTACATAGTTTCTAATCCCCTCGCTGGATTTTAGGCAACTCTTTTGGGTGGGACAACTGACTTGTAGATTTAAGGCCGCTTCATTCCCAAAGCCAAGGATCGAACCCTTGACGTTTGCTTAGGGATGGATGAACCCACCTTCCATTCAACCACACCCCCAGGTTGAAAGGGTTTTGTTTAACATTAAGACTCCATGGCCCAATGGATAATGTGCTGGTCTACAAAACGAGAGATTCTGGGTTCAATCCCCAGTGGAGTCGAATTTCCAAATAGTTGTCCAAAATAAAAATAGAATTCAAAATTAGCCCATGGTCAACCTTGCAAGGTGAACGCTGTCACAACTCACCCAAAATATGGCAATTGGGGGGTGGGGGTGGTATACCAGGGATTCAACCGTCGGACATAGTGACTAATCCCCTCGCTGGATTGTAGGCACTTCTTTTGGGTGGGACAACAGGCCTGTCGGACATAGTGACTAATCCCCTGGATTGTAGGCAACTCTTTTGGGTGGGACAACTGACCTGTAGATTTAAGGCCGCTCCATTCCCAAAGCCACACCCGACGTTTGCTTAGGGATGGATGAACCCACCTTCCACTCAACCACACCCTCAGATTGAAAGGGTTTTGTTTAACATCAAGACTCCATGGCCCAATGGATAAGGTGTTGGTCTACGAAACTAGAGTTCCTGGGTTTGATCCCCAGTGTTGTCGGATTTCTTAATAGTTGTCCAAAGCAAATTAGCCCTTTAGACAAGGGTTCACGGTATAATGATTGAGAAGTGCAAATTATTCTGTGGACTAAGGTCAACCTTGCAAGGTGAACGCTGAAATAGTAATTGGGGGTTGGTATACCCAAACTTTCAACCGTTGCAGGCAACTCTTTTGGGTGGGACAACTGACCTGTTGATTTAAGCCCGCTCCATTCACAAAGCCAAGGATCGAACCCTTGACGTTTGCTTAGGGATGGATGAACCCACCTTCCACTTCACCACACCCACAAGTTGAAAGGGTTTTATTTAACATCAAGACTCCATGGCCCAATGGATAAGGTGCTGGTCTAAGAAACCAGAGATTTTAGGTTCGATCCCCAGTGGAGTCGTATTTCTTAATAGTAGTCCAAAATAAAAATAGAATTCAAAATTAGCCCTTTAAACAAGGGTTCACTGTATAATGATTGAGAAGTGCAAATTATTTTGTGGACTATGGTCAACTTTGCAAGGTGAACGCTGTCACAACTCACCCAAAATATGGCAATTGTGGGGTGGGGGTGGTATACCCAGGGATTCAACCGTCGGACATAGTGACTAATCCCATCGCTGGATTGTAGGCACCTCTTTTGGGTGGGACAACTGGCCTGTCGGACATAGTGACTAATCCCCTCGCTGGATTGTAGGCAACTCTTTAGGGTGGGACAACTGACCTGTAGATTTAAGGCCGCTCCATTCCCAAAGCCACACCCTTGACGTTTGCTTAGGGATGTATGAACCCACCTTCCACTCAACCACACCCCCAGGTTGAAAGGGTTTTGTTTAACATCAAGACTCCATGGCCCAATGGATAAGGTGTTGGTCTACGAAACCAGAGATCCTGGGTTTGATCCCCAGTGGAGTCAGATTTCTTAATAGTTGGCCAAAGCAAATTAGCCCTTTAGGCAAGGGTTCACGGTATAATGATTGAGAAGTGCAAATTATTATGTGGGTTCACGGTATAATGATTGAGAAGTGCAAATTATTCTGTGGACTAAGGTCAACCTTGCAAGGTGAACGCTGAGATAGTAATTGGGGGTTAGGGGGTGGTAAACCCAGAGTTTCAACCGTCGGACATAGTTTCTAATCCCCTCGCTGGATTGTAGGCAACTCTTTTGGGTGGGACAACTGACATGTAGATTTAAGGCCGCTCCATTCCCAAAGCCAAGGATCGAACCCTTGACGTTTGCTTAGGGATGGATGAACCCACCTTCCATTCAACCACACCCCCAGGTTGAAAGGGTTTTGTTTAACATCAAGACTCCATGGCCCAATGGATAAGGTGCTGGTCTACGAAACCAGAGATTCTGCGTTCGATCCCCAGTGGAGTTGAATTTCCTAATAGTTGTCCAAAATAAAAATAGAATTCAAAATTAGCCCTTTAGACAATGGTTCACGGTATAATGATTGAAAAGTGCAAATAATTCTGTGGACTATGGTCAACCTTGCAAGGTGAACGCTGTCACAACTCACCCAACATATGGCAATTAGGGGGTGGGGGTGGTATACCGAGGGATTCAACCGTCAAGCACCTCTTTTGGGTGGGACAACAGGCCTCCCACCAGGCCTGTCGGACATAGTGACTAATCCCCTCGCTGGATTGTAGGCAACTCTTTTGGGTGGGACAACTGACCTGTATATTTAAGGCCGCTCCATTCCCAATGCCACACCTGACGTTTGCTTAGAGATGGATGAACCCACCTTCCACTCAACAACACCCTCAGGTTGAAAGGGCTTTGTTTAACATCAATACTCCATGGCCTAATGGATAAGGTGTTGGTCTACGAAACCAGAGATCCTGGGTTTGATCCCCAGTGGAGTCGGATTTCTTAATAGTTGTCCAAAGCAAATTAGCCCTTTAGACAAGGGTTCACGGTATAATGATTGAGAAGTGCAAATTATTCTGTGGACTAAGGTCAACCTTACAAGGTGAACGCTGAGATAGTAATTGGGGGTGGTATAACCGGAGTTTCAACCGTCGGACATAGTTACTAATCCCCTCGCTGGATTGTAGGCAACTCTTTTGGGTGGGACAACTGACTTGTAGATTTAAGGCCGCTCCATTCCCAAAGCCAAGGATCGAACCCTTGACGTTTGCTTAGGGATGGATGAACCCACCTTCCATTCAACCACACCCCCAGGTTGAAAGGGTTTTGTTTAACATCAAGACTCCATGGCCCAATGGATAATGTGCTGGTCTACGAAACCAGAGATTTTTGGTTTGATCCCCAGTGGAGTCGGATTTCTTAATAGTTGTCCAAAATAAAAATAGAATTCAAAATTAGCCCTTTAGACAAGGGTTCACGGTATAATGATTGAGAAGTGCAAATTATTCTGTGGACTATGGTCAACTTTGCAAGGTGAACGCTGTCACAACTCACCCAAAATATGGCAATTGAGGGGTGGGGGTGGTATACCCAGGGATTCAACCATCGAACATAGTGACTAATCCCATCGCTGGATTGTAGGTACCTCTTTTGGGTGGGACAACTGGCCTGTCGGACATAGTGACTAATCGCCTCGCTGGATTGTAGGCAACTCTTTTGGGTGGGACAACTGACCTGTAGATTTAAGGCCGCTCCATTCCCAAAGCCACACCCTTGACGTTTGCTTAGGGATGGATGAACCCACCTTCCACTCAACCACACCCCTAGGTTGAAAGGGTTTTGTTTAACATTAAGACTCCATGGCCCAATGGATAAGGTGCTGGTTTACGAAACCAGAGATTCTAATTGCTTGCACGCTGAGATAGTAATTGGTGGGTGGGGGTGGTATACCCAGAGTTTCAATCGTCGGACATAGTTACTAATCCCCTCGCTGGATTGTAGGCAACTCTTTTGGGTGGGACAACTGACCTGTAGATTTAAGGCCGCTCCATTCCCAAAGCCAAGGATCGAACCCTTGACGTTTGTTTAGGGATGGATGAACCCACCTTCCACTCAACCACACCCCCAGGTTGAAAGGGTTTTGTTTAACATCAAGACTCCATGGCCCAATGGATAATAAGGTGCTGGTCTACGAAACCAAAGATTTTGGGTTCGATCCCTAGTAGAGTCGGATTGCTTAATAGTTGTCCAAAATAAAAATAGAATTCAAAATTCGCCCTTTAGACAAGGGTTCACGGTATAATGATTGAGAAGTGTAAATTATTCTGTGGACTATTGCAATTGGGGGGTGGGGGTGGTATACCTAGGGATTCAACCGTCGGACATAGTGACTAATCCCATCGTTGGATTGTAGGCACCTCTTTTGGGTGGGACAACTGGCCTGTCGGACATTGTGACTAATCCCCTCGCTGGATTGTAGGCAACTCTTTTGGGTGGGACAACTGACCTGTAGATTTAAGGCCGCTCCATTCCCAAAGCCACACCCTTGACGTTTGCTTATGGATGGATGAACCCACCTTCCACTCAACCACACCCACAGGTTGAAAGGGTTTTGTTTAACATCAAGAATCCATGGCCCAATGGATAAGGTGCTGGTTTATGAAACCAGAGATTGTGGGTTCAATCCCTAGTGTAGTCGAATTATTTTGTGGACTAGGGTCACCTTGCAAGGTAAACTCTGTCACTGCTCACTCAAAATATGGCAATTGGGGGGGGGGGGGGGGGGGTGAGGTACACCCAGGGTTTCAACCGTTGGACATAGTGACTAATGTCCTCGCTGGATTGTAGGCACCTCTTTTGGGTGGGACAACTGGCTTGTAGATTTAACGCTGCTCCATTCCCAATGCCAAGGATAATTAAATTCAAAAATACTAGCGGCCCTTTTAGGCAAGGGTTCACGGTATAATGATTGAGAAGTACAAATTATTCTGTGGACTCGGGTTTACCTTGCAAGGTGGATCCGCGATCCAGGTACAACTATTCACAATTTGTATACGTCATTTAGAATTAGGGTCCACCTTGCAAGGTGGACTCCCTTGCAAGGTGGATCCGCGATCCAGGTACAACTATTCACAATTTGTATACGTCATTTAGAATTAGGGTCCACCTTGCAAGGTGGACTCTGTCACAACTCACCCAAAATATGCCAATTGAAAGGGTCTTGTTTTTTTTTTTTTTTTGTGCGGGGGGGGGGGGGGGGGGGGGGGCGGGGGGGGGGGGGGAGTACACCCAGGGTTTCAACCGTCGGACATAGTGACTAATCCCCTCCCTGGATTGTTTGTAGGCACCTCTTTTGAGTGAGACAACTGGCCTGTAGATTTTAGGCTGCTCCATTCCCAAAGCCAAGGATCGAACCCTTGACATTTGGTAAAGGATGGATGAACCCACCTTCCACTCAACCACACCCCCTGGTTGAATGGATTTTGTTTAACATCAAGACTCTATGACCCAATGGATAAGGTATTAGTCTACAGAACTAGATATTTTAGGTTCGATCCCCAGTAGAGTTGTATTTCCTAATAGTTGTCAAAATTAAAATTTAAAATTACTAGCCCATCCACGGTATAATGATTGAGAAAGGCAAAGGAGGAACACACAATGTTAACATATATGTAACCGATTATCTTGTTTGTTTTGTAATTTGATAACCATGACAGTTGCTATACGTTTTAACTTTAAAACACAATTTATATTTTAGAAGTTCACAATTCAAATACTAAAAATATACAATTTATGCGTCATTTAGAATAAGGGTCCACCTTGCAAGGTGGACTCTGTCCATGATATAACAACTCACCCAAAATATGGCAATTGAAAAGGTCTTGTTTTTTTGTTTTGTTTTGTTTTGTTTTTTTTTTTTTTTTTTTTTTGGGGGGGGGGGGGGGGGGTACACCTAGGGTTTCTATCGTCAGACATAGTGACTAATCTCCTAGCTGGATTGTAGGCACCTCTTTTGGGTTGGGCAGCTGGCCTGGAGATTTAAGGCTGCTACATTTCCAAAGCCAAGGATCGAACCATTGACGTTTGGTAAAGGATGGATGAACCCACCTTCCACTCAACCACACCCGTAGTTTGAAAGGTTCTTGTTTAACATCAAGACTCTATGGCTTAATGGATAAAGTGTTGGTCTATGAACCAGAGATTATGTGTTCGATCCTTAGTGGGGTCCAATGTCTCTTTATTTTTAAAGAGAGATACCAATGAGATACCAGTGAGTATACGAACTGAATGACGGAGTTGATATCAAAGACTTAGATATCTCTTTATTATTATTAAAACGGTATTCGGCTTGGATAAGTTTTTTACTATTCGGTTCGATTTTTTCCGAAATGTTCGGTATACAAGAATCCATTACTATTTGGTTGTTCGGTATATTAGTAGTACAGTTCGGTTCCGAAAAATCAAACCGAATTACCCTTTCCTAGTTAAAATAATGTAATTTATGTGTTAAAATAAAATACTTTATATGTATTAGAATAATAAAATTTTTGATAAGATAATGTATTTTATGAGTTAGAATAATGTACTTTATGTGTTAAAATAATGTATTTTATGAATTAAAATAATGTATAATGTACTTTATATGTTAAAATAATAAAATTTCTGGGGTAAGATAATGTATTTTATGTGTTACTGTTGTTAGAATAATATACTTTATGTTAGAATAATATATTTTATGAGTTAGAATAATATACTTTATTGGCACGTTTGGTTCGCGGAATAGGCCGGAAAATGTCGCCGGTGGCCGTAAAATGTCACCGGTGGCCGGAAATCATCACCGGTGGCCGGAATTGAAATGACCTGTAATAACAAGTCATTTACCGGTTTTTGGACTTCATTGACCCAATTTGACATGTTTGAGTGTTCAATTGAACTTTTTAAAAGTTTAGGGACCTAACTGACGTTTGGGGTAAAGTTTAGGGGCCTATTTGACCATTTTCTTAAAAGAGTATGTGTATTTTGTTATATAATTATGTACATTCATGTATACAATTATGTGTATTCTAGTATAACATTATGTATATTTTTGAACATGAGATTTTTTTTTAAGAAAAATTAACTCCAAACACTAGGTAGCGAAATTTCAAAAAAAAAAATAATAATAATTGAAACGACGTCGTTTTGCATCTGGGCGCACAATGCAATGCGCGCCGTGGTGCAGGATCAGTCGTTATATCATAGACCGCGTAATGTGCACCGCGGTAAAAAACGGCGTTGTTTCTTTAAGTAAAGAAACGGCCCGCCGTTATAGTTAACGGAGTCCGCTTGTTTGGTGTATTAAACACCAACTGACACTACAGTATATCTAAACCGACACTGCAGTTATATCAAAATGATACTGTAGTTATAGTGAAATGAAACTGCAGTTTATATAAAATGAAACTGAATAACATTTCACATATTTGAGTGTATATTATATAATGAAGCTGTAATTATATCAAAATGATCATGTAGTTGTGTTTTAATGAAACTATAGTGTATATAAAATAAAATTAAATAACATTTTCACATATTTGAGTCTATAAATATCGAATAAAACTATAGTTATATCGAAATGAAACTGTAGCTGTGTTGAACTGAAACTGCAGTGTGTACAAAATGACACTGAAGAACAGGGTTACTTTTTGCAAAAGGGCGCCAAACTACAAAAAATAAACACTTTTTATTTTCATTTAAAAAAAAAAAAAAAAAAAAAAAAAAAAAAAAAAAAAAAAAGACGCGCGGTGATCATGCACCGTGGTGCATGATATAATTTGCCGGTGCAGGATAGAGTAATGCCCGAAATTAATGGGCCAGTATCGTAAATTAACATTTTTAATGAAAAGCCCATATTTAGCCCATTTAATCAGGCCGAACTCATACTAAATGGGTCCCTTCAAATAGATATTTCATCCGGACAATTGTTCATTGTATTTCCAAAAACACCCTCCGACATCGGCATCGGATATCCTAAAATTTCTCGTTCCTCTCCATATACCTCACCGGCGCCGGCGAGAAGATAATCGGAGACAATAGTAAACGACGTTGTAATGCCGCATATTCTCATCCAAAATCCACACTTACGTCCTTTCCCTAACCTACGCTCATCTTCAATCACAGTCTCAAACACACCTCCGCTGTCGATTTCCCCGCCCAATCTTCTCCGCCTGCGCCGGATATTCACCTCCAGCGGCGGACATGGCAGCAGGGGTAGTTTAGTCAAATGCATGGCCAATCCTCGGAGAGTGAAAATGGTGGCTAAGCAGATAAGGAGAGAGCTCTCCGACATGCTGCTCACGGATAAGGTTTTACAGTACGCTGTACTGCCGGAAGCCGCTCTCGGAGCTGATCAGTACCTCTCCTCGCTTACTACTATCAGCGACGTTGAAGTTTCTGCTGATTTGCAGGTTAGTTTTTGCCGGGGTTTCGTGTTTTCATCCAACATTTCATTTAAAGTTAATTCCAAGAATGATACTTGACTATTATCATTTACCTATCCTTGACTTGTTATTTGATCATAAATGGTGGTTAAATATCCATTTAGTAACCCTTAAATTAATGGTAAGAATGTAAAAATTGGCTGTTATTAAGATGGACAAATTGGGTTCATAAACTTCATACACTCGGAGCATCATTAGTGAGAATGTGAAAAACAAGTTGATGCATACCCCAAATTTGAGGCGATTATATCCTTTGTTTCAACACTTAAGTGTGCAAATCTAAGGCCGACTAAACGAATATCTAGTCGTTGGACTAAATCTGGAACAAAATCAATAATCAAGACTAATTATGGTCAAATTAAAAGTCGAAGATAAAAATTGGTAAAGGTCGATAGTCAAGAGACCATTTCTGGAATTAACTCTTTCATTTACCATTTATCATGTTTTGTATATTATGGTAGTTTTGGGGCGATGGTTGAAAGGTTTTCTTTAGTAGTATATGTTGCTGTAGCATTATTCACAAAGTAATAGGGAGAAGAAGATAATCTTGAGCTAAGACTGCTGCTTGTTTTGGTTCAGAGGATTCACTTAATCATTCATGCATGATGGAGGACTTTGCAATTGAAATAAATGCATAATGAACAAAAGATTGTTGGATTAGTTTAAAATTTCATTTAGACATCTTCTGTCTGGCCTCATGATGAAGCTTCCTGTGATTGCATATTTTGATGGATGGTTCATTCTTCATAGGTTGTTAAAGTCTATGTTTCTGTTTTTGGGGACAAAAGAGGAAAAGAAGTGGCCATTGCAGGATTAAAGTCAAAAGCAAAATATGTACGCAGCGAGCTGGGCAAGCGCATGAAGTTGAGACTTACTCCAGAGATACGATTTATTGAAGATCTGTCTATTGAGAGAGGAAGCAGGGTGAGTAGTACTTATTCATTGTCTTGTTGGAATATGCGAATTGAATTCCGTGTGGATTTCTTATGTATTCACTATTGTTGCACTTTATGTTACCAACACTAGCATATAAAATTGATTACGTAGTTGATAACAATAAGGTTTAGCACCTGATCGAATTTTAAGACTTCCATCAAGCATATGTTGGATATATATATATATATATATATATATATATATATATATATATATATATATATATATATATATATATATATATATATATATATATATATATATATATTTTGGTCAAGCCATGAGGTGTCCGGAGCAGGCCTTAACTGTAGGAGGCACCTTTAAGTCCGTACCATACACAGACTAGTCCCATTCGCACTGGGCCGGCCCAATTAAGGGGCAAAGTGCTGGCCAGATTGGTTTTTCCATTCGAGAGGAGATTCGTACTCCCGATATCTCTTAAGGGATGAGAGTGCACGGTCACTCACGCCAACCAAGCTGGTTATGTCCCATAGTAATTTAAAGAGAAGTATATCCTTGTTTACTAACTTGAAGAGTTTCATCACCATTGATCATTCTAGCTAGCACTTAGGATAAGTGTTTGCGTGTGTTGTCTCTGAGGTTCCTACTAGACTAATTAGGAGATCAGGTGTGTAAGACTTGATGATTAACTTAATATGGTTGTCATCAAAGATTCATTGAAGAAATTAGTGGGTAAAAAGCTTTAGATGTGTCTAGGGACTTATTTTGAAGCATTGCTGAAGTACCCAACTAGAACCTAATGCAGTAATGCATATATGATACACAAAATCTGCTCGAAGTTAACTCTCATTCTTCACTCTTCTTTCATATTCTTGAAAAAATTGTTGCTAGATGGTTGATTGGACGATACTTATGTGGCTTTGTCAGCATGAGTTTTATGTAATTACTGTGATGCCCATGGTTTAGTCATAATTTCTGTGAGGTTTAAACTTTAAAGGCAAGGTCCTTGTAAAATGGCATACTGCACTAGCCTGTTTTGCGAATACGAGAAATGATTTCTCCCTGTATTATATGCCCATAACTCAGTAATTTTATACTCTTACGTTTTAAGCTCGTGCTTAGCAACGAAACAAAATTATTTCAGGTTATTGCTATACTGGATAGAATAAAGCGCGAGAACGAGAAAAAGGAAGCTGATCTTCAAGGTAATGCCAAGAATGAGTCATCTGAACAGAGCGAGGATGATGAGGATTGGGAAGGTGAGGACCCTGATGATGAAGGGATTTTTTATGTGGAATAGTTGTGTGCTGAAGCTCTTAGAACTGACAGAAAGTATGAGAAATACAATTCAAATTTGCCAGGCTGCAACTGAGACAAGTTGTCCAGTTTGTAGTGAGACCTTATACCCTAATCTATCATTGTAATATTTCTTAATTTAAAAAAAAAAAAAAAAAAAGTATAAACGTTGGTATGTTTGAAGAAGGAAAGGAATTCTGCTACTCTGTATCAAGCTCTCTCCATCACTCTCTACATGAGTTCACCTGCACACATTAAACAAGTAGAGAAGGGAATTTTAGTTCAAACTTGGTGGGATTAGTGCAGTGTATAAAAGTTAGAAAATGTGGTTGGGAGATGAGAGTGATGGGAGGGGGCTTTTTACATGGGTCAAAATTTGCAGTGCATTTTTCAGGGAGCAGCATTGCCATGTTTCGATCAACGCCAGAGATGGGAGGGCCATTGACGAGTACGCACAAGCAAGGCTGGCCGAGAGCCTTGAGGGCAGCGCAGCAGGCTTCGCTTGGTGGGATTGGACTAAAAGGAGCGACTGCTGCCCTGCAAGGTATGAGCTGAACAAGCGCCGAGAAGAAAGTGGCGCCACAAGAATGGCCCTTGCTTTCCGCCACCAAACCAGCCATGACCGCCAACACCAAAACCACTGAAAGCTTCATTTTTCACGACCCTTGGTACTGCTACAATGTGTATTGAGGAGTTTACGATTAATATGGGGTGAAATATCAGAGTTTATGTCTATATAGCAGCAGATTGCACCAAGTGGGGGATGTTCTGTGCTTATGTCCTAACTCATCCTCATACTCACCATATGACTTGCGTGCCTGTGAAACAGTTGCTGAACTCCAACTTCATGACTTGCCACTTTGCCAGCCATCAACTTTAATATGTACAAACACACTAAGTCTTGAATGTGTCTTTACAACGTTGACATTAATTTTTTTTTTTGGTGAGACACCCAGGGTTTCTACCGTCTGACACAGTGACTAATCTCCTCGCTGGATTATGGACACCCTTTTTGGGTGAGACAACTGGCCTAGAGATTTAAGGCTGCTTCATACCCAAAACGAATGATCGAACCATTGACCTTTGGTTAAGGATAGATGAATCCCTTTCACTCAACCACACCCCCAGGTTACAACATTGACATTATAGAATAATGTGAACAAAACCAACTTAGATTAATTTGTTTCAACTTAATAGAATTTGAAATCCACCAAGGAAAAATCGGGTTGGTAGAAACGTAGAATGTGTTCTCTGCGGCATAATGGCATTGATTGAATAAAGCAAATGAACATTTTGGAGCAAGATAGTCATTTCAATAAGTGAGTAATTACTCACTAACCACTGCTCAAACACAAAAGGTATAGTTAATTAACTTAATACATCATCGGCAGCTAAAACAATAATTGCCCAGAGCAATTCCCAATTCAAATAGTGAGTGGCAAAACGAATCAAATACCATTACATTTCATGTACACAGGACATAATATAATTATTGTATCGTTTCATGGCTGAATGGGTGAAGTTGAAACCTGCCTCTTTTATGCCAAATATATTTCATAGAAGAGAAGATTCCATTCCGGATTGCTTTCTTGAAATGTTATTTGACTCCAAGAGCTATAGTGAGGTTATAAAGGTTCTTTTTTACCTTTAAGATTAATAACAGAAAGCTCTTGTTCTACAAATTCTCCAGCACAAATCGGCGGATACTTTCCAGCAAGAGGACTGTCAGCAAAGTTCCCAAGAGGTTTTAACACAGCATCTGATGCTATGTGTGAAAATAGCTAGATAGATAAGAAGAAACATAGACGACATTACTGAGTTTGAAATTTGTAAAACACTTAATACTAAGACTATTACTATCTTGGACCACGGATGGTAACAATTTGAAAATCAAAGGACCACGGGTGGTCAATTTAAAAGTTAAGTACTAAACGTGGCAAAACTACTATACTCGGAGGACCCCATATGGAATTAAAACAACTATTGAAATTGGAAATATAATAAAAATTAACAATGTATGAACTAGTTTCACTCACAGTTGAAGATACTCTCCATAGGCTGTGTTTTTGCTCCAAGGCTTGTTTAATTGCATCAGTTGTTCTATTAGTTACAACAACCTCATGCATGCCAGCCATGCACTCCCCTGCAGTCAACCATTCTATCTGCACATTTCAAATTGTGAAAATTTAATGACTTTAACTAAAAGAAATTGTTGAAGACAATCAACTCTAGCTGACAGCATAACAAGTGAAAAAAAATGATGTTGAAATCTGTGGCATGGGACCATTTTTGTTCTTTTCCGGGAAATATGTAACATCTCCTTGAGAGAAAATACGTTTCTAATTATTTTACAAGAATAGAACTCCTTTCAGAAAATGTCAAATACAGCTCAACTTCAGCCTTGCACCCCTTAAATTGTCTAGTGCATAGAGTTCTAGAACTGCAGAGAGAGGATAACTCAAGTTCCATTCCTCTCACCAGTAGGTGACTTAAAGTCAAAGAACTCCTTAATGATAATAACAATAATTTAAAAAAAAAAAAAAACCTAAGCTTTTACATCCCATATTACCCAACAAGGGATAATCTATGGGATATAAGGTAAGCTTCATCTAACTTCCCAAGCCCAGCAAGCCTATATATGCCTGACACAGGGTAGGACAAGCAGAAGGTGTTAAAAAGAAATCAACTCAACAAGGGGTGCAAGGGATTTCACTTTTGATCAGTGATAATTGCAGTCGCTTTTCTCTAAAGTGCTTTACTTATGGTGGAATTGTGGAAACAGTCCACGTTGTCAATAATTAATAGGGAAGTGCACTTGAAGTTCATACCTGCTTTCCTGCTTGGATGAGGAGACATCCAACAGGAACCTTCACTTCCATTTTTCGTCCATTTCTTAGCCAAATATTTAAACCAGGAAATCGACTTCTCCCATGAATTGTAAGAAAGTTAAGGTCATAATGGTATCCTGCAAAGACAGTACCCTCCTGGCCATAACGTTTCAGGTCACTTCCAGTTGGAGCAAGGAGATGAGGTCCCTAAAAATTGGAGTATATCAGTATTATCCACAGAACATTGAGGTCATGAAGAAAACTTTTACTTTGGCAAGTGCATAATGATACAATATTCTCATGTGCACAATCCTACAAATATTTGACACCAATTTTCCACCCGTGAAAGAAACAAATCTGAAACTTGGTGTATCAAAACTGTTTAGAATTTTCAGAAGCATAAGCACATTCTTAAATGGCCACCTAAATTCAGAAAAATACGTCATAACCAAAACTTAATGCAGCTTTTATCTTCTCTGATCTAAATGAACTTATGCCATTGTAATAGACAGCAGATCCACAATAAGTGGTGATATAATAAAAAATCATATTACCTGCTTCATTAGAGAAGTGAATGCATCCTTAGGCAAGCCAAACCCAACACCTGCCATTTCAGCAACAGTCTGAAAAAAAATACAGATGTGATGTGTATTTCTAAGAGCTGAAAAGTTTTGTAAATGACAAGAAAAAACCTGATGATGACTTACCTCTATGGCAGATATCATTTTATGGCCCCATGAATCCATGGTGTCTTTCCATTCAGTAAATCCTTCAGGTATGACTGGCTCTGAATTCAGTTCCTACAGAAGTGTAATGGTAATTATAGTATAGAGTACAATAATCTTAAGTACCACATTATAGCAAAAAGGTTTATGAAATGAGGAACCTTAAAGCGGGTGACTGCTGGTCGTGGACCAACTCTCCACATGTACCGCCACTTAGGGTCTGGCCCAGAGAGAGGAAATGGTCGACACTCTTTGGGCAAAGCATTTAGCTTCTCTTGGATTTCTTGATCAACCAGACTACGAGGTACTTCAACTCCTTCAGGTGTCACTCCAACCTAACAATAATTGCCAGCAAAAGATTTTTAAAAACTATGTACCTAAGTTCCAGAACACAATTTAAGATGACAATCTATCCATGCTTTGCTGGAGCATCATATTATTCACAACACCTACTTTGTTAATCTGAGATTTCCCTTCATTATGTTCTGTTAAAGGATAAACAAAACCAGAAGTACAAAATGTGAAACATAGCACAAAAGAGCATTTATTATAAATAAGTCAAATGCATCAACAGAAATTATTCAATATAATGCTCTTAATGCAAATGCAAGAAGAAGATTGCATAATGAACTGTCCTGTAACCCTTAGAAAGGTTTTCTGTTTTTCCTTTTCTTTGATTTTAAGGGTATTGTTATACTGAATTCCCACAAGTGAACCAAATTTTGCAAAACCACATACTATTCTGCAAGAATAGAATTAGTAAAAACTGAAATAATAATAACAATAACAACAACAACAACAACAATAATAATAATCATAATAATAATAAAGAAAATAGAATATTTGGTTCCTAAGTTAGGTATAGACTATTGTGTCTACTTTTTGTCCATCAATTATTCTCAAATGGCGATTTTGGTCATTTTTGTTAATATTCCTTTAGATTTGGACAAGAAACCAATAAAAAAAAAAGCTTAAATGACAAGGGTAAATATGAAATTCAGATTTCTTCTTCTTCTGATTATATGAGAAAAACATTTCCGGTCTTCTACTCTTCTAGTGAGTTTATTGACAAACTTCAAGCTTCTATATAGGATTTTTACCTTTGTTTACCTCAAATTGGAACAAAATTTGTCAAATAAACTCACTAAAAAATTGGAAACATTTGTCTAATATAAAGAGAAAAGGATAAAATCAAATTTCCATTTATACAGCTGTCATTTAAGCTTTTTTATTGCTTTTTTTGTTCAAACCTAATGGAATATGATCAAAATTAACACTTCAGAAATAACTAAGGGTCAAAAGGTAAACACAAATCACCAAGAGATTGAGTGTAATTTAGCGACCACATACGTTGTTCTCCATGGTAGTAGTAATAATAATTACATCTTTGAGTTAATTCGAGGAATGGTCCCTTGAGTGTTGTTATTTACCAATTTTTATCCTTCCACTTTCAATTGGACCATAAATGATTACTTGACTATTGATCTTTTATTCATTTTCATCCTCGACTTTCAATTTAATCAAAAGTGGTCCTTAACTATTGATTTTTTTCAAAACAAAAATTAATAAAGATCAATAGTCAATTGACCATTTATGATCCAATTGAAAATCAAAAAATAAAAATTGATAAATATCGATCGTCAATGACCATTCTTGAAATTAACTCTTACATCTTTTGTCACAAGTAATAATAATTACCAAAAAACAAATTTGAGACCAGTCTAAATCAAGGTCAATGACCATTCCTGGTATTAATTCTTACATCTTTTGTCACAAGTAATAATAATTACACAAAAACGTATTTGAGACCAGTCTAAATAATAATAATAATAATAATAATAATAATAATAATAATAATAATAATAATAATAATGTTTACTCAAGTTCAACATTACAAATTATCAATGCAGAGAAAAAGTCAAAAAGATATATAAATACGGAGAATGGGGAGAACTTTGTACGTGCGTATTAGGAGCACGTATCAAAATCAAAATCAAAATAATTTTAAAAACAAAATGGAAGCATAGGTGTGAAATATAAATGTTGGAAAAATGGAGGACCTGATAATGGAGGTGAGGACGTTCCTGGAGGCGCTTGAATTCTTCCGGCTGCTCGAAGTACTTCTCCATCATGTCGATGAACCGATCGTTGTCTTCGGCGGAGCAGCGTGGATCTTTCACCAGCAGAGCTCCGGTGTCTGCTAGGGTTCGGCTCACTTCGGAGCAAAGCGTCAAAAGTTGGGGATCCAGCTGTGTCTCCGGACAGGAGCCGAGTTGGTTCGAGAATTCTAAGTACGAGCTCAAATCGATCACCGGAAGCTCCATTTTGCTGCCGGAAAATAGCCGATTGCTGTCAGTTCGGTAGCGGAGAAGGGATTTGGGGGAATTTGGAGCGTTACTGATGAAAATGGCTTGGCGGGAGAATATCTACTTGACTTGCGGGCAATCAGCGCACGTAAGAAGATCGTGCACTCCAAATTCCGGAAAGTGATTGATTCTTTTACCTTTCCGGAAGAAATAATTTATTGCATTTCCCCACACAATAAGCGCTTTACAAGGCGTTTGGTTAAAGTAAATTACATTCCCACTTAAATTCCCCAAATCAAGTCATCTTTGATTACTTAGGTCATATGAGTCTGATAATATTGTATTACCTTGTTTGGTTAAACTTTTGTAATATATTGAGAATATATTAAGGGATATATAATTATTTAAATTAGAACATCAAATATTATATAGTACAATTAAAGATATGATTTGGATCGTTTATATATTTTAATGTTATCATTGCTTGAATTTGTACACATAATTGCTCAAATGAATAGCTAATATCTAGATGTACGCATGCGGTGCTATAACTTTGAAGATTTTATTTATCATTGTTTAGTATTTTCATAAATTAGACAAATGTGCTCGTTCTCTAACAACTCAGTTATAGAAATGAATTGTTATCATTATTCATTTGTATGGAAGATATATATATATATATATATATATATATATATATATATATATATATATATATATATATATATATATATATTTGTCTAGATATATAACAATTTTTTCATTTAAAACAAATATTAATATCACTGATTATATTTACACATAATTGAAACCTCTTTGTAGACGACATTGGTAGTGGCAACACAATCTTGTTCATCTTCGTCTAGAGTTAACACCTTCACTCCATCAAGACGGGTTACTTGGGTGAAAATATATAATGGTAAAATATCACTCAATTAGTTATCCTTTTATATTTTCAGTCAATTAGTCATTTTCAGACAATTTTTTTTTTAATTTTCAATCAATTAGTCAATTAGAATATCTAATGCAGTGATATTTTTACCTAATTTCCGTTCCATTTTTATTTGATGATGTAGATATTATTATTGAAATATTTCTGTTCCATTTTTAATTTACCTTTACTATTGTTTAAAATATGATTTACTATTGATAATGTATAATATTATTATTAAAATATTTTTCTCTAATTTTTAATTTTCATTACATTTTTAATTAAAATGCAATGATCTGACCATTGTTTTAGTCAATTATGGATCATTTTTTTTTATTTTCAATCAATTATCAATATTCATTTCCTTTTATATTTTCAGTCAATTAGTAATATTAGATTCATTTTCAGTCAATTATTCTTTTTTTATTTTCAGTCAATTAGTCAATTAAAATATAGATGCAGTGATATTTTTACCTATTTTCAGTTCCATTTTAATTTGAAGATTTAGAATATTATTAATGAACTATTTTCTTTCCATTTTTAATTTACCATTACTATTTTTTTAAAATATGCATTTACTATTTGATGATGTAAAATATTATTATTAAAATATTTTCTTTCCATTTTTAATTTTCCTTTACTTCGCTCAAAAAAAAAAAAAAAAAAAAAAAAGACTTTGGACTTCTCAATACTTGTCCACATTGATGGGCAAGCAATTATGTTTGAAAGATGAGATCAAGAGCTCATTTTTTCAAACATTTTCAATGTGAGATCAAAATGATCCCACATCATTTACAAAGGGAGCCTGTCTTTTTTTTTTTTTAATTTTAATTTTATTTTGTATATCGTTTTGTTTGGATTATTATTATTATTATTATTATTATTATTATTATTATTATTATTTGATTATTGAAAAATTCGTCATTTTAACAATTTATCTTTAATCAAAATGCCAAAAATATTATTTAATAACTCAGTAATTTGTTCCAAACTGCTAAAAACTAAAAAAACACATACATTTTGGGTTAATCTTTCCAAACCCCCACTAATAATAAATAAATAAATAATACATAATAAATAATAAATAAATAAATAAATAAACAATACATAATAAATAAATAATAAGTAAATAAATAAATAACTAAAATAAGAAGACAAAACTAAAGTTTCTTAAATAATAACCTTTTGACTTCTCAATACTTGTCACATTGATGGGCAAACAATTATATTTGTACCTCTTATATAGAGGAGCTCAAGAGCTCATCTTTTCAAACATTTTCACTATGTGCATAATTATAGAACTATATATTCATAATTTTTGAACTATATATATTCATAATTATGAACAATTTTATAACATCGTCTACCTTGTAAGTGGACACGATTCCACAACATAATTTGCCGGGTCCACACACACACACACAAGCCTTTGGAATTTTCAATACTTGTCCACGTTGAGGAGCGTTGCTCCTCTTATATAGAGGAGCTCAAAAGCTCATCTTTCCAAATATTTTCAATGTGGGATCAAAATGATCCAACATCATTTACAAATGGGCGCACGTCGCTGCTTTTTGTCTTCTTCTTATTTTTTTTAAATTTTTATTTTATTTTGTTTATCGTTTTGTTTGGATTATTATTATTATTATTATTATTATTATTATTATTATTATTATTATTATTATTATTATTATTATTATTAGTAGTAGTAGTAGTAGTAGTAGTGATAAATACGCTAAAATTTTAACAAATTCGATTTTAACTTTAATCAAAACACTAAAAAAAAATTATATAATGACTTAATAATTTGCTCCAAATTTCTAAAAACTAATACAACACATACATTTCGGGTTAATCTTTCACAACCCCCATTAATAATTAATTAATAAATAAATAAATAATAAATAAATAAAAAGACAAAATAAAGGCTTCTTAAATAAGAACATTTTCACTTCTCAATACTTGCCCACATTGTTGGGCAAACAATTATGTTTGTAAGAGGAGCAATGCTCCTCTCATATGGAGGAGCTGTCTCTTTTCAAACATTTTCAATGTGGGATCAAAATGATCACACATCATTTATAAAGGGAGCCCGTGACTCCACTTTTTTTTTTTTTAAACTTAATTTTATTTTGTATATAGTTTTGTTTGTATTATTATTATTATTGTTGTTGTTGTTTTTGTTGTTGTTGTTATTGTAATTTGATTATTTGGCAAATTCGCCAAAATTTTAAAAAATTTGTGTGTTTAACATTTTATATTTAATCAAAACACCAAAAATATTATTTAATAACTTAACAATTTGCTCCAAACTGCTAAAAACTCAAAGAACACATGCATTTTGGGTTAATCTTTACCAAAACCCCTAATAAATTTAAAAATTTTTAAAAAAAAAAAAACTAAAATAAGAAGTCATTAAGATATAATTTCTTAAATAAGAGTCTTTTGACATGTTGTGTTCAATAGGTTGAGAAAGTTTATATGAACAAATATTACATGTAACAGGGTGAATCGAATAGTTATGTTGTGGAACCGTGTCCACCTTGCAAGGTGGACACATTTTTATGTTAATAATTACTTAACTATATGTTCATCATTATAAAGCTAAATATTCATAATCTTTGAACATCATATTCATAATTATTGAATTCCATATTCATAATTACAGAATTCTATGTTCATAGTTACTGAATTATATATTCATAATTATATATATATATATATATATATATATATATATATATATATATATATATATATATATATATATAATTTTTTTAACTTCATATTCACAATTATTGAATCTCTATATTCATAATTACATAACTATATGTTCATAATTATGTTCACAACATTATGTTCATACTTATAAAACTATATATTCATAATTTTTGAACTATATATTCATAATTATGAACAATTTTAGAACCGTGTCTACCTTGCTAGGTGAACACGATTCCACAACATAATTTGACGGGTCAATAGTACTAAAAAAAAAAGAAAAAAAAAAGCCTTTGGACTTCTCAATATTTGTCCGCATTGATGGGCAAACAATTATGTTTGTAAGAGGAGCTCAATAGCTCATTTTCCAAACATTTTCAATGTGGAATGAAAATGATCCAACATCATTTACAAAGGGGAGCCCGTGGCTTCCTTTTGTCTTCTTCTTATTTTTTTTTTAAATTTAAATTTTATTTTGTATATGGTTTTGTTTGGATGATTATTATTATTATTATTATTATTATTATTATTATTATTATTATTATTATTATTGTTATTATTATTATTATTATTTGATTATTGATAAATTCGCCAAAAATTATATAATAACTCAGCAATTTGCTCCAAACGACTAAAAACTAATACAACACATACATTTTGGTTTAATATTTCACAACAACCACTAATAATAAATAAATAAATAAAAACTAAAATAAGAAGACAAAGTTAAAGGCTTCTTAAGAACCTTTTGACTTCTCAATACTTGCCCACATTGATGGACAAACAATTATGTTTGTAAGAGGATCATTGCTCCTATTATATAGAGAAATTCTCTCTTTTGAAACATTTTCAATGTGGGATCAAAATGATCTCACATCATTTACAAAAGGAGCCCGTGACTCCCCTCTGTCTTTTTTTTTTTTAATTTAATTTTGTTTTGTATATAATTTTGTTTGGATTATTATTATTATTATTATTATTATTATTATTATTGTTGTTGTTATTGTTGTTGTTGTTGTTGTTGTTGTAATTTAATTATTTGGCAAATTTGCCAAAATTTTAAGAAATTCGTCTGTTTAATTTTTTATATTTAATCAAAACACCAAAAATATTATTTAATAACTTAACAATTTGCTCGAAATTGTTAAAAACTAAAATAACTCATATACATTTTGGGTTAATCTTTCCCAAACACCCTAATAAATTAAAAAAAATTAAAAAAAAAAACTAAAATAAGAAGCCATTAAGATAATGTTTCTTAAATTAGAGTCTTTTTTACACGTTGGGCTTCAATATGTTGAGAAACTTTATATGAACATATACTACATGTAACAGGATCAATCGAATAGTTATGCTGTGGAACCGTGTCCACCTTGCAAGGTCGACATAGTTTTATGTTCATAATTACTTAACTATATGTTCATTATTATAAAGCTATATATTCATAATCTTTGATCTTCATATTCATAATTATTGAACTCTATATTCATAATTACAGAACTCTATATTCGTAGTTACTGAATATGTTCAAAATTATAAATAAATAAATAAATATATATATATATATATATATATATATATATATATATATATATATATATATATTCATACTTTTTGAACTTCATATTCACAATTATCGAATCTCTATATTCATAGTTACATAACTATATGTTCATAATTAAGTTCACAAAACTATGTTCATAATTATAGAACTATTTGTTCATAATTTTTAAACTATATATTCATAATTATGAACAATTTTTTAACCATGTCTACCTTGCAAGGTGGACACACTTCCACAACATAATTTGTCGGGTCAATAGTACTAAAAAAAGAAAAGCCTTTAGACTTCTCAATACTTGCCCACATTGATGGGCAAACAATTATATATGTTTGTTAATGCTCCTCTTATATAGAGGAGCTCACGAGTTTCTCTTTTCAAACATTTTTAATGTGGGATCAAAATGATCTCACATCATTTACAAAGGGGAGACACCTTTGTCTTCTTCTTATTTTTTTTTTTAAATTTTAATTTTATTTTGTATATAGTTCTGTTTGGATTATTATTATTATTATTTTAATTTAATTTTATTATTATTACATTATTACATAAGATTTTTATTATACTTGAACAATAATATTATCAATTATATTGTAGAATATAATACCATACATAATATTACCAATTAATAAATTTTATTTTATTTTCATTTGACATTTACTTACCAAATAATCTTTACTACAAAAGTTTGGGCGGGAAAATGAAATAGGGTGATTTATATATATATATATATATATATATATATATATATATATATATATATATATATATATATATATATATAGATTAATTATTACAATAATACCTAATTTATTTTTCAGACTTTAAAATTATTATTATTATTTATTATTGTTGTTGTTGTTGTTATTATTATTAACATTAACTTTTTATAAATTCTGTGTAATTTATATATGCACTATGCATAAATTCCAAATGAACAACAACAATATATAATTTATTTTGTGCCAATAATATTATACATTAAGTATAAAAATATATATGTATATAAATTACCATAATAATTACACCGAAAAAGGTGACAATATATATTATGATTAGACAATAATATTAATAATTACACAGTAATTATTAAGGCAAGTATAATTGATTTTGTACTAATAATAATATATATTATGTATGTATGTATATGTTCTTAGGCAACCAAAAAACCTAGAATAGAATTGTAGTAAAACTTATTAGGTAAATTATTAATTAGATTACCTAATATAATTTTCCTACTAATTAATTCTATGGTACTATGTATAATTTATATATTTAAAAAGTTTTTAAAGCTAAATACCTACGAATTGTCTTATTAATTAAGATAATTTTTAGTTAATAGTACTAAAAGTATTATTTTGAATTTTTTTTAAATAAGATATAATATTATTATACCGAAATAATTAAATATAATGTGTACAATTTTTATTTTTTTTTGAAAACCAAAGGAATTTTCATTTCCTTCTTGAAAATAATGTGTACATGTTACCAAAGATTTTATAATAGTAATTTTTATTGCCTAATAGAATTTGTCAATTATTAAACATTGTTTATGGTAATTATTGTATGATATTTGATACTAAAATTATAGGTAGAATTTTTATAACTAAGGTATAATATTACTCTTGATAAAATTGCCACATTGGCAAAATCTATTACTGCGTAATACACATTAAAAAAATCATATTTGTCCAAAAATGCAGTGAGATTTCAATCTTAAAATAAAACATATCAATAGAAAAGAAAGAACCACAATATTTGAGCACAAATCAGCACTTAGTACACTAAATATGTAATTCGTTCCACAATTCCGTTTCTTTGTCTGGTTTAGGTACTTTTTTTTATTCATTATATTGAAATCAAATTTATTTAAAATAATGTGTCCTCAATATAAAGTAAATTATACTTGTCTTAATAATTATTTATTAATATAAATTTACAATTATAAATTTGTATAACAAAAACATATAAACTTCTGGTTAAAAAAAACAAAAGTCTCTCAATTTCCTTTTTCTCTTTCCTCACTATCACATTCCCACTCTCTCTAGAAAATGACTAAGTAGGATGAGAAAAGGCCTTCATCTACAACGTCATCATCCCTCAATTCGATTTAGCTGTTGCTTGATTGCTCTTTTGCCCAGCGAACCACGTAAACCCTTAACGCTGCTTATTTAAAAAAAACATAGAAACTTGAATGACATGTACAAATCTCGAAGTCAACATACTAACTCTAAATTTCAGAAAATCTTACAAAATTAACAAAATTACCGTCATTATCATCCTCGATCGCATCTCTACAATCTTCCCTAAAAACTAAACCATTAGGGGTTTGTTACCAAGGCTCCTCCTCCTCAATTTCCTTTTGTTGAAGCAGAGCATCCTTAAGTATCTTCAAGCTCATACCAGACGATATAAACTGCAAAACATATTGAAGTACAGGGGAATATAGTTAGAAAAAGGTAGAAAATTCATATGAAAAAAAAAAAGGAGAGAGATAAGTCTAAGAAGCCCTGATGGGGGAGGCCAGTGATTAAAAGAATTATAAAGTTGTATTTATAGGTGGAAAATACTAATTCAAAAGGAATTTATTTATTTAAGGTAATAACATTATTATTATTGTTATTATTGTTATTATATTATATATTAATATTAAATATTAATTGTTATTAATTGTATATAATAATATAAATGAATGATATTACAGAAATGCCCCTAAGTTTTTTTTTTGGGGAGGGGGGGGGGGGGGGGGGGGGGGGGGGGGAATTTGGCTAGGAGGATTTTACTTTTATATATATATATATATATATAGATATATAGATATAGATATAGATATAGATTATGAGATTACCTGGTAATATTTTATTACCTGAAAAAAACTGATATGACAGTAATATTTTAAGGTAATGTGATTATCCCTATTTTTTAGGTAATTTTAAATTACCTTGAATTATTCCAATTTTGTCTTTGTTAACTAATCATTATCCTTATAATAATAATAATAATAATAATAATAATAATAATAATAATAATAATAATAATAATAATAATAATAATAATAATAATAATAATAATAATAATAATAATAATAATAATAATAATAATAATATATTTATACTATAAAATATACATGTATATATTTATATATTTAGTTTTTTAATATTTGAACATTGATATACATTCATACATATAAATAAATAAAATAAATACACACACATAAATAATATATATATATATATATATATATATATATATATATATATATATATATATATATATATATATATATATATATATATATATATATATATATATATTATTGAGGGCATTATTGTAAATTGATTCATATAACTTAAATTATAACCCTCCCTTAACCAAACACGGTAATATTATATTCCATAATCTAAACCAAACAATAATAAGGTAATCTCACATTACCTTCCTGGAGGTAATCTCATTACCTGGGGTAATCCAAAATTCCGTGAACCAAACGCCCCCTAAAGATCACTAAATTCTTTAATTTAGTTTGAAAGAATTGTAATTTCATGGAATTGAAATTCCCTTATTTTCATGTAATTAAAATTTCATGTTCCCCAAGATTTCAATTCCATGGATTTAGGAAGAAAAAAAGATAATGATAGAGACAAAATTATCCTCTCTTTTTAATCTAAAATTGATACCCTCACAACAACAATGTGCATTTTAAACTTTATCTTCTTCCCGTATCTTCTCCCTCTCTTATTGTAAGCACACATGGACAAAATCTCTACAAACCCTAACTCAAATCAAGCAAAATATTCTTCTCAATCAGTAATGTCCGGACGAATTCAAGGAAGAAACAAGTATAATATTTGTGAATTTGTTTCCCCGCTCCGATAATACATAGGCAGGTGAAAGGACGAGTTTACACCTTTATTTAAAGTCGGAATAAGGGTCAAATAGGCCATCGAACTGCACACAATACAACAATTAGGCCACTGAACTTAAAAAACCAACAATTAGGTCCCTAAACTAATCAATTTCAAACAATTATTTCAATTTGAAGGTTTCTAACAGGTCATCTCCCAAATTAATTATTTTTTTGAAAAATAAATTTTAAAAATTAATTATTTTTAAATTAAAAAAAAAAAAAAAAAAAAAACCTGGAATCCAGTCGGAGACGGTGGAACCAGTTTTTTTTTAATAATTAATTTTTAAAATTTAAATTTTAAAAAATAATTAATTTGGAAGTATGACCTGTTGACCTGTTGGAAACCTTCAAATTAGAAGAATTGTTTGAAATTGATTAGTTTAGGGACCTAATTGTTAGTTTTTTAAGTTCGGTGGCCTAATTGTTTTATCGTGTGCAGTTCGATGGCTTATTTGACCCTTATTCCTTTAAAGTCCAATGAACCGTATTCTAAAGAAAGGACCTCAATTGAAAAGAAATTGAAAGTCAAAGAATCTAAAGTGTCCAAATTAAAAGTTGAGAACTAATTTTAGAAAATCAATATAGTCGGAGGATCATTGCTGGAATAAACTCTTACATATATAATATTTAAAAATTGTTGGGGGTTGAGGATTGGGGGAGTCCCCCACAACATACATTTGCCTCTGTTCCTGATGGTTTACTTCTTTGTATTACTTTACCAATTAGAATCGTAAGACAAAATTTATCCAATATATACAATTGAATAATAACTGTAAATTTCCCCATAACTCAAAAAATAAAGAAAATGATTATATATTATACGTAACTTTATAAAGTCTTGATTCTTGAATAATGATAATATTAATAATATTGCATTTTATCTAAAACTCAAACAAGAGGTTGTATCCTTCAAGTTACATATTAGAAACATGGGAAAGTTACTTTTGCTGACAGCTTTTCTTGTTTCACTCGATCACTTCTCAAACCAAATCACATGTTCAAAGTCAACTTTGCCAAAGCCTCACGCACTTAGGGGAGCAAGTGGGGAGCATGAGATACTTTTAAGAGTGAATTCTATTTTTGGTCCTATTGTTATAGGAATATTTTCAATTTCAGTTCATTTTAATTTTTTTTGCCACTTTACAACCACTGTTATTGAATGTGTTCCACTTTTAGTCCATCGTTAATATTTCCTTCAAGAGGCCGTATAATCAAAAGGTATTTAGATCTTTTTATGTTTGTCTCTTCTCTTTTAATCCAGGCGCTTCGTCCACCTCCTCCGATATTCGAAGATGGCTCTTCGAACAACGAGAATGGGAAGCCAAAGCTACATCGTTTCATTCGTTCCAACATGAGCCGGCGAGGTTTCTTAGGTTTTAGGTTTAATGTTCTCATTTCTTTAGTCATACATAGTCTTGGATGAGAAGAAAGGTCAAAATACCCCTAGATTACACGGCCTCTTGATGGAAATACTAACGGTGGGACTAAAAGTGGAACACATTCAATAATAGTGGTTATAAAGTGGCAAAAAAAGTTAAGGTGGACTAAAATTGGAAACGCCCCTATAACAGTAGGACCAAAAATGGAATTCACTCTACTTTTAATATATTTAATGTTGACATGAATGAGAGAGGAAGTGGAGAGAGAAATTTGGAGAGCTTCTGCATGAATTGAGAGAATGAGAGCATTGTGGGGCCCAACTGAAAAGCAACCAAACGTGACAGCCAATCGTGACTGTCACGAGTGCATCCAACGGGCCCGTGCAGTGCACGCGCCTGACTATATATATATATATATATATATATATATATATATATATATATATATATATATATATATATATATAATTAGTTTTTGCTTTTTTTTTCCTCTCACCTCCCACATTCTCTTTCCAAATCACTCTTACATTCTCCTCTCTAAATATCCTCACGGATAAGGATGCTATCCTTACTACGAACTACGGAGTGTCGGAGTACATTTTGTTCTAGGAAATACACGAAAAACAATAATAATCCTACGAAAAAATTATTATTTTTTGAGAAAAAAAAATTTGAGAAGAAAATAATCACGGGGACAAAAAATTTTTAAGGGTGGGGTGTAAGTACAAGTCGACTTACACTCTCTCCTTAAAACCTTATTTGCCGTGAGTGCTAGGAGCATTACAGCTTAGGTTTCCTAATATAAAACGTACTATGATTCCAAGTGTGAGCACTCAAACAATAGAATCCGGCGAACTAGAGCTTAGGTTTCCCAATATAAAATTATTATTTTTTAACAATTCATGGGTGAAAGGTCACTTTTACCCTTACTAAGGTTGGAAAGACAAGGGGGTAAAGGTACAAACCATGAAGCACAAGGTACACTTGATTGACTTAAGTGACTAGTCAAATTCTAGTCCCCCCACTATTAAATTTCAAGATTTTTAGGAAGGAATTACCAAGGAAGGCTAGGATTAATTTCTTAATTAATCTCAATTAGCATTTAGATTTACGGAGTGTCACAATAACTGGACAACAAACACTACTTCAGAGACGTCTTTTGATGGTTGAGGGACGCGGCTTCTGGTCGGGTCCACATGGACGGTGCCATTTGATAGATTTATCCCCGTCCCTGGCATAGTGGCATGTCGCACGCAAATCAATAATCTCCCGTATGAAATGCTAAGACAGTGTATATCTATAAATTTGTGTATGTAGAAATCTATATCTATATATATATATATAAGTAAAATCCTCCTAACAAATTTTCCCCCCAAAACTTTTGTAGTAAAGTTTATTTGGTAAGTAAATGTCAAATGGAAATTAAATAAAATCTATTAATTGTTATATTACATAATTGGTAATATTATGTATGGTATTATATTCTATAATATAATTGAAAATATTATTGTTCAAGTATAATAAAAATCTTATGAAATAATGTAAGCATAATAAAATAATAATAATAATAATAATAATAATAATAATAATAATAACAATAATAATAATAATAATAATAATAATAATAATAATAATATAAAAACCATATAAATTTTTCCCCAAAACTTAGCGGCATTTATATAATATCCTAATTTTCTAATTTAATTAATTATCAAAATATTGAAATTATATATTATATATTATATATTATTCATTTATGTGTAGACATACTTATTACTGTATATAAAGTAAATTAGGTAAATATATTCTTCAAATATAAATTAAGTATCTATATATAATTTTTTGGTAAGCAAATGTAAAATGGTAACTCTAATTTTAATTGGTAATTGGTAATATAATAAAAACCATAAATGTTACCCTTAATCATATCTAAACACCTATATATACATCACATTCTCTTCAATACAAACAGTACCGAGTTACAGTACCGAGTTACAAAGAACCTAAGGGAATATTCTCTGCAACTGCATAGCAATGGTGTAGAGAACATGGACCTTCAAGAAGAGGAGGAACAAGACCCATATTCTCTGCATATCCAGAAGAGCTGTTGCACTACACCTACACATTTTGGTAAATCTCTGTATCCTTTTTCAACTCTTTTTTTTTTTTTTAATAAAGAATAGAAAATCATATATACCATTGGTGAAATTTAAAATCTATCTACATATATTATATAAACTATGATTATATTGATCATATATATCATCTTCTTCATCATCAATCTGGACGAGTTTGCTCAACCCATTTAAAGGTATTTCTCTAATACCTTATCTCAATCCATTAAAAGTTGTTTATTATTGGACTCTGGGCAGGATTAAATAATGCACTATTCATAGTGATAGAAAAAAAACTGACCATCTGATTATTAGTGGACTCTGAGCAACTAGATCTGCAGGTCATTTGCATGAGAAGGGACATCATTGAATGAGTTTGGACTATTAATATTTTTTTCCCTGATGTGACGGTCCTTCCAGCACCAATAGGAGTAACACAAGGATTTGGAGCCATGGCAATGTGTTGAGGATCATGAGTAGTGCTCCTTGACAAAAGCCTAAAGCAACAGCATATGAATATGATAGAGATCTAATTATTTTAATTTTTATTTGATAAAGATTATTCTCTAACCAAACAATTAGTAATATTTACAATTTATTGAACCAACCTTCATATTTTTGGTCAAATGAGTACACATGATGGAATATATGTTCATTGCACGGAATCTTAATATTCATTGAGTTTTCAAATCGTATATTGCATAAGAATTATTTTACCATAATATGAATTGTAACCAATTTAATAAATCTAAATATTAACAAGTATGTATGGTAATTTTATGTATGTTAATATTATTTCATATGGACGTAATATCATAATATGATTTATAACCAATTTAAGAAATCTATATTGATAACCAATTCAAGTATGTATGGTAATTGTATGCATGGTATTAAAAATAATAATTACGTATGGTATTATGTATGGTAATATTAGGTATGATATTTATTATGTAATGCGTAGTATTAATTAGGTTGTACATTTATTCTTTTCATATTCTCATATGGACGTAAATCCATAATATAGTATATAACCAATAACCAATGTGGTATATATATATATATATATATATATATATATATATATATATATATATATATATATATATTGCATTCACATGCAAACTACCTTAAAATACAAACATGCGGACAGAAAATAACCATTAGATTTGCTAAGATGAACGAATTAGATGCATTCCCTCAATGGGCACACGGATTGCTAACTTATAATATAACACACGCATACATAATTAAAAACTACCATAAATAATCAATAAAATCCTGTACATCCAACTTAAAAAACCAACGACCCTGATGAATCCACACTGTTTGTATTTTAAGCACTGTTTGTATCAGAATAGAATCATATATATATATATATATATATATATATATATATATATATATATATATATATATATATATATATATATATATATATATATATAAATTTCGCTCCTTATTATAAAATAATAATTCAATAAAAGTTTTATATAAGTAAATAATCTGTAATATTTATCTTAAGTATAATTTGTCAAATTGATCAATTTTAATTTGATAATGATTATTTTCTAACCAAACAATTGGTAATATTTACGATTTATTGAACCAATTCATATATGTTTTTTTTCCATCCAGACTAATTTTAATGGTCAAATTAATAATAAATTTTATTAGTTATTAATTAGCATAATATTAATTTATTATGCATAATTATTGTATAAAAATAAATTACCGTTCAAATGAGTACACAAGATAATATACATGTTCATTGCACGGAATCTTAATATTAATTGAGTTGTCAAATCGTATATTGCATAAGAATTATTCTTACCTTACTATATACAATTACAAATTTATTCCAAAATTCTGAAAATTAAATAAGTTAGAAATCTAATTTTAAGTATGTATTTTCTATTTTTTCATTTTTAATTTATACAACTAATTTATTAATTTATATACACAACTTTTTGCTGCTTTTAATAAAATAATTCACTACATTTTTTTCAGTAAGTAATTCCTCTAAGCAAATAATCCGTAATATTCTCTGATATACTTTACACAATTTAATCATTTTTTATTTTTATAATTTCTAATTTATTAAATAATATATATATATATATATATATATATATATATATATATATATATATATATATATAAAATTAGATAAAGCTTATTTTGTGACCAAACAATTGGTAATATTTATGATTTATTGAACCAATTCGTAAATGAGTCAATCTATACTATAATTAAAAACAAAATCCTATTTACTTGATTTCCCACCCAAAAAATAGTAAATGGTAAAGGTAAATTTTAAAAAAAGAATGGAAAAAAGAACATAAATATTTCACAATAATATTCTACATCATCTGTTAAAAATGGAATGGAAATTAGGTAAACTGAAAAAATAACTGAATATTAATAATTGACTAAAAATTAAAAATGAAAAAAGGAACATAAATTAGGTTAATTGAAAAAGGAAATAAATATTTATAATTGACTAAAAATAAAAAATGATCCATAATTGACTAAAATGGAAAAGGAAAATGATCAAATTATTACATTTTAATTTTTTACAATAATATTACGCAATATAGTACATCAAATCATAATTATGTCATAAATCTTTCACAATTTTAAAAATGGAACAGAAATATTTCAATAATAATATTTTACATCATCAAGTAAACGTAAATTAAAAATGAAAAGGAAATATTTAAATAACAATATTCTACATCATCAATAATAAAGGCATATACTAATCAATAATAAAGTTAAATTAAAAATGCAATGAAAATTAAAAATGAAACGGAAATATTTTAATAATAATATTCTACATCATCAATTAAAAATAGAACGAAAATTGGGTAAAATATCACTACATCTGATATTCTAATTGGCTAATTGACCAATTGACTGAAAAAAAAAAAGAATAATTGGCTGAAAATGAATGTTTTTTGAATGCTACTAGCTCTATTACATTGTAGTATCTGTTCATATACTTTCTCAACCTACTGAAACACAAAGAGCTAATAACGCCTCCACTGAAGCTCGAACTTACAACCTTCCAAATGGAAGTCCAACCCGGGTACCATTGTAGAATAATTGGCTGAAAATGAATGTGATATTACTAATTAACTGAAAATATAAAATGAAATGAAATATTGATAGTTGACTGCAAATAAAAAATGATCTATAATTAACTAATATGAAAAAAATAAATGGATAGGTCATTGCATTTTAATTAAAAATTGATGGAAACTAAAATTTGACGGAAATATTTCAACAATAATATTCTACATCATAGATAATAAAGACATATTTTAAACAATAATAAAAAATTAAAAATGCAACGGAAATATTTCAATAATAATATTATACATAATCAATTAAAACTCGAACGAAAATTAGGTAAAAATATCATTGCATATGATATTCTAATTGACTAATTGATTAAAAATAAAAAAGAATAATTGGCTGAAAATGAATATGATATTACAAACTGACTTAAAATATAAAAAAATCCCTAATTGACTAATATTCTACCATTATATATTTTCACTCGAGTCACCCATCATGATGGACTGAAGGTGTTAGCTATAGACGATGATGGACAAGATTGTGTTGCTACTACCAATGTCGAAAGATGTTTCAATAATGTGTACATACAATCGTTGACATTTTTTTTTAAATGACAAATTTGCTATATATCTAGACAAAAAAATATATATCTTCCATACAAATGAATTAAGATAGTAATTCATTCCTATAACTGAGTTGCTTGAGAATGAGCACATTTGACTAATTTATAAAAAAAATACTAAACAATGATAAATAAAATCTCCAAAATTACAGCACCGCATGCGTACATCTACACATTAGCTATTAATTTGAGCAATCATTTGCTCAAATTTAAGCAATGATAACATCAAAACACATAAATAATCCAAACCATATGTTCAATTGAACTATATAATATTTGATGTTATAATTTAAATAATTATATATTGATCCAAATATTCTTAATATATTACAACAAATCCATTTTGTGCATCGAACGGGTGAAAATACTATTATTCTAATAATTTTTCTTTCCTTCTTTCGTGTAATTACTATGCTAATGTATTTAAGTATTGAAAAAGAATTCTATAAAAAGGATCCATAACTCACTAAAATTCTATATTATTCTTAAAAACAAAACCCCCATTTCTTACTTACCCGCCCAAACAATTAAAAAAAAAATTACCAATTAATAATACTAATAATAATTAGTAAAAAAGTTAGTAGTAAAATAGAAAAAAAGATCCTTAATTCACAAAAAATAGAAAAGAAAACGGGATTCACTAATTAATTAAAACTAACAATAATCAGTAAAAAAAGATCCTTAATTCACTAAAAATGAAAATATAAACGGAATTTACTGATTATGACTAATAATAATTGGTAAAATAGGAAAATAAAAAATGAGTCTTAATTCAATAAAAATGAAAAAAAGAAACGTAAGGGTGTGAAAAAAAAAGGTCATAATAAGGATAACAGTAAAAAAAAAAAAAAAAGAAAATTCTACCAAAAATTAGAATAATAAAAAAATTTTCTTAATTCACGAGAAATAGAAAAGGAAATGGAATTTACTGATTAATTAATAGTAATAATAATTAGTCAGAAAATTAGCAGTAAAATATGAAGAAAAAAAAAAAAGATCATTACTTCACTAAAAATGGAAAAATAAACGAAATTTACTGATTAATACTAATAATAATCAGTAAAATTGAAAATAAAAAAGGATTCTTAATTCAATGAAAATGAAAGATTTTTTTTTTAAAGGGGTCATAATAAAAATAACAGTAAAAACAATCCTACAAAAAAATTGAAAAAAAAAAAGATTCATAATTTACGAAAAATAGAAAATGAAATGGAATTCACTGAATAATTAATACTAATAATAATCAGTAAAATTAAAAGTTAACATTAAAATAGAAAAATATAAAAGGATCCTTAATTCACTAAAAATAGAAAAAGAAACGAAAGTCACTGATTAATACTAATAATACTCAGTTAAATAGAAAAATATAAAAAAATTCTCAATCTATACCATTATTAAAAAAAAAAAAATCCTTGTTCTTTACTTTCACACCCAAACAATAGAAAAAGAAAAAAAATCTATAATATAATTAAAAACAAAATTCTATTTACTTGATTTATCGCCGAAACAATAGTAAATAGTAAAGGTAAATTTTAAAAAAAAAAAGGATGAAAAAAAAACAAAAATATTTCACAATAATATTCTATATTATCAATTAAAAATGGAATGAAAATTAGGTAAATAAATAAGTATCTATTCAAACATATTTTCTCAACCAACACCTTCACTAAGGCTTGATCTCATGACTTCCCACATAAGAGAGGTCACTACATGCCATCTGAACACAAGGTGTTTGGTAACAAACATTAGGTTAATTGAAAAAGGAAATAAATATTAACAATTGTTTGAAAATAAGAAAATATTCATAATTGACTAAAACAGAAAAAAAAAATGGTCAGATCATTGCATTTTAATTTTTCACAATAATATTACACAGTATAATACATCAAATCACAAGTATGTCATAAATTTTACATAATTTTAAACAATAGAATGGAAATATTTCAATAATAATATTCTACACTATCAAGTAAAGGTAAATTAAAAATGAAAAGGAAATACTTCAATAATAATATTCTACATCATCAATACTAAAGACATATTTTAAACAATAATAAAGGTAAATTAAAAATGTAGCGAAAATTAAAAATGAAATGGAAATGTTTCAATAATAATATTCCAAATCATCAATTAAAAATGAAACGAAAATTTGGTAAAAATATCATTGCATTTGATATTTTAGTTCGCTAATTGATTAATTGACTAAAAATAAAAGAGAAGTAATTGGATGAAAATAAATATGATATTACTAATGGATTGAAAATTTAAAAGGAAATGAATATTAATAATTGACTGCAAATAAAAAATTATTCATAATTGACTAATATGAAAAAAAAAAATAAATGGTTAGATCATTGCATTTTAATTAAAATGGAAGGGAAACTAAAATTGAACGCCAATATTTCAATAATAATATTCTACATCATAAATAGTAAGTGCATATTTTAAACAATAGTAAAGGTAAATTACAAATGGAACAGAAATATTTCAATAATAATATTATACATCCTCAATTAAAAATGGAACACAAATTAGGTAAAAATATCACTCCATGTAATATTCTAATTGACTAAAAATACAAAAGAATAATTGACTGAAAATGAATATGATATTACTAATTTATTTAAAATATAAAAGGATCGCTAATTGACTAATATTATACCATTATATATTTTCACCGAGTCACCCATCCTGATCAATTGAAGGTGTTAGCTCTAGACGATGATGGACAAGATTGTGTTGCTACTACCAATGTCGTCTACAAAGAGGTTTCAACAATGTGTAAATAAAATCGTTGATATTATATTTTTTAAATGACAAAATTGCTATATGTATAGACAAAAAAAATATCCTCCATACAAATGAATTAAGATAACAATTTATTCATATAACTGAGTTGCTAGAGAACGGACACATTTGTATAATTTATAAAAAAAAAAATACTAAACAATGATAAAAAAAAAATCTCCAAAGTTATAACACTACATGCATACATCTACACATTAGCTATTAATTTGAGCAATTATTTGCTTAAATTCATACAATGATAATATAAAAACACATAAATGATCCAAACCATATATTCAATTGAACTATATAATATTTGATGTTCTAATTTAAATAATTATATATCGATCGAAATATTCTTAATATATTACAACAAATCTATTCCGTGCATCGCACGGGCGCAAATACTAGTGTATATAGCAGTAGAAAATTGCCCTCAATTAGCCTCTCTTATTGCCATATGTATACATTACACAAACAGTATCTATATACTAATATACAAACAATATATATGTAATGGTCACCATTCACCTACGAAAAGGAGAAGAATCACAGTTGACTTTTCTGTCGGCGATGGCGGGGAGTGAGGCGACCAACGAGACTCGGCGATAAGAAGTGACGCGAACAACTAGACAGAAGAGCGACGGTGGGCGGATTGAAGAGACAGAGTAATAGAGGCGTACTGGCGACTAGAGGTGAGAGGGCCGTCGGCGATCTGCGAAGAGAGGGCCGGCATCAAGGGCTCATGACTGTATTTTGGAGGAAAAGAAACAAAAATACTATTATGCCCTTAAGACTTCACGACTGAGACGGAGAAACTTAACGGAAGGATTAAAGAAGGTCATTTTTTAAATTCGGAGGATGACAATTGACAAATAGTCAAAACGAAAGTTTAGGACTATTAACGGCGAAATCACTAAACTCGAGGGACCTTGCCTGGTATTTACTCATTAAAATACATATGACATAATAATAATATTAGAAAATACAACACAATTTTGAACAAATATAATAAAATTAATAATTTCCTACTCCACTCCCACTTCCTCCCAAATTATCAAAGTATTTATCAAATTCACGATTTGATTCAACTCCTCCTCCATGTTCTTGATTCATCTCCTGAAGTTGATATAGCTAGAGATGAGAATATTATATTTCAATAATTTCTTGCTCGGCATAGACAAATTAAAGATAAAGAAGCTCATTATGCACTCCGTAATGCATTGATTGAGCATTTGTGGGAACGATTTATTAATTCCGATAATTAAATGACTAGATGTTGTATATTGTATTATTATTGTGGAATAAATTAAATTTTTAAAAATATTGTTAAATTCAATTTTTTAAAATAATTAATGTTATAAAAAAATTAATGTTAATAAAAATTATTATTTACATTACAAATTATATTTTATATTAAACTAATTAAGTTCAAACTAAATTATATTAAACTAACTAAATTCGAATTAATAATTGAAAAATAAAATTATTTAGTGTAAAAATTTAGTATTTTGGTGTTTTGGTGTAAATGAGTTGGAGATGAATAAAATTTGGTGTGAGAATATGCTGAGAATTTTCCTTCTGATGTGACATTTGCTGAAAAAATTTGGTGTTTTTGGAGATAGATGGGTTGGAGATGCTCTAAGCCGCAAAAAGCTTTATGTTTCAATTTTAGAGGCTCAAGGTTGGGCAATGTGCCAATAATAGCCATATCATCCAATGGAAGGCGTGTTCCTTGAAGTGTCATTTTTTTGAGGGTTTGTGAAAAAGATGTCGGAAGTTGGAAAGCATCGTGTAAATTAAATATTTGGGATATATCAATTTTCAAGTTCTCCAATTGTCGCAAATTGACAAGAACTATATGAAATCGGAGTGTTGTCAATGTAAATTTCGAGTTTATTCACATTTGGAATTTTTCAGAAGTTTCGAATACTTCGCCATGGCATAGGACATACGGTGATATAAGCAAGATATAGGTTCCAAATTTATTCGAGACAGCTGTGGAAGATTGAGGGACGACCTATTGAACATAGCATGCCTTAGTTATGACATATTGTCCAAAATATTAGTTGGTGACTTCCAAACCTCCCCTAGAGCATTAGGTCTAATGGTTTCAACAATGAAGGTCTGCAAACTTCGAGTTTAAACCAATTGTAATATTTAGGGAATGCATTAGTTCTTAGGCTTAAGTATCTCAAAGAGTTAATTTCATATTTGGTCTTAGATTTATAGGTGGCAATTCACTTTTAGTCTTTTTTATTATTATTATTTATCAGAATATCCACATTTGGTCTTAGTATTATTGTGGCATGATAATTTTTGGTCATCCGTCAACAAAATAGTAGAAATGTTGTTAAATACTAAGGTATTTTTGTTATTTTCATACAAATTGAGTTGACTTGCTATGCATTTATGTTTATTTTTTTGAAAAAATTTTGTAATTGAAGACAAAAAATACCATTGTATTTAACCGCATTAAAACTGTTTTATTGATAGAGGACAAAAAATAGTTATGACACAATAATACTAGGACCAAATGTGGATATTCAGATAAAAAAAGACTAAAAGTGAATTGTCACCTATAAATCTAGAACAAAAAATAGAATTAACTCTATCTCAAACAAATAAGATTCACTATTTCACTTGGTGTGTCAATCCCATCACAATGACTTATCCCCAACACCCTAATTAGTAGTTTAGAATAATATGGTATGTTTGCGAGGAGTAATTGGCCAATCCAGAAGCCTTAGGAAAGTATAGAATGGAACAGAATTCTTGATGGGATGTGTGAGTAATAATAATAGGAGAATCCAAATGGATGGATTGTGTAACACCCCTGATTTCTAGTCACAACTTAAAGTATTAACTGGGCAAAGATAGACAAATAAAGTCTAACTAATATAAATAAAGTGCGGAAGCTAAATCAATTCAACGGGGATGCTATGCCACATTTAGGTTAACTCAACCCAAATGCACAGGTTAGTCTAATCCTCAAACATAATAGTCATAACAAACCAGGAAACTAATCATAATCTGTCAAAACAACATAAGTCTAACATAAGTCTCACAGGCCAGCAAACTACGGCTAAAATAAAAAGGATCTAGCTATAAGTCTATAAGGTAGAAGCTAGGCTTGAACTACCGCGCTCTCACAAGCTGGACTACTCCAAACCTGAAATCATTTTTAAAAGGATTAGCGAGAAATGCTAAGTAACCCCGCTCTAATATATAAAAATACATAAGTATACTTTTCGTATTCAAAATAGGTTTTGAGACTTGAGAATACATATATATCTTTACTCAACTCTAGTTCAGTAAAACAGAGGAGTTAATACCAGTTCAGAATCAACTCATTGGAGATCAATAAAGACATGACTCGGTTCATCAACCAAACTCAACAATAAGATGAAATAGAACATGATCATCATAGGATAAGGATTTCAGTAACTGAATTCAACGAATGGAATAACAATATCAAGATGTGAACAGCAAGAAAGGTAGATCAATTCACATAATTCAAGTATAGAACAATTCTCATCTTATTGGCATAGTCAATACCAATTCTCAAGTCCTCACGGGGACAATAACATCATATCACAATCTCAACAGTCAATCATATAGTGGAACAAGTGTGGAGGGCTTCCAGACAGCACCAATGTCACCAAGTGACCAATCAATCAATGTCCAATGGAAACAGATCTAACAACTTTAAGTGTATACACCCCCTATTGGGATTCCAAGCCCAACGGGTTAGCTACTATCTGTGACAACCGGGATACATTTCTACCAGGTTGCCCACAAAACAATAATCCAACGGCAACCCAGAGCTTTCTACACTACCGGATCAGTTCACAATGGTTGATCGGGACTTTCCACACCACCGACTTGTCAAGGGCTTCCCACACAACATGACCCATCGCAAACAGAGCTATAGGCCCGCAAATCTCATATCAGTAACAAATAAGTCCCCACACTGTCTACTGTCCCAGTATAACAATCTCAACAATGATTCAATTTAACAAAGGAATCTCAAGAACAAAGCAAGGAAATAGATTCCACAAGAGAGATATTCAACAACGACTAAACTCAATCAATAGCTCAGAATCAAGGAATTCTCAAGGATAAGATACAACAAGGGTATAAGCTCACAACGATAGTTCAATATCAACGGGTTTCAAGAGAGAGATGCAAGAAAGATAGTCCAAAAGCAATAGTTCGATATCAAATAATTCCAACAAAATGACATACGAATAAATAGGCTAAAATCAACAATTCAACCAAGAATTAATCAAATGAGACCAAAAGAATCATACTAGCATCAAGAAAGCAACATTACTAGTACATTAGCCAAAAGAACATTGGCAAGGGTTCATACGAACAACATAGAATTCAACAATAATCCAATGAACACAAAGATTGGATCTTTACCACGGTTCAAGACTCAAATCCTAATCATTAGGCTCATAATACTCCGCTCTAGACTTACATAACATCAACAAATACTCAAAAGTGCACGGGAAGCAAGAAAATAATCACTGGAAGCAAAAATAGACAATGCTGAAAAATGACCTAGAGGGTGGATTCAGCGGGGGTCAAGGGTCCCGCCGAATCCCCCCATAGGAACAAACGGTGGGGTTTAGCAGGACCTCCAACCCCCGCCAAATACCCTCGCGCCCTCCTTGCGGATGGGTTCAGAGGGTGTGCCGAGCCCGTTGAATACCCCTGCAAGGGTAAATAACATGTACAAACAGTAAGTTCCGAGAATAATTTTCAGAATGTGCAATTCAACTCCAAACTCAACAAAACTCATGCTAACAACAAATATGACTTGAAATAGAAGAAATGGCACAACAACACAAGTATACACCTATCATACAAGCTCTAAATCAAGCATAAACACAAGATTATGCTCACATTCATCAAGAATACATAATATAGAGTTAAAATAGGTTTTCGTGGAAATAGGGTTACCTTCTTAGCTAGCAAAACACCTCAAAGCTTCTCCAAGATCACTCTATCAAGCCATCATCAACTTGGTCATCTTAAACCCCAAAACCCAACACATAAAGAGAATAAAGATTTAGAAAAGGTGAAGAGATAAAGAATGGAAAATGTGTAGAAGCTAAGATTTTACCACTCCTTAGTTTAGAATGCTAGAAAGATGAAGTCTTGACTTGATTTCTTGAGTGGGAAATGAAATATAATTTTTGGTAGGGAAAGAGGGTAAAATGGCGTGAGAGGCAAGAGAGAAAGATAAGAAGTTCTAGGTTCAGTCTTGCTAGGGAAACGAAGACATATATAATAGTGTATACACAATATATTATAAGAATGATATATGAGTAAATTATTGTATGGACCATGGTCCACACAGTGTTATGTGGACCATAACAAAAAATACATTTTTAATATACTAAAAGTACATTATTTTTTTACTGAGTGTACATTATACAATATAATGTACACTCAGTACAAAAATAATGTACATCCCCTGAATACAATATACATTATTTTTGTGCTGAGTGTACATTATTTTTGTACTGAATGTACATTATTTTATAGTATATAAAATATGGTCCACACAACTTGTATGGACCATGGTCCACACAATAATGATTGTGAGTTGTAAGTGTGGGCTTTCTCATAACATAAGGAATTTAAAGTGGGCCATTAAGTAGATAAGGAACAATTATATATACATTTCACATACTATAAAACTAGGCCCACCATTAGATTTATGGATTTGAAAGGCTTATATATATATATATATATATATATATATATATATATATATATATTAATGAGTCAAGGGAATTGGGCTCGAATAAATTTATTAGGCTAGAATTATTGAGGAATTGTGCTTTAAATGAAAGAATTAATTCCCGCCTTAGCAAAAATAATCGTAAGAGTTAATTCAGGAATTGAGATAATTTTTGATTGTCAGATTGATTCACCAATATTAAAGTAATTATAAAAATTGAACGATATGCGTCTATTGTGTCAACAATAGACGGTATAGTGACACGGTGACATTCCCCATTAACATATCCCAATTAAATGTGTTTTTTTTTTTTTAAATTTTAAAGACTTTATGCGTCTGTTGTTCAAACACAACTGACGCATTACTCATATGGAATCACAATTGCTTCTTCTAGCCGAAATTTATTCGACATGTTGAGGAAAAAACAAAAGTTGATATAAGCCATCTATATATATATGGAGTCACAATTCCACATATTTAGGATGACACCTATTGAGTTTGTTTTAACTTTTAACCAAGCAAATTAAATATTTTAAGGATTCATGGTTAATATGAATTACAAACTTGTTAAGTCTTAGATAATGCTCTCAATGCACTCAATTATTATTGCGTAGACCATATTTTGTGTATTGTAAAATAATATACATTCAATACAAAAATAATGTACATTGTATTTAGGAGATGTACATTATTTTTATACTGAGTATATATTATATTGTATAATGTACATTCAATACAAAAATAATGTATATTTAGTATATTAAAAATGTATTTTTTGTTATGCTGCACATAACACTGTATGGACTATGGTCTACACAATAATTTGCACAAGAGCATATAACTCTTTATTATAAGCTGGATAGTTTAAGTGTGGCCCATTTAGTTTTTCACTGAACTCTTTATGCATAAATTTTTGAATTAAAGCAAGTGAGACATAAAATGAATAATCTTTTATCTCTCTATCTCTATCTCTATCTCTATATATATTTAAAGTAAAATGATGTAGGGAAAAAATTTCCCTGCCAAAGTGTGAATGCAAATAAGATTAGGAATATGAATGTATTTACTGTGTTCACATTTATTGGTAAAATTTTATATTTAATATAATTTGTGTATATATTCATTTAAACCTCAATTATAATTAATTTTACTCAACATATATAAAAAGGAGAAATTAGATATAAAATAAACATAGTTCTTACATAAATAATATTTTTCAAATGAATAAGTTTTTGGCGAAGAATTTCGACAAATATTGTCTGTTATTTTATTTAAATACACTAGTATTTTCACCCGTGCGATGCACGGAGTGGATTTGTTGTAATATATTAAGAATGAGTTTATACCCAAAATCGTCCTCGACTATAGTGGTTTTTCTCAATTTCGTCCTAAACGACTTTGGTGACCTAATATCGTCCCAGACTTTTGTGTTTCGCTCAATTTAGTCCCAGACTTTTGTGTTTTTGCTCAATTTAGTCCCTCATTTGTTATTCTTTCCATTTGGTGTTAAATAAATAGACAATTCAGTAATTTTAATATTGGCATCTCTTACTCATATACATGTAAACTGCGAAATTCTTTTTTTTTTTTACGAATTACTCCCAGAATTACTCCTAAAACTGCGAATATAAAATTTGATTTGCAGGTCCGGGAGTAATTCTGGGTGTAATTCGTACAAGAAAGAGGAATTTCGCACTTCACAAGTTGAAAGTAAAGAGAGATCAATATTGACATTATTGAATTGTCCCTTTATTTAACACCAATTTGACGGAATAAAAAATGGAGGACTAAATTGAGCGAAACACAAAAGTCTGGGACGATATTAGGTCACCAAAGTCGTTTAGGACGAAATTGAGAAAAACCACTATAGTCGAGGACGATTTGGGGTATTAACTCTATTAAGAATATTTGAATCGATATATAATTATTTAAATTAGAATATCAAATATTATATAGTGCAATTAAAGATATGGTTTGGATCGTTTATGTATTTTGATGTTATCATTGCTTGAGTTTCTGCAAATAATTGCTCAAATTAATAGCTAATGTCTAGATGTACGCATGCAGTGCTATAACTTTAAACATTTTATTTATCATTGTTTAGTATTTTCATAAATTAGGCAAATGTGCTCGTTCTCTAACAACTCAGTTATATGAATAAATTGTTTTTCTAATTCATTTGTATGAAAGATATACTTTTGTGTAGATATATAGCAATATTTTCATTTAAACTTCTTTGTATACGACATTGGTAGTGACAACACAATCTTATCCATCATCGTCTAGAGCTAACACCTTTAGTCCATCAGGACAAATATATATATGGTAGAATATCACTTAGTTAGTGATTCTTTTATATTTTTTCAATCAATTAGTAATATCAAATCCATTTTCAGCCAATTATTCTTTTTTATTTCCTGTCAATTAGTCAATTAGAATATCAAATGCAGTGATATTTTTACCTAATTTTCGTTCTATTTTTAATTGATGATGTAAATATTATTATTGAAATATTTTCGTTCCATTTTTAATTTACCTTTACTATTGTTTAAAATATGAATGTACTATTGATGATGTAGAATATTATTATTGAAATATTTTTGTCTAATTTTAATTTTCGTTCAATTTTTAATTAAAATGCATTGATCTGACCATTTTTTTAGTCAATTATGGATATTTTTTATTTGCAGTCAATTATTAATATTCATTTCTTTTTATATTTTCAGCCAATTAGTAATATTAGATTCATTTTCAGCCAACTATTCTTTTTTATTTTCAATCAATTAGAGTATAGATGCAATGATATTTTATAATATTTGAATATAAATTTTAACTCGAATTATAGTACGAATATTAAAGTAGAAAACAATATATTTTATTAGAAAGAGTGATTTTTTAAATACATTAGCTATATAATTAAATTAGTTATTTCAAATTCAAAGTCAAATAATAGTACAAGTAACAATAAGCTTTAAAATCAACATAATAATAACATACTTAAAATTTTAAAAATATTAAATATTACATTGTATAGTTATACTTACATTTTTAATAAAACTAATTCTGAACTGAAAAGCTCAAGTAAGTTTTTTTATTTCTACAACCATTACTTTCTTTGCTAATTTAGATGATGTCAAAAATTTATTGATAAATTAAATTACAATTACTAGTAAGTAAAATCTACTATACTAATAAGAGCCCAAGAGAGTTAGGCCTATAATTGGTAGAAAAAATGGCGGTCACAGATTTTAATCAAATGAATGGCTCAGATTGATTAAAAGATTGATCATATTTAAATTTTACACTAAATTTCCTAAAATACCCACACACCGTTACTAATTCCGTTAAAATTTTAAGAATTGCCGTTAGTTCACCATTAACTTACTCATTGGTTTCAATAAAAAAAAAAGGTCTTAGGTTCGAACCTCATTCCAATCAAAGTTGGCATAATTAGTACTCTATTTTACTCTTATTAAATTATATAAATAATAATTTAGTAGTTACAACAAAAAATAATACATATGCATTTCTTTAATTTAGAATTATGTTCCACAATGCCTTTATTCAAAAAAAAAAATCCATTATCAATAAATTAAATAAGAGAAATAATTTTATTAGTTATATTGTCTTTATTTTTCTTCAATTTAAAAATTTTTTATATTCAAATTTATTAATTGATTATATTCGCTACATTGTCCTTACAATGTCTTTATTCAGTGAAAAAAATTATTAATTATCAATAAATTAATTAAAAGAAATATTTTCATTAGTTATATTGTCTTTATTTTTCTCAACCTTATTCCAATTAAAGTTGGCATAATTAGTACTCTATTTTACTCTTATTAAATTATATAAATAATAATTTAGTAGTTACAACAAAAAATAATACATATGCATTTCTTTAATTTAGAATTATGTGTCCACAATGCCTTTATTCAAAAAAAAAATATTCATTATCAATAAATTAAATAAGAGAAATAATTTTATTAGTTATATTGTCTTTATTTTTCTTCAATATAAAAATTCTTTATATTCAAATTTATTAATTGATTATATTCGCTACATTGTCCTTACAATGTCTTTATTCAGTGAAAAAAATTATTAATTATCAATAAATTAATTAAAAGAAATATTTTCATTAGTTATATTGTCTTTATTTTTCTCAAATGTAAAAATTTTTACATTCAAATTCATCAATTGATTATATTCACAACATTATCTATTATGTTTTTTGTGCACTATTTTTCTAATTAAATATCAAAGTTATAATACAAAATAATGCTATATATTTATTTACCAAGTATTTTATTAATACCATGAAAAAATTAAAAAAATATAATTAATAAAGCCAACCATATTAACTACTTGAGAGATTTTGTGACAAAGAGAGTATTCAAATCACACAACAAATTGAAGTGAGAACTACCTCGCAATGTCCTTGTTTGACAATCAGCAGTTAACGGATTATACTAGCGGATTTGACCAGCGAATTTATTTAATTATTAACATTGGGTAGAAAAAATGACCGCCAAATTATTAAATCAAATGAATGTTTCATATTGTTCAGGTTATAATTTTTTTCTTTTAAGATTTTCTAATTTATCCTTAATTATATGATTATCCATTTAACTTTTCCGTTAATTCACCGTTAGTCTAATTCTAATATTAAAGTCTAATATAGAATTATAACTACACCATTAATCTAATTCTAATATTAAAGTCTTAATAGAACTTAACCACAAATCCTAATGTCGGAATCTCCTCAAACAATATTAGTATATATTTAATATTTTATGCCCTAATTTTTATGTGTTCTCCCTTATGTCCCGTATTTGGTTTCAACTATACCTATACAATTATTTTATTGACAATTATAATCAATCTTGATTATATTATCTTGCATTTGTAAACTGAGAATTACCTATTTAACCCGCACGGGCTTAGCTCAATGGTTTAGTGGGTAGTATTTGGTAGAAGAGACCAACGTTTGAACCTCGGCGGCGGCAGTGCGAGAATTATGTCCAAAGTGGGCAGATTCCTTGTGCGTATCAGCATTTGGCCCTGTCTACTGAACCATTGAGTCACCGTGATTTACAACTTCCCACAATGCTCTGTCGGGCCGGAGTGTGGGGGGCCCTTGGGGTTGAGGACTCAACCTTTGGGAGAAGAATTACCTATTTAAATACGCAAATTCAACCTTCAATTATCTATGCATGAACAATTTCAATATAATCCTGCCTTAATATACTTTAAAGTACTTATTTAAAAAAAAAAAAAAAGCATTGGACATTATCCCAATCGCGCAATGCGCGTAAAAAACTAGTATATAAATAAAGTTTAAGCTACTACATACTATTATGCCAACAATTCACAAGAATACAAAGCTTAGAATATAATTATTCAAATTCTAGAGTCAATGCTCTAGTGTTGTGCCCATTTCGTGTAGATCCTCGTGCTTGAGACTTTGTACTAAGCAATGCAAGGAATTAAACTTCAGTCAGTCCATTATATATTTTTTTCCCAAAGTTGCAAGCCACGAAGATAGCCTCGCCAACTGAAATAGATTGTACAGCTTCAAATTGGTTGAGCCAATTGAATTCCATTAGCTCCCTGGGTGAATTGAAATTGAATTAGACATTAATATTGTTATACCATAGAGCAAAGGCCACCTTGGTCAAAAAATTAACATATTATGTGTCTTCGATTAATAAAATATATGTCTAAATAAATTAAAAGACACATAATTTGTTAAATAAAGGCACATAATACGATCAATTACAAGCACAAAATATGTTAACGGCTATGTGATTGTAGTTAACATATTATGTAGCTTCAATTTACTTATTAAAGACACATAATCTGTTAAAATAATATACACATAAAATACTTTATTTGAATGTCATTTTGAACCTGTGAATCCTGCACTTTGATTAGTTTTTTCTTCCTTGTCCTCAACACAAATTGTAAATACACAAAATCAAGCCAAACCTCTAATCTCTGTCTCCAACACTCTCCTTGTTGATGTTGTTCTTGTCAGAGTCCTCCAAAAGGACTTGTTCAGCGAAGGGATTAATCACGATAGTGAAAATTCTGAGTATACTAAAAAAAAGGGTTTGCAAAAGTCGAATCTTCTTACACAAAGATTCAAGCATTTCTCTATCATCAAGAATCACAAGTGTGATAAATATGTCTCTGTTCCTCTATAGAAAAATTACATATACATCCAATGCTTATTGTGGCATTATATATATATATATATATATATATATATATATATATATATATTCTAATCTCAAAACATAAATATTTTTATTTTATTACAAAATTACTCTTTTATTTTTTTTACATATATCAATTTCTTTTTCGAGCTAATATACCCCGCATCCTCTCTTCTTGAGAACTGGCGCACAGGTTCACTAGAAACATAATTAAAAAAAAATGAAGAGAATAAATAAGAATGAACCATGAAGAAAACAATCCATTGAATCATAAGGCTCAGACATAGCTTGCAAAATTCATAATTTGAATTAGAAAATAGTACCTTCCAAAAATTGTATGAAAGTCATGGACAACAAATTGACTATCTCCAAAACCCAATCGCTCTTCTTGAATTTGTTTAGCAGAAGTAACAATAGAAGAGCTACAACGGGTTAACTTGATTAACTGAAGCGTGGTAATATCGACAATAGCACTTGGAAATTCTTCCAAATTCTCGCAGCAAGATAGAATTAGGCATTCAAGGACAGGGAAATGATCGGCAATCACAGTCCAATGCTTGAGATCTGACTCTACAATTTGCAAGTGCTTTAATTTATAGAAACCATTCTCCGTTCTCCACTTTGGGCCACAAAAAGCGTACCCCATTAGTTTTAGAACCTCAAGGTTGGGCAATGTTCCAATAATGCCCATATCCTCCCACGGAAGATAAGTATAAATAAGTTTCAATTTCTTAAGGCTAGATGGAAAAGCTGTTGGAAGTTGAAACAAGCCCCTAGAACAAATATCTTCCTCCACTGCAATTTTCAAGTTCTCCAATCGACACAAATCGGCAAGTGAACCAGGCAGCAGTTTATATGGATTCTTTTCCTTAATGTAAATTCCAAGTTCTTTCACGTTTGGAATTGTTTTGAACCCTAGTTTAGTTCGCAAACGTTGAGGTAGACTCAACCAAAATATGGTTTGCAGATTACCTTGAACTAACTTTGGGAGATTAAGGAAACAACTCTTGGGAAGATACACATGCCTTAGTAGTGGCATATCCAAAACATGAAGCATTGATCCCCAGTAAGATTCACTATCATCAAAAGTATTAATAATAATTATTTGCAAACTTTGAAGCTTTAGCCATTGTAAATTTAAAACCGAATCATTTCTCAGAGCTAAGTATCTCAAATGAACGAGATTCACTATTTCACTGGGTATACCATCCATCAAACATAGACGTATGTCTAACACCCTTAGCAATTTAAGAAAGGTAAATGGTTTAGGGGATAAGTAGGTCCATTTAAACTCATTTGTAAAGTATAGAATGGAACGAATTTCCTTGGACGCTCGAGCAATTGACACATCCAAATCTCTTATTATTTGACTTGAAATCCAACGGCGAGCTTTTGGATTCGAGCCTGTTGACATTGATCTCATTATTCTTTGGAGCATACCACTATGAACATTCTTCTCATTTATAACATACAAAAGCTTCTCCCTCTCAACTTCTCTCAAGCAAAAGCTATGCAACCGATCATGGAGCCTACAAGACTTCATTTTGCCATTGGAACTCCGCTTATCAATTTGAACTAGACCTCTGTCTACAAGATCATGTAAGTAATTTTCGCCTACTTCTTCCATGGTGTTATTCAACTCCTGCTTTAAAAATCCTTCGGCAACCCATAGCCTAATCAATGCTTTCACACAAATCTCGGTATCTTCTGGGAAAACACCAAAATATAAAAAACAAACTTTCAAGTGTATAGGCAAGTTTTCATAACTTAGTGAAAGCGTTTTTGAACATTTTTCTTCGGGATCTGTATTAAGCAGCGAATTCAAATTTTCAGCAACGTTCCCCCACTGCCTTAAGGATGTCTTGTTGGATGAAGTGAGAAGCCCAGCAACCACAATAATTGTTAGAGGTAATCCTTGACATCTTGTAACAATACCTCTACCCACGGGCTCAAATTCACAGGAAATTTTTTTCTCTTCAAATACTTTTTTGTAAAATAAATTCCAACTTTCATTGAAATTTAAGAATCGCATGTCAAGAGAATTGTTACCTGAACTAGCATAATCAGCCACTTGTTTGAGTCGTGTAGTCAATAGTATTCGACTCCCATTGACATCTTCTTTTGGGAACCATCTATGGATGTCATCCCACGCTTCAATGCTCCATACATCATCTATGACAATTAGGTACCTCCGAATAGTCAGCTTCCGACGTAGCTCATCTTCGAGATCGGAGTTGCCTACTACTCCATTAGAAACAATAGAACCATGAAGGGCAATGAGTATTTCTCTAAAGTTATGCTCTTGAGACACGGTAATCCATGCTCGAACATCAAAATGAGAAATAATTGCTACATCTTCATAGATTCTTTTAACTAAGGTAGTTTTCCCGATACCTCCCATCCCCGTGATGGAAATGACTTCTCGTTTTTCTGAATCTGAAATGAGCTTCTGCATTATGGTAAGGAACTCATCATCTCGTCCTACCAGTACAACATTCTTGAGATCTGAAGATGGAGGTTGAGAGAAACTACTAGCTTTGATATTCTCTATTGTGTTTCTTCTTTGCAGCTCAACAGAATGGTTGCTATTTCTCTCAATCTGATGATACCTCCGTTCAATTGATTCAATTCTTCGTTTTAATTGCTGCAAGGTTTGATAAAGACTCTGAGAAGTCTTGACTGGGCGCTCTTCACTGTTAAAGCGCATATAAAGTCGATGCAAATCTGATTCAATCCATCCTTCTGCATCATGAGCTACACCTCTGATCTTTGACTCCAACACTCTCCTTGCCTGGTTGCTGATGAAGATGTTGTTGTTCTTGTGAGATTCCTCCAAAAAGCCTTGCAATTTTCGAATCTTTTCGCACAAAGATTCCACCATTTCTTTATCATCAAAAATCAAACACGGAAGAGGCTGTAGAAAATGGAACTCGATTGTATTTATTAGAGAAATGATATGAGCGAAAGCCATTGAAGATAGAGTTGAACAAAATATAATGTTTCATAAACTCAGAATATCAAAGAGATAAAGCAAATACTAATACTTTTCCTTGAGCCACCATTGTGATTTGTGAGTGTGAACAAAATTCCAAGTCTTCCAATAAAGTCTACGGAGGGTAGGGACACGTGAGTGGATCAAATTGTAAGTTATCTTCTCCGAAGGTTGAATCCCAACCCAAGGTCTTCCACATCTTGATCGGACAAAATATATGAGAAGATGTAAATCACGGTAACTCAGTGATTCAAAATATGACCAAATGCAGGTGTGCATATGAGATCTATCCACTTTGACATAAACTCTACACTGTGTCACTGTCGAGTTTCAAACATTAGTTTTTTCTTTCAAATACTGTCTACTAAACCAGTGAGTTAAGTCCGTGTGGACAAATTATAAATTATCAAGTATATTGCTACATGGTTAGACTAACTAGTAGACATAAACTCTGTTTGGTAGAGCTTATTTTAGAGTTTATAACCTATTTTAAACTACAAATAAACCTTAGTTTTGTAAAACATGGGGATCTTAAAATAATACGGAATAATTTATTTTGAAACGCTAAATATAAGGGTGATCGCGGTCCCGGTTCCGATGACATTAATTATTTGATTAATTTTAAGTAAAAAAGAACCTGAAGTCATACATAGGCGTCTTTGAGTTGAAATATAGGAATAGTGATTAAATAATATTTAGATTATACATGCCACATGGGGTTGGGAAATATATAGGTTCATATAATCATATTTTGATGTATGCTGTTAGAAATAAAACCTAAAAGTTTTCAATTAAATTTAAAAGGCTTCATGGAGAAATTGTAGGAAGGTGTGTTTATTGGGTATTCCAACTTGGAGGTTAGAGGTTTGAAACTTGCCCACATCAACATTTATTTTAACTTGGCATACTATTGTTATAATTGTAATTTATTCCATAATATGTCTTTTGTTTTTTTCCTTCACAACAACATTTTACCACCTTATTATTATTATTAGAAAAAAATTACGGTATTGATTTTAAAAATTCTTATTTTGGTAGGGCATCATTTATTTACCAAAAACGAGACACAAAAATCTAAAAATCAACCTTGACGAACACAAATATGAGTAATTTATCGAAATCTCTATTCGTTAATACCACTAATCATGCCTTAAGTGTGTAAAGGGATTTGACAAAAGTTTTTTAGTAGAGTCTGAAACACACAAGAATTATATCGTGCGAATTATTCATGTGGGTCGTCACATTATTTACTTTATTAATCTTTATAGGTATGGAAATAAATAAGATCAGAGATATCTTTTGTTTTGAATTGAAATAATATATGAATAATGTGTGTTTCAAACTCGGAATCTCAAAGAGATGAAGCAATGGAATGGATTATCTTTCATGAATAGCATTCTTTAAGTCATCATGTAAGTCAATTCTACCGACAGCCTGGACACTTTCGTGGTCGGTAATTGTGAAGACGTGAACTACTATGCTACAGCTGAGCTGGCCTGGAATTCACCAATATATAATATGCTCAAATTAAAAGAATCATTTCTCAAACAAAAGATCACTTTGGCTTCGCCCGGACTCGAACCGGAGACCTTCAGTGTGTTAGACTGACGTGATAACCAACTACACCACGAAACCACTTGTTTCCTGTGAAGCGCTTATTTTTATTTATAGCTTAAGATGAGATCAGGTTTATTGTTTGACCTTGTGTTTGGTTATTATATACGGAGTATTAAATTATAAATTATTTCAATAATTAAAATGAACATTTGATCTACTGCTACTACTACTACTAAGAAAGCTAAATGTGAATTAATCATGTGTATTTATTATTAACTAGATATATTGTTCCATGCGATGTATGAGAAAAATAGTATGCTAAAATTTCATCATAACATGCCGTCTGATTGTTTATAGCTGATCAATTCAAATTTAAAAGAAAAAAAATACTAAAACTTAGCTTGCGAGTTGCCCTCCATATCAAGGTTTCAATTAAGCAAAATTAAAAGCGCCCGCAATCCCTTGACATAATAAGAAACACGAAGGGAATAAGGGTGTGTTTAGAAACCTGAAAAATAATCATTTTTCGAGTTTCCAATGTTTGGATGTGTCTGAAAATCAAGTATGTCAACGGAAATCATTTTTTATTGACTTGAGAAAATATGACTATTTTGGAGGAAAATGACTTCCGCCAAAATTTGGCAGAAGTTATTTTCCAGAGACCAAAATTTCATGGAAGTCAGCGAAGAGGGGTTGTGTTACGTTGCTGCTGGTTATACTGATGATATTTTGATGAGGCTTGCATGCCATGATTTTTGAGCTTGTGTCATATATTGCGGACACGGGTTTTGTTTGTGGCTTGCGTGTCATGTTCTTACTTTCGGGTTGCGTGCCTTGTTTATATTCTTTATATTTTATGATTGGATGGCCTTTGAGCCAAATTTTGATGGGAACCTGTGTCATGTACTTGATTTATTTCTCTTTATAGCAGCCTATGTGCCTCATGTGATATGATTTGTTGGTTGTCCTAGCAGGGGTGATATGTCCATGTTCTGTCGTTATGCTGTCGGATTTTCGAGTGCTGACTGAAAAACTTGGGCTTATTAGAGGATCTTGATTCCTGCATTTTCGCATTTATTAGTTAGAATATTTCATTTTTTACAATCATTATTACATGGACCATGGTCCATACAATTGTGTGGACCATAAATCAAAAGTACATTTTTAATATACTAAGGGTATATTATTTATGTACGTAAGGTACATTTTTTGAAAATACATTTTAATATACAAAGGGTACATTATTTTATATAATGTACCTTCAGTACAAAAATAATATATCTTTAGTAAAAAAAATAATGTACATTTAATATATTAGATCTGGGCCTTGATTGGCTTGAGCCTTTCTTTATTTTATTTATTTCATTCTTTACAATCGTTATGTTGTGGAACCGTGTCCACCTTGAAAGGTGAATACAACTCTATGTTCTTAATTACTGAAGCATATGTTCATAATTATAAAGTTACATATTCATAATTTTTGAACTTCATATTCATAATTATTGAACTCTATATTCACAATTACAGAATTCTATATTCATAATTACTGAACTATATATTCATAATTTTTGAAATTCATATTCACAATTATTGAATCTCTATATTCATATTTACAGAACTATACATTCATAATTATGTTCACAACTCTATGTATATGAACTATATGTTCATAATTTTTGAACTATATATTTATAATTATGAACAGTTTTGGAACCGTGTCTACCTTGCAAGACAATCGTTATATCGTGCACCAGGGTGCACATAGCAATGTGCGCCACGCGCATCCCAAAACGACGTTGTTTTGGTGCATTGTCTCAAAAAAAAATCTTTGTTTCGAATACACATAAATTCATAACAGAATACACAGAAACTCATAACTGAATACACATAATCTAACATGATACATAATACACTTGAAACTTTTAAATGAATACACAGAAACTCTTAATTGAATACACAGAAACTCTTAACTGAACACACAGAAACTCTTAATTGAATACACAGAAACTCATAACACAATACACAGAAACTCTTAACTGAATACACAGAAATTCATTACACAATACACATAAACTTTTAACTGAATACACATAATATGATTTTGACCGTTTGGACGGACGAAATGACGTCAGCAATTGGTGGACACAGTTTCACCGCATAATTTGTCCTTCCATGCCTTCATACTCCCTCCAAGCCCAACTAATTATTCTTTCACCTTTATACGGCAAATTATGTTGTGCATCCGTATGCACCATGCACCATGCATGGTGCATACGGATGCAAAAACGACGTCGTTTTGCATCAAAACGCGCGTTCTACTTTAAAAAAAAATCAGTTTCGATTCCCAGCAACAATAATATGTTGTTCATTTTTTAATTCATTCATTCTGAATTTTTAGTTATGAAATTATTGATGTATAGATATGCAATTCTGGATTTATAGTTATGCAATCCTGGATGTGTAGTTATGAAGCTATGAATGTGTAGTTATGCAATTCTGGATTTATAGTTATGAAGTTATGGGTGTGTAGTTGTGCAATTCTGGATGTATAGTTATGAAGTTATGGATTTGTAGTTATGTAATTCTGGATTTATAGTTATGAAATTATAAATGTGTAGTTATGTAATTCTGAATGTATAGTTATGTAATTCTGTTTTTTTTTTTTTTTTTTTTTTTTTTTAACGTTAGACATCAAAACAACGTCGTTTTTAGATCCATATGCACCATGCATGGTATATACGGATGCACAGTATAACGATTGCCTTTATACTAAGTCCAATCCCATGCCATTGGGTTACTCACTTTCATGGACCGCTTGAACGACTATGGTCCACTAGGTCGTAAGGCTCCATTAAATGTAACTATTTCGATTTTGTTAATGATTAAGGATTTCAATTGTTTTTATACTTGTGTCCCTTATTTTTCCTCACGCTAAAAATTTCAGTTAATGATAATTCTGTTTGAAAATATCATTTAACCGAATTATGTGTATTTTTTTTTAATGTTATTGACTCTATTACAATGTAGTATCTGTTCATAGTTACATTCTCAACTTACTGGAGCACAAAGAGACTCATCCACTGAGGAGCCGAACTCACAACCTCCCATATGGGAGTCTAACCCGGGTGCCATCTGAGCACAAGGTGCTTGGCAATTATGTGTATGTTAGTATGTGTATATTTTATTTTATTTTATTTTTTATAACTCATAAATCATATTATTATACTAGTTTTTCAACTTTTATCATTTATACTAGTTTTTTACGCGCATTGCGCGATTGAGATAATGCCCAACATTTTTCTTAAATAAGTATTTTAAAGTATATCAAGGTAAGATTATATTGAAATTGTTCATACATAAATAATTGAATGTTGAATTTGTGTATTTAAATTGGTAATTCTAAGTTTACAAATACAAGATAATATAGCCAAGATTGATTATAATTGTCAATAAAATAATTGTATGTGTATGGTTGAAACCAAATACGGGACATAAGAGAGAGCAAATATAAATTAAAACATAAAATATTAAATATATACTAATATTGTTTGAGGAGATTCCGGTAGTAGGAGTTGTGGTTAGAGTTCTATTAAGATTTTAATTTTAGAATTAGATTAATGTTGTAGTTATAATTCTATACTAGTATTTGTGCCCGTGCGATGCACGGAATGAATTTGTTGTAATATATTAAAAATATATGAATTGATATATAATTATTAAAATTAGAACATCAAATATTATATAATGCAATTAAAGATATGATTTGAATTGTTTATATATTTTGATGTTATCATTGCTTGAATTTGTGCAAATAATTGCTCAAATTAATAGCTAATGTCTAGATGTACGCATGCGGTCCTATAATTTTAAAGATTTTATTTATCATTGTTTATTATTTTCATAAATTAGGCAAATGTGCTTGTTCTCTAACAACTCAGTTATAGAAATGAATTGATATCCTTATTCATTTGTATGGAAGTAAGATATATATTTTTGTCTAGATATATAACAATATTTTCATTTAAAAAAATTAATATCACCGATTATATTTACACATTATTGAAACCTCTTTATAGACGACATTGGTATTGACAACACAATCTTGTTCATCTTCGTCTAGAGCTAACATCTTCTCCATCAGGACTGGTTACTTGGGTGAAAATATATAATGGTAGAATATCACTCAATTAGTTATCATTTTATATTTTCAGTCAATTCGTAATATCATATTCATTTTCAGCCAATTATTCTTTTTTATTTTCAGTCAATTAGTCAATTAGAATATCAAATGCAGTGATATTTTTACCTAACTTTCGTTCTATTTTTAATTGTTGATGTTGATATTATTATTGAAATATTTCCGTTCCATTTTTAATTTACCTTTACTACTGTTTAAAATATGCATTTACTATTGATAATGTAGAATATTATTATTAGAATATTTTCCTCCAATTTTTATTTTTCATTCCATTTTTAATTAAAATGCAATGATCTGACCATTTTTTTAGTCAATTATAGACAATGTTTCAAAACATGATAGGTGCTCCCTAGGCGGCAAGGGGGCGCCTAGCGCCTAGGGCGCCGCCGATTTTTTTATTCTTTTTTTTTAATTAAAAATAAAATTTAAATTTAAAATTTTTAAAAATTTAGTAAGAAAACATAAGGTTTCCATTGTTATTTCTTAGAAACTATTTACGAAAGTAGTTGTAAAAGTGTTCAAAGATTGTTTAAACCATCTAAATACATAAAAAAAAAAACTAAAATTAAGAGCTAAAGAAGCATTTTTTTGAGAAATTAGTGGACCAAACCGCCTTTTGCGGTGGATAGGTCTCGAAAAAATACGCGATTTGAAAAAAAAAATTGTCCAAAACGGACAACTGAGTCAAAAGTTATGCCTTCCCGAACTTTTCACAATTTAAAACGCAAAAAAAAAAAAAAAAAAAAAAAAAAAATTATAAACGCCGGTTCGACGCCGGTTCAGCCGGCTAGGCGGCCGCCTAGCCGCCCAGCCGCGGAGGAGGCCGATTCCGGCATTCTTCGCGACGGCGGCCGGGCGCCTAGCGCCTAGGCGCGATTTTTGCAACCATGATTATAGATCATTTTTTATTTACACTCAATTATTAATATTCATTTACTTTTATGTTTTCAGTCAATTAGTAATATTAGATTCATTTTCAGTTAATTATTCTTTTTTATTTCTAATCAATTAGTTAATTAGAATATAGATGCAGTGATATTTTTACATAATTTTCGTTCCATTTTAATTTGATGATGTAGAATATTATTAATGAAATATTTTCGTTCCATTTTAAATTTATCTTTACTATTTTTTAAAATATGTCTTTACTATTTGATTATGTAAAATATTATTTTTGAAAATTTCCTTTCCATTTCTAATTTTCCTTTACTTCTAACCAAAAAAAAAAAAAAAAAAAAAAAAAAAAAAAAAAAAAAAAAAAAAAAAAACTTTGGACTTGTCAATACTTGTTCACATTGTTTTTTTTTTTTTTTTTGGTAAATCCAGGATTTTCACCGTCAGACACAGTGACTAATCCCCTCGCTGAATTGTAAGCACCTCTTTTGTGTGGGACAGCTGGCTTAGAGATTTAAAGTTACTCCGTTCCCAAATTCAAGGATCGAACCCTTGACCTTTTGGTTAACGATGGATGAGTCCCTTACACTCAACCACACTCTCCATGATGGGCAAGCAATTATGTTTGTAAGGGGAGCATTGCTGCTCTTATATAGAGGAGCTCAAGAGCTCATCTTTCCAAACATTTTCAACGTGAGATTAAAATGATCACACATCATTTACAAAGGGAGCCCGTGACTCCCTTTTGTCTTCTTCTTATTTTTTTTAAATTTTAATTTTATTTTGCATATTGTTTTGTTTTGATTATTATTATTATTATTATTATTATTATTATTATTATAATAATATTATTATTATTATTATTATTATTATTATTATTATTATTGACAAATTCATCATTTTAACAATTTATCTTTAATCAAAACACCAAAAATATTATTTAGTAACTAAGTAATTTGCTCCAAACTGCTAAAAACTAAAACAACACATACATTTTGGGTTAATCTTTCCTAACGCCCTGCAATAAATAATAAATAATAAATAAATAAAATTAAAATAAGAAGACAAAACTAAGGTTTCTTAAATAAGAACCTTTTGACTTCTCAATACTCGTCACATCGATGGGCAAACAATTATGTTTGTACCTCTTATATAGAGGGATGAAAATAAACCTACATTATTTATAAAGGGAGCTTGTGGCTCCCCTTTGTCTCTTTTTTTTTTTTTTTTTTTTTTTTTGTTGTTTTTTGTTGTTGTTGTTGTTGTTGTTGTTTATTTTAATTTCATTATGTACATAGTTTTGTTTGGATTATTATTATTATTATTATTATTATTATTATTATTATTGTTGTTGTTGTTGTTGTTGTTGTTATTATTTTGTTGTAATTTGATTATTTGACAAATTCACCAAAATTTTAAGAAATTAGTCTGTTTAATATTTTATATTTAATCAAAAAAATAAAAATATTATTTAATAATTTAGCAATTTGTTCCAAACTGCTAAAAACTAAAACAACATATACATTTTGAGTTAATCTTTCTAGACCCCCACTAATAATAAATAAATAAATAATAAATAAATTAATAAAAACTAAAATAAGAAGACAACGCTAAAACTTCTTAAATAAGAACCTTTTGACTTCTCAATACTTGCCCACATTGATGGGCAAGTAATTATGTAAGAACCTTTTGACTTCTCAATACTTGCCCACATTGATGGGCAAGTAATTATGTTTGTAAGAGGAGTTTTGCTCCTCTTAATATAGATAAGTTCTCTCTTTTCAAACATTTTCAATGTGTGATCAAAATGATCCCACATCATTTACAAAAGGAGTTTGTGACTCCTCTTTATTTTTATTTTATTTTATTTTGTATATAGTTTTGTTTGGATTATTATTATTATTATTATTATTATTATTATTATTATTATTATTATTATTGTTGTTGTTGTTGTTGTTGTTGTTGTTGTTGTTGTTGTTGCTGTTGTTGTTGTTATTGTAATTTGATTATTTGGAGAATTTTTCAAAATTTTAAAAAAATTCGCATGTTTAACATTTTATATTTAATCAAAAAATTAAAAAAATTATTTAATAACTTAGCAATTTTGCTCACTGCTAACAACTAAAACAACACATATACATTTTGGGTTAATCTTAGCCAAACCACCTAATCAATTTTTTTTTTTAAAAAAAAAACTAAAATAAGAAGCCATTAAAATAAGGTTTCTTTAATAAGAGCTTTTTGAAACGTTGGGCTTCAATAGGTTGAAAAAGTTTATATGAACAGATACTACATGTAACACGGTGAATCGAATAGTTATGATGTGGAACCGTGTCGACTTTGCAAGGTGGACATAGTTCTATATTCATAATTATTGACCTATATGTTCATAATTATAAAGTTAAATATTCATAATCTTTGAACTTCATATTCATAATTATTGAACTCTATATTCACAACTACAAAACTCTATGTTCATAATTACTGAACTATATGTTCATAATTATAAAGCTATATATTCATAATTTTTAAACTTCATATTCACAATTATTGAATCTATATATTCATAATTACATAACTATTATTATTATTATTATTATTATTATTATTATTATTATTATTATTATTATTATTATTATTATTATTATTATTATTATTATTATTATTATTATTATTATTATTATTTAAGAATTAATAGATTTTATTTAATTTTGATTCGAGATTTACTTACCAAATAAGCTTTATTACAAAAGTTTGGACGGAAAAATAATATAAGATGATTTTTATAGTATATATATATATATATATATATATATATATATATATATATATATATATATATATATATATATATATATATTATTAATTGTATATAATATCTATTTATAAATGAGAGATGATATTACAGAAATGTCCCTAAATTTTGGGGTGAAAATTTGGGTAGGATGATTTTACTTTTAAGTATATATAGATAGATTGATTCTATTTCATTTTTTAAGCAAAATCTTCCTTACAGATTAATATTAAAATAAGGCAAAATTATTAATAACCAATTCTATTCTATTTTTTATGCAAAAATTTTCGTAAAAGATTAATAGTAAATATCTTAATGATTCTTTTTCTTATACTGCTTATTGATTCTTTTTCATTTTTCAGAGTGTAGAAAAAATTCACATGACTAACATTTCCTTCCATTCATTTTCATTTTTCCATATAAAATTAAAGTTTTTATTACAATTGAACAATAATATTATCAATTATTATTTGAAAATTTTGTAAAATAATAAGTAAAATTGTATTACGGATAGGAAAATATATGTACTTTAATATTAATTTAAATTATTAATAATTAATTCTATTTTATTTTTTTAACAAAATCTTCCTTAAAGATTAATAGTAAAATAAAGTTAAATTATTAATAACCGATTCTAATATAATTTTTTACGCATAACTTTTCTTAAAGATTAATATAGTTAAAATAAAGCTAAATTATTAATAACTGATTCTATTACATTTTTTACTGTGAATTTTTCTTAAAGATTAATAGTAAAATAATGCTAAATTATTAATAACCAAATCTATTCTATTTTTTACGCAAAATCTTCCATAAAAGATTAACAGTAAAATATCTTAATGATTCTTTTTCTTATATTACTTATTGATTCTTTTCAATTTTTCAGAGTGTAGAAAACATTCACATGACTAATATTCCTTCCATTATTTTCCATATTTCCATATTATTATTAATTTTCTTTCCAATATTATTATTAATTGTTTGGGCGTACCGCTTCCTTCCATTCTTTTTCATTTTTTCATATTATTATTAATTGTTTAGGTGAGAACTTGTAAACGAAGATTTGTTTTTATTAATTAATATAGAATAAATATAGATTAATATATAATATAGATTACCAATTAAAATTAGATTTTTTTAATATTATATTTGAACAATAATATTACCACTTATTATTATTATTATTATTATTATTATTATTATTATTATTATTATTATTATTATTATTATTATTATTATTATTATTATTATTATTATTATTATTATTATTATTACTACTACTACTACTACTACGGAGTAATTATGGTGATCCCATAATTACGCCAAAAAAGAAATACACTTTTGACATATACAATGAGGAATTGAGCATGAACTTCATAACTGTCAAAACCGGCATCATGAGAATAAAACAACTTAACAAATCAGAACTTCAGAACTCCGATTATTTCAATAATCAATGCAAAGAACTAAGAAGAATATAATAATAGTCAATTGGTGTATTAAAAGTGATTCCTGCTATATCTTGTCGTGTATATTACAATAGAAACTTAACCACTCCCCATTCTCCAATCACCCGTGAGTCACACATTTTATTGTGTGGCACTTTAAATTCTTGACCAATGACAATATAGCAAAAAAAGAAGAGAGATATTAGAGGAGTCAGCACTCAGCATCCCTTTAAATTAATCGGGCAAGAATAGGCACCACTTAAAGCGAGATTCACATGAGGATGCCTTTCATCAATGATAATGAAACTTCAATAGAAGCAAAAAATCAATATCTGAAAATGGACTTGGAATAACCGTAGAAATATTCAGAATAAATCATAATCTAGGCATATGATATGAATAGCTTTTCGCTGAAAAAAGTATTAAATTTAGACAATACAATCATGAAAAACGTATTGTATCCAATCCAATCAAACTACTTGGATGCTAAACCTACCGTTAATTTCGAAACGCAACTAAACTGGATGATCAAAGTTGAAGACCTAGTGGGAAAAAAGGGATGCAATATAAAATGAAGACTTATAAATTTTGTAGTCATCAACTCATTGTATTTATAGGTGAAAAATATGAGAATTATAAATTTGTAAAATTTTTCAAAAAGAAAGTGTATTTTTTTATTTAAGGTATTGCCCTAATCAATTCATTATATTGATATTCCTAATCAATTCATTATATTAATATTCCTAATTAAGCTTATTCCTAATTAATTCATAATATTGATATTACTAAATTTCCATTTTTCATTTGCTTACCAAATAAGCTTTATTAAGTATTTGACCAATAAAATATAAAATATATTTAATTAATTTGACTATAAAGTTTGGGCGGGAAAATGAAATAGGAGGATTTTACTTTTATATATATATAGATTAGACTTTAATATTAGAATTAGACTAACGGTGAATTAATGGTACTTAATGGAAAAGTTAACGGATTGGATAATCATATAATTAAGGATAAATCACCGCTGGAATTTCACAATTTTGCGACCATATTTCCGACCACCAAATTTTTTTGCCACAAAAATGATTTTTTTGCATTTTTCCGACGGAAGCTTATAGTGGTCGGAATTTTAATATGTGGTCGGTATTTCTAACCACTATTTACATGGTTGTCAGAAACGTTTTATCAAATTTAATATTTTAAATTAGAGTTTATTTAATATTAGTCTTGTTTCGATCGTCTCAATGAGATCTTTAAAATGGTATAATTTTTATTTAATAATACAAAGTTTAAATATAAGTATTTAACAAAATAAAAAATTACATATAAAACAAATGAAGGATACATTTGAAATTATAAAAAGACGCAAGGGCAAAATTTTCATTTTCCTCTCCCTTTTTCATTTGCCGCGGATGAACAGTCAGCGCCAAATATAGCGATGCACTATTCATTAACGCCATTCTTTTTGGCGTTAGGCGGGATGGAAACCCACCTTGGAGAGAGAATTTTGCTGCGATGGTGTTTTAGAGTTGGAATTTGGCGTCCGTTGGAGATGCTCTTAGAGTGTAAAACAAAGGAGAATGAATTTTACAAATTAAAGTATTTGAAAATTGCAGTGTTAGATTTCGAGCATTTGAGTGCTTATTTTTCAATTCTTGAATGCCTAATACTTGATTTCTGTAGGAAAGTGAAAAAAATTCCTATTGAGTTTGCCGATCTTACTATTGTAAAGTGGGATGCTCGTAGGCCCATTAGCTCCTAATGCGCAAATTATGCCATGGAATCGTGTTCACCGAGAATGGTGAACACAAGGCAAAACGACGTCGTTTTTAGGAAATAAAAAATAAAAAATAAAAATTCGCGGATGTGGAGTTAACGGCGCGCGTTTGATCAAATTATGAATTTTCTGTTATGAGATTATGAATTTTATGAAAATTCATAATCTCATAACAGAAAATTCATAATCGCATAACAGAAAATTCATAATCTCACAACTGAAAATTCATAATCTCATAACAGAAAATTCATAATCTTATAACAGAAAATTCATAATCTCATGGTTCCAAAGTGAATGTGCAGGCATGGATTCATAATTTATGAATGTCCGTGATTTCGGACAGGAATATGTAGGCATGGTTCCAAAGTGAATGTGCAGGCATGAATTCATAATTTATGAATGTCCGAAATTATGAATGTAATGAAAATTCATAATCTCATAACAGAAAATTCATAATCGCATAACAGAAAATTCATAATCTCATAACTGAAAATTCATAATCTCATAACAGAAAATTCATAATCTTATAACAGAAAATTCATAATCTCATGGTTCCAAAGTGAATGTGTAGGCATGGTTCCAAAGTGAATGTGCAGGCATGGATTCATAATTTATGAATGTCCGTGATTTCGGACGGGAATGTGTAGGCATGGTTCCAAAGTGAATGTGCAGGCATGAATTCATAATTTATGAATGTCCGAAATCTTTGTTCACCTCAAATTAAAGTGAAACCGAAAAATGTGAAAATAAAAAAGAAAAGTCACGCAATTAATTAAAAAAAAAAAAAAAAAGATAACGGTGTACTAACACCGTTGGAACCGTGTTCACCATGAATGGTGAACACGGTTCCATGGCATAACGTCTGCTCCTAATGGGTGATTTGAGTATCATATTCAAAGTATAAGCTAAAACAAGAAATAACAACATAGTACAGAGAGTAGATAGATAGGGAGAAAAGTCAAGTTTTCATTCCACTAGCATCATCTTCAGTTAAAAGAGGTTATATGTATAATGAAAACTATAATGAAAATATAAATGGGGACATAAATATGTCCGTTACATAATAATGTCCACTAATGATATTATTTATTACAATCCGCCTTGGACATTATTTGACTATGATATTGCCTCGTTAAAAACTTGCTAGGAAACCAGGTGGGAAAATCTAAACAAGAAAAGAGTACAATGTATATGGATAGTATATTTGAACACATTCATGCCTCGTTAAAAACTTCACTAGGAAAACCATGTGAGAAAAACCTAGTTGAAGAAAAGAGTTCATGATATTTGTAAACTCATATATTGTGTTAGTTGCCTCACTAAAAACCTTAACTTAAGAAAACCATGTGGAAAAAAGAATACAATCATAAGCCTTCAAGGCATAATCTTCAGGATTTCGGGGTTCGTCTATTTAAGTATTTCTTTGCAACTTCCCCCATTGACATTACTATACCATACTCATGTTTCGTTAAAAAATCCACACTCGAAAAACCTAATGGGGAAAACTTTGTGAGGAAAAGAGTACATATATGGTATGTAAATGTTGCAATAGTACAACTGTTAGTCCTTTTAAGACCCAATCTACAAGATTGATTTAAGTGAATGTACTTTCCGTCTCCCCCAGAAGATAACCATCTTCAAGTTCTAAATAACTTAAAGTAAAGTAATTGTTTCAATAGAGTGTAGAGAGGGGATATAGTACAATTTTTAGGATTATCATTAGAATTTTTATAAAATAGTCCTGTGACTCTTCTAAAGCATATGTGGGTTGAATATTTATATAACTTGTCCTTTTAAATATATCCACTAAAAATTTATATAAAACAAATTGTATTATCCTCATATAGGATAGTGGAGGTAAAGTAAAACATAACCAGTTGAGATTTAGCATCATGAGGGTCACAAAGAGCTAATATCCAAGTGGCCTAAGAAAACACATTGCTTTATTGCATGAATTTCAAAAATCTTTATAAATCAAAAGTACTTAGAGGATATTTTGAATATTATTCCAATGTTCAATTGTGGGAGGAGCACTAGGTGTTGCTAGTAATTTCATTGCAAGGACAATGTCAGTCCTGATGCGATCATGGAATTTCTAATTCTATGACAGTGCTCCACCTAGCGATGAGGTAATGGACTTCTAGTCCCAAAAATATCCTCATTAACTAGATAGTCTTTTATCTACTTCAACAGATTATTGGACAACCTTTGGTGTGATAAGTTAGTGGTACTTATCCATAACGTGTCAAAGACATTTTCCTAAAAATATACTGATTAGTGCGTAAAATTTCTGATAGTACTAATTCCCGATTGTCAGTTGTATGTACGTGTGTATATGAATGTATAAATAGAGAAGAGGAATTGTAGAGTAAATAGGCCTCTTTTATTAATTCATCAATATTCTTCTTGTTCTTGTAGAGAGAAGCTAGAGAAAATAATGTCTAGAGAGAGAGAGAGAGATCAAATGAGCAGCCCCCTTTACTAAAAGGGCTAAGAGCCTTTTATAGTCCCAAGGAGGTGGCGGGTTTGACCCGTCACCTTTGACTTTGACCCGTTAACCGGGTCCCGAAGTGCTTGACCTCGACCTGACTATAAACGGGAACACGGACCCGGGGTACATAACATATCAATTTCTTTTAAGGAAATACTCGATCTTACAAGTCGAGATAATACTTGATTTTTCAAGTCCTTTATTTTACAAAAAACCCATTAATAAGTACCTAATGGTACATATTCATTTCTACAAGGATAAACATTAGTGTATAACGACCCTTAATAAGCTACATATCTAAATTTATTATTATTCTGCCAATTACGTAGCGGAACTTTTAATAATATTCATTATGCATGGGAGAGTATATCTTATTCTGGTTTCTGCGTGAACCCTTGGTTTACAAACTCGATTTATATCACACCTCCTCATTATTATTGTTTCTCAGAAAAATGTACAAATAAGTCACCGAACTTGAATAAGCTCCAAATTCATCTATGAACCTAAAAAAAAAAAAAAAAAAAAAAAAAAGCAATTAGCATTTTTAGCAGATTAACATGTTTACACTGATTGGGATGTCATATGTATTTATATTTGGGATAAGGGTCAAATAGACCCACCAACTATATACCAAAGTGTAATTAGCCTCTCAAATTAAAACCCTTCAATTAAACCCTTAAACTTGTTAAAAGTGTGCAATTATCATTTTTAACAAATTACCAAAAAGTAACCAATTAATTTTGCTTACTTGGCATCTACATGTCATTTTATTTAAATATTTTTTTTAAAAAAAAAAAACTTAAAACAAATAGTTATTGAAGCTGCCGGAACCGTTCGTTCGACCCTGTTGGAATCTTCCATTTGAACAGAGAAAGTCGTTGGCTTCTCGTCTCCGTTCATGGAGAAACCTACGAGCTTCTCCGTCCAAATCTAGACGGGGAAGCTTATTGGCTTCTCCATGTACGGAGATGAGAGGCCATGGCTTCTCCTCGGTTTGAGATGCGAGCAAGCTTCTTCGGCCAAATTTGGACGGAGAAGCTTGTTGGCTTCTCCATGAACGAAGTTTCTCTCCGTTCATGGAGAACTAGAGACGCCAATGCTTCTTATCTAGTCCATGACAGCAAGCTGCCAGCCTACCATGGCATTGTTTGATTTTTTTTTAATAAATATAATTAATTTACATTTTAAAAAATAATTTTAAAATTATTAATTAACGTGGAATCCTATGCAACTGGTGACTTAAAAGTAAAATGCTATTATAAGTCAAATAAGTTAATTGAAGGGCACTTTTAGTTTGAAGAGTTAATTACACTTTAATATATAGTTAGAGAATTTATTTGACCCTTATCCCTTTATGTTTTTGTTTTCTTATTATCCCTACTACCATTATTATAATAAAATATGTAATATTTATGAACATTTTCTTGTGCATTGTTGAATGTTGTTTTTGGCATTTGCCCAAAGTCATAGATTAAGGTCTGATGTTTCTTTAAACTTATGATTCAACATACATGGTAGCTGGATTTTGAATTTTGTTGATGATTATTAGCCATTTGTGCATGAATTATTCCAAATTTATATGTTTACCCCTAAATTTAACAGCAAGGGAATGAAAAACTAAACAAAAGACTACATCTAACAAAAACAAATTTGAGTCTAAATCATGTCACAAAAATCATTTAGAACAAAGTAAAAGAAATAAAAAAAAAAAATCACCATAATCAATGACTATTTTAGATATTAACTCAAATAAAAATCCATCAAAGTATTTTTCCCATTGAAACAACCCAAGCAAAAAGCTATAACCATTCCAAACCAAAACTACTACATTAACATCTTACCCATAAACCCTTGTAAGATTTACACCACACTTGGCAATAGATCTAAGCAAAAAGTGGGCAGTCAAAATTGCAGTTGTTATATTATAGACCGCGGTACATAATCGATTATGCACCGCGGCCCATATACGGCGCCGTTTCTTTAAGTAAAGAAACGGCCCGCCGTTAGAGTTAACGGAGTCCGTTTGTTTGGTGTATTAAACACCAACTGACACTACAGTATATCCAAACTGACACTGCAGTTATATCAAAATGATACTGTAATTATAGTGAAATGAAACTGCAGTGTATATAAAATGAAACTGTAATTGTGTTCAACTAAAATTGCAGTGTATACAAAATGACACTGAATAACAGAGTTACTTTTTGTAAAAAGGTGCGAAACGGCGGAAATAAACACGGTTAATTTTCATTTAAAAAAAAAAAGACAGCGCGGTGCATGCACCGGTAATATAATTTGCCTCAAAATTGCACAACAATCAACCTTCATCTTAGGCCCTCTCCCCACGAATCCTCCTAGCAAGCTGGATATCCTTGGGCATAATGGTGACCCTCTTAGCGTGAATCGCACAGAGATTGGTATCCTCGAACAATCCGACAAGGTAAGCCTCGGCCGCCTCTTGAAGCGCCGCCACCGCGCTGCTCTGGAACCTGAGATCCGTCTTGAAGTCCTGAGCGATTTCCCTTACCAGCCTCTGGAACGGAAGCTTTCGGATCAGAAGCTCAGTCGACTTCTGGTATTTCCTGATCTCCCTCAGCGCCACCGTCCCCGGCCGGAAACGATGCGGCTTCTTCACTCCGCCGGTCGCCGGAGCAGACTTCCTGGCGGCCTTGGTGGCGAGCTGCTTCCGTGGAGCCTTCCCTCCGGTGGATTTGCGGGCGGTCTGCTTGGTACGAGCCATCTGAACAATTAATTGATGAGAGAGAGAGAATATAGAGAGAGAAATTGTATGTATAGGTTATGGTTTTCTTTGAACAGAGTGGGGAGTATTTTATAGGGATTGAGGGCGGGAGCGAAGAGAATTTTCAGAGGTGGTTTGAAATTTGGGGATTTTGAAGGTGAGTATGAACCGTAGATTGAGGGAAAGTTTTAATGGTCAGGATTGGGCATGAAATGGAGAGCCGGATAGTGATCCGTGTGAAGATGCTTAAGCGAATGATGTTACGACGCGTCACTTTTGGTGTTTTATTTTCGCGCTTGCTATCTTCCTGAAAAGTGAAAACGGCAGCACAAAATTTTGAATGGATTGCGATATACTCCGTATATGTCTATTTTAGTATGCTATAATTCATTTTTTATTTTTTATTCTTTTTACATCTACATCTACAATTTTAATAAGAGTCAATAATATTACGCCTTTAACGAGAATAAAAAATATTAGTGTAATAATTTATTCAAATAAATGGTTGATATTATTTATGTTTACTTATTCTTTATGGTTGCTTAGATATTAAGTTCAGTAACCTTTTCGGTTTTTGTTCTTACAGAATGTTCCACTTTACATCTAATTTGCTTTAGTTTGTTGTTCTCGCATTGACATGCATTTAGGTGTAAAATGGATAGTTTTCTAAGATTTATAAACATGTATTTACTTATCTTTAGTATCAAAGTTAAATGTCAATTTAGTGGTCAGAATATGAATTTATCTTTCTAAATAATTGAGGTGATATTTATATGCTTGTTTCATATTTATATTTTAGTGGAATATATGGCCAGTGTGTATGTATTATTTGTAATGTTTGTTGTTTCTTACATAGATTCTTGAAGAGCATTTAAGTAAAATGGATGCTCAAATAACTTACATTGATTTGTGAATTATAATATGTATATTCACATCAATTTTCATATTAACAATTTTTTTTTTTTATGTGAGCAAACTATTTCATAACATTTTTTTAATATTTGTGAATGATCTAGTATGATTGTTTTTTTGTAATATCTTGTTGCAAATGGAAAGTTGAAAATGCAACTGTGGTAGAACCACTACTATCTTCTTTTATTTTTCTTTTTCTTTTTTAAAGAAAATGGAAATGGCATATGAATTGAAAGTGCTTATAGATTGAAGACTCATTCCACCTTATTGACATGAAAACAACAAAGTACTTAAATTCATAATATTTACTTCAACTAGTAATATTTAGTAAACTTAGAAACCAAAACAATTTTGAATTTTTAGCTACACTCTAATGGCACAAAAAAAAAAAAAAAAAAAAAAAAGTGTTTGTAAAACTCAACGATTAATTAATTATTTAATACAAAATGATATAAATAAAAATTGACTAAAATGTCCCTCAATAATTTGGAAATTTAAAATGCATTATTAATATTAACATAATTTGCTAGTGATGGACTAAAATTGTCACTTTACACATAATTAAATGGGAAAATCTTTGTATACTAATAATTCATAGACTGGGTCTATAATATATGAATATAATTGATGGACTAAAACTGTTATTTTCCCTTAAAATAATCTACCTTTTAAGAAACTAATAAGATTCCTTACAAGTTTTGGAAATACAGGATACTTTCTTATTAGTACTTGAAAGTGTGGGAGTGTTTTTACAAAAGTAGCTTTGCTAACATATTAGAAAATAAAAATAGGTCCTAAAATGATAGAATTTATTGTCATTTGACTATACACATAACAATAGTGCTTATCGATTATTAGTGTACGGATCTCATAATACGAATATACATAAGAACATGATAATTGAATCGAAAGATGCATTATTTTTGCAATTGTATTTCCATATAGATCCAATGAGTGACCTAGTACGTCAAAATGGACATTCAACATGGTTGTGGATAAGGGTTATAAATATCACAATCGATCATATGAACTCAATAACTGTTTATTAGGCTTTGCTCCATCACATACATTAATTCCAAAGATAATAAATCATAATTGAAGTAAAGTAATCAAGGAGCAAATGTTTTGACAAAATAAAATACAAGAAAACAATTAAATCAATTTGAAGACTCTTCCATAATCCTTGCCAAAGACTCCAAATTTTCAACATAACTTTGAAGCTCTTCAAGGCTCATGGAATCTAATTCCTCGTCTGGCAATAACTCAAAAAGATGATAATTGAAGTCAGGACCAACATCATCCCTCAAGTAACTGTCGATAAGCATTCTGTCTGAGGTTGTTATCTTCCTCCTAAAAATGAATATAGCAAGCATTTTATTTCTACGTGTTCTTCGCAACAGTCTTGTCATGTTTTGTATGTGGTTTTGAGTGTGTAATGGGGCTATAGCCTTTGTGATACTTTGCGGTGTGACAATCATAACTCTTGGAGGCCTATTTATAGCTCCTAGGAGACCCGATAAAATTTTGGTTTTAGTAAGTGTCGTGACATGTGAGAATTGATAAAGAAAATGAATAAATTGAAAATAAAATTTCCAATTTTGGATTGATTTCATTGCATTGGTAGATATTATTTTAAATATCATTTGATATTATTTTTTTTATTTCACTTTATTGATTTTTTAGAACGAATATTTAAAATTACTTTTGAATATAGTCAATTTAGGAAAAATAAATATAATTTTTTTTATAAATATAATATGTATGATATCTTTTTACCTTTAATACTTTGAAAATTTTGTATTTTTAGATATAACATAACTAAAAATATTTGAACTAATAACCAATTGTAGTAACCCAAAATAATAATTTGGATTCTAATTGTTAATTCAGATAAATTGAGTAGTGTTTAAGTGCAAATGAATATCATGTTCGGATAAATAGATGAAAATATGAAATAGACAAGATCGATGACGTTGGATAGTAATTGTGTATATAGTATTATAGTTACGTTTAAAAATAGATAGGTAGGTAGGTAATTGGTAATGATGTAGTAGGGCAGTTAGTTGTGGTAGGAGTAAATGGTGGTAGGTGGTTGGGGTAAGTAGTGGTGGATATGTACTAAAGGCATATAGGTAGGTGGAGTAGAGATTTTTAAGTAAGTTTTTGCATTTGAAGAATTTTGAAAACAAGAAAAATGAGTTTTTCTAAATCATTGTAAAATTAAAAGAAAAAGAAAATTATCCAAATATTTTTTTCAGTCTCTTAGAAAATTGTTGGTCCCAAAAGGGTATGGTAAAAGTCTAGAGGGGTGAAAAGACTTTTAAACCAAATTTGAATTTAGCTAATGCAATAATAAAATCAAAACACTTAACCAATTTGTCAGTGTCTTATGCACAATGAAATATAAAATACGTTTAGTGATTGTGTCACGTGTAATTCACATTAATATCATGCATGCAAAAATAACTAAAGTAAAGCAATAAAGAACACATGAAATTATAGTGGTTCGGAGGTGTATGTAATCCTCCTATTCTACTCTTCCCCTATCTCCAAGAGGAATTCACTATATCCACCATTCATTGGTTACAAGATACATTGAATTTGTGATCTAGTTCTTTGATCACCAAGCTCGTACTAATCACGCCCAAACTAGTGTCTCTAGCACTGCAACCAAGATTTCACAACTCCGTGCTACTTTCCTCTATCTATACTACGGTAGAGAAACAACCAAGATTTCACAACTCCGTGTGACAATCCTCTATCTACACTCCGGTAGAGAAACCACTTATCTTGGGAAAACAAGATTTTGTTTGCTTTCAACTTGGAGACTTCTGGATGGATTCTTCAATGAATGACAAGTCTCTCAAAGATGAAGATTTAGCACACTTGAATATTTCTTTGTAAGCTCTGAAACACTTGTTATTTTTCTCACTTGTAGTTCGCATGCACAATTGTATAGAATTCCTTGAGTGATTCGTGTCTTGCTTCTTCAGCTCTTCATCCTTACATATGGGTTTGATAATTTGTCCATTGGAAAAAGACAATCTCAAATTTTTTAATCTTGTCAGCTAGTCTTGTAGAGTAGAAAAGCTAACTTTGCAGGCTTTATCTTATTTTTAATGTTGCGAGACAATAAAAAAATATTCAGCTGCTATTTGAGCTCAAAGTCTACGCAAATATGCTCTTCAATTTAATTTGATGAAGTCCACGCCATATTGGTAATTTAGTCTTCAATATTTGCTCCAATCTATTGGACATGAAATGGATAGCCAGATGGTGATCTGTGTAAAGATGCTTAAGCAAATGGTGTTACGAAGCATCACTTTTGGTGTTTTATTTTCGCGCTTGCTATGTGTCTTGAAAAGTGAAAACGGCTAAACAAAATTTTGAATTGATTGCGATATATACCGAATAAAAATTTCCCGGCATATCTTTGTCTAATTGTTATAACTTGATTTTTTTTTTAAAGAAGTTATGACTTAAATTATAGGACATATAGTGTCAATATTCAATAAAATATATGTTCATTTTAGTATGTTATAATTCATTTTTATTTTACTGAATATTTATTTTTAATAAATCTATTCGTCTTGTTTGACACTCAATTGTTAGTAGTTAACAACTTGTATTAGTAGTTAACTAATTGTGTTAGTTGGTTTAATCAGATACTAGATATTCATGAAAAAGTAGTTGGTAACATTAGCTATTAATTTTAGCTGATATCATGTGAAATGACTTTAGAGAATATACATTTGTTCTACAATAATAATAATTTATTAATCATTAATAATTACATATAAATAAAATTAAATTTTAATAATTATTTTTATAATAATAAAATAAAAATTAAAGAACATAATAAAAATATATTATGTTTCACTAAAATATTAAAATTTAAAATAAAATAAGAAATTGTGTGTTAAAAAAATCATAAAATTTTAAAAATACCAAGCATCTTTTTTCTATGAGTTTTTAGCAATAGTCTTGTCATGCTTTGTACATTGTTTTGAGCATGTAATAGAGAGCTATAGCTTTTGTGATACTTAACTATGCGATAATGGTACGTATGTAACTCTTTGTGACCTATTTGTCCCAAGCACTATAAAGTTTTCATCCAGGGGACATGGTACAAATTCAGTCCAGAGGTTATTAATGACTTTTGTAGACTTGAGGCACTGGATCCCCTCAGCTCATTATTACTTAGTGACTAAAGAACTAGCTGCATTTCTGTATCGAATTAGCACCAAGCAAGGCCTTGATATGGGAAAGATCATTTTTGACCACATCCGTTCATTCATACATCCCAGAGAGCAAAAGGTAGAATTGCCTTACCCAAATCTTATCTTTGTTGTTCTCATTGACCCCCAACCTGCCCTCGTTATTATGAGTGGAAGATATACTCCTGCAGTATGAGTTCCTTTGACTATTAATATGACAAAAAAGGGGGAGTAGTAGTATCATATTGTGGGGGAGTAATTACTTGGTTACTTTAATTTGGACAACATATTTTGTTACTTAGTTTACAGACCGCACTGGTTTATGTGCGTTGATTACTTCATTACTTAGGTCTGTAAAGTCTAAACAATTGTCCTTTGGAAAGGACTTTATCAGTATGCTTTTATTTAGTAACTGCTCTTAGTTTTTATTGTTTGGTTTACCTATATTTGTTTTTTTTTTGTCGAGTTATTTTTGCCAAATAATAGCCAAAAGGGGGAGTTTGTTACTGTTTAAATGTTGTAAACCTCAACTTATAATTGACTTTATTATTATGCCAAATTAGATAGGTTAGATCAGTGTCAGTTAGTATACTAAGTGAATACTTGATGGAACATACACTACAACAGAGCCTTGGAAACTAGCGGTTAGGCTTCACCGACTTATCCGAGATTACCTTGCAGAGCAGTTACATCACTTGATTGATGTGGGCTTAATTGTACATGTTTCTCTTGTTAGTTTGAATTTATTTGTTGGGTTTAAGTTCATGAAAATGTTACTTTAAATGGTCCAATGGCACCAAGTTACTCCCTTATAAGGGAGGTTGTGGGATCGAGCATCTGGAGGCGATACTAGCTTGAGAAAGTAGTTATGAACAGATATTGCAATGTAATAGAGTCAGCAGTATTAAAAAAAGCATATTCCATTGCTTTCTTATGAATATATGGTTTTATACTTGTTTTGAATGTTTTACGGTGTTTGATAGTGTTTTAGAACCATTGTAGATCAATTGCAAAGGCAAGGGGAAGTCCTACGACAAGTTTGGAGCCAAAATAGGCTAAGGATGCTGAAATTGAGGATTCGACGCATCGAGTTGGGAACTTGATGCGTCCAAAATTTCCAGTAGCATTACGGTTCGAGATCAGCAAGACTCGACGCGTCGAGAAGTTTAAGTAGCGGTCAGAAAAGTCGACGCCAAAGACTCGACACATCGAGAAATTCCAGTATGTTGTGGATTTGGCGAAGCTGAAGGCTCGACGCGTCGAGAGGTCGATTTTGGCATATTCCAATTTTGCGCGGAAACTTCCTAATTTTCCCCCGCTTGGCTCCCGCTATAAAAAGCCCATCTTCCCTCAACCCTAGAGACATTTAGCTGCGTTTTGAAGACAAGAAAGAGAGATCAAGAGCTACAAGTTGCCTTGGGAAGAAAGAAGAAACACTAGGAAGATTTGGGAGAATCATTTCGTTTATTCTTTTACTTTCTTTGATTGCTTGTAAACTTTTTTTAATATTGCTATGAATATTTTAGCCATGCTTGGCTAAAACACCTTAGATATTCTTGGGTAAAAGTGTTTATGAACCTATGTGCCTAGTTCTCATATTCTTCAATATATTTATGTTTGGGTTTTATATCTTGTGTTGCAATTGTGTTCTATTTTTTTGATGCTTGTGATTAATGGCCATAATTACTTGTTTCATAGCTATCTTTATGTACGGGAGTTAGGGTATAATTGAGAGCACCCACAATTGCACTTAACTATTGCACCTTGGGAGAGAGCATATTTGTTAAGGATTTAATTCTTGACTATTGCACATTGGGAGATGGCTATTAGTTGAGAATTTATTATGAATGCTTGCTCTTACATTGTTGAATGTTTATATCACGGGAGTGAATATTCACTTGTATCGTTTTAGGTTGGAGATTATGGGAGTAACTCTTTCCCTTGTTTGCATTCTCACATTTGGTTAAACTCAAATTTGATATTGCACTTTGGTTTGACACTAGGCGATTAAACACTTGAATCCCAAGAATCTCATTCTCTCTCTATTGTTTTCACAAACCTGCTACTTTGCTTTTTAAATTATTTTTACAATTAATCAATCATCCATGATTTTCGTTAGGATTAGCTTCACAAGAATAAATTAGTAACTAGTGCTTGATACACCCCGCTTCCCTGTGGATCGATAACCCGATACTCCGGATAATTATTTGCTTGAGAAATATACTGTGACCAGTTATTTTACAAGAAAGTCCTCATCTCTTGATATACCTCAAATGGTAAGACAATAATCTTCTACATGAAATATCTTTAAAGATTACTTGTCTTTCAAGAGTCAAAGTTTATATATAGAGAGATTATTCAAGGAACAATATACAAGAGATAATGGTTAACATTTAAATAAAGGAAACTCTCTTTGTGCTCTAAACAGTTTACTCTGACATATCTTTTTCTCAAGACTTAATGCTCAGAGTGTAAAAAGAAACTTGAGAAGAAACACTTTGAAGCTAAATCAGTGGACCGTATTCCATGCAACTGCGGTACAGTGAAAAGTGAGTCAGCGAGATGGACAACAACAATGCGACTCTCCAAAAAAGGACTTCCTGGACTAATGATTGCACAAATCTCCGCCTTCGGCAATCTCCTATAGACTCTACAGATTGGGTTACTACTATGTGGCACACATTGGGTGAGATTCGCTTTCTCCTACCTTCTGTATGAATTGTTGTTGAAATAGTAGATTGGACGCACTGATGGTGGTCCCCCCGATGTAGATACAGATTATATCAAACTGGGTAAACAATACCTTGTGTCATTTACTTTTTGCATGTTTAATTTCTGCACTTTATTGTATACTGTTGCAATAACTAGTAGAACACATATTTAGGGTTTTGCGATAAGAATGATCTCTTAGATAATTAAGTTAGAAAGTTAACCAGTAATACAGAATATCACATATACACGAAATTACAACTTCAATATTCATTGCCCTTAGGCTGTCAAAATATCATTTCTCAAATATAACTCCATATCATTACCATAATCATACATTTTCTCAAAAATAAATTTCCAAAGTAGTAATTTTCAAAATAGTAATTTTCTCAACCATAGCACTTCCAATTCATATAACATTTATATAACAACTATCAAGAAACCTCCTCAACAATACTTAAAATATTTTCCATAAGTGTTTTTCCAAAACCATAACACAAAACATCACACAATAATGCAACACTGCTTGGACTCACGAGTCCAAAGGGACCTATGAAGAAGTCCCGCGGTCAGGGCCTTGTGACGGGACTATCTAGTCCAACCACGAAGTCCCGTGGCCTCACGGGCTTGGGTGGCGGGACTAAAGATCCTGCCACATGAGCCCGTTTGTGACACCCTGTAATCCAAATTCGATTAAGGGATTAATTAAGTAATTAATCCTAATTCAATTGGTAATTTAATTACTTAAATTCTTGAAAATTCAATAGTCGGGGACTAGTAATTGATAGGGCTGTCAATGCGGGCCGGCCCGCCCCATTAGGCCCGCCCCACTGCGGGTTTTTTTTGCGGGCTGGCCCGCGAGCTGGGAGATACCCAACCCAAGCCCGCCCCACGCGGGCTTGCGAGCCCTGTGGGCTAGCCCGCGGGCTTTTGCTAAATAAAAAAAAATATTTATTTAAATTAAACTTCCTATATATATAATATAATAATAGAAATAAAAGCATTCAAATGATTCAATATTGTAAAAGTTCACACTTCACACCACAATCTATCAATTCACAAATCCATAATCTTAAAAATTTAATACATATCAAAGCCAAACATCATAATAATATAGTGTCTTAAAATCCAAACATAACAAATAACAACAATATTGTCTTCAATTCAATCCACTCAAGTCTTCAAATTAGTGTCTAAGTAATGATAGTGACCTCTAAAAACTCGGATGGAACTGGGACAATTTCTTCAACACCATTAACATCGTCATCATCTATACATTAACCATCATTTAAAATAATCAAAACATAATAACCATAATAATTGAATCATAAGAAAATAAAAAATTTTGAAGTAAAAATCAGATTTACCATGATCCGGGGGTTCAAAACCGCGTATCCAATTGCGAGCACAAAGCAAATCTTGAACGTTTGAAGGAAGCATACAATTTCGGTATTTGTTCAACACACGACCTCCTATACTAAAAGCTGATTCCGATGCCACAGTAGTGATAGGAATACTTAATATATCGCATGCCATGTAAGATAACTCACCGAAGCGATGCTTATTTTCCTTCCAAAAGTTCAAGATATCCATATCAGCAAACATCTTCATGTCCTTCTGCGGTTCATCCAAATACAAATCCAATGCTGATTTTCCATTATCAACATCATCTTGGTTACAATATTGAACAAACTCCTATATCATTTATAAGTATAAAAATATTAAAAAGTGTTTTATAACAATATATAATAAAAGAATAAAAGAATAAAAGAATAAAAGATTAAAAGAATGACAAAAATGACATAAAAATAACAACTTACATCAATCATTTTATCACTTGATTCTTCTATTGTTGCATTTTCACATGGAGGAGTGGTCAAAGTTGAAGAACTAGGAGCCGCGGTCATTGACTTGCTTTTATATGCTTCAAAGAGCATATACAACTTGCTTTACACATAATCCGACTTTTGCTTGTAAGTATTTGGATCCAATTTTTTGAAGCAAAAATCCAAAAGTTTAAATTTCATTCTTGGATCAAACACCGCTCCCATAGCAAGAATAACACTATATTGTTCCCAATATTTTTGAAACTTTACTCTCATGCTACTATCCATGTTTCTAAGAACTACATCTTCATTATTCAAATTTCTTTTCAACAAAAGCTCAATTTTCCATACTTGCATGAAGTATAAGTTGGAAGTAGGATAAGTTAAACCCGAAATCAATTTTGTAATTTCATTAAAAGGCATCAAAAATTCACAAATCTTTTCACCCCTAGCCCACTCCTCATTTGAAGGACAATGCTTATAATGAGTGTCAAGCAAGTGAAGACTACTAAAAGCACGTCGGTACTTAATAGCACTATCAAGCATCTTATAAGTTGAGTTCCATCTAGTGGGCACATCTGTTAACAAACCAATTTTAAGTTGAAGACCAACTGTCTCAACACATTCTTCAAACACTTTCATCCTCCCCTCCGACCCTTTAACATATTTCACACTATCTCGAATTTTATTCAAAGCATCACCCACCACTTTCAACCCATCTTGCACAATAAGATTCAATATATGTGCAGAACATCTCACATGAAAAAATTCCCCATTACACAACAAATCCTTTTGCAAACATAGTTGTCCTTTCAAGATATTTTGCATAGTATCGTTAGCAGAAGCATTATCCAAAATAAGAGAAAACAATTTTTTCTCTATTCCCCACTCTTTTAAACATTCTAGAAGCTTCTTAGCTAACTGAACACCAGTATGTGGGGGAAGTATAGCACAAAAGGATAATATTTTATTGTTTAACTTCCAATTACTATCAATATAATGAGCAGTTAAACAAATATATCCCTCAACTGTGCATGCTGTCCAAAGATCAGAAGTCAAACAAATTCAACTAGGAATTATTTTCAAGTTACTCTTCAGTTTCTCTTTTTCCTTCTCATAAAACTTATAAACATCTGCTATTGCTGTATTCCTACTTATGAATTTGTAATCAGAATTCAAATACTTGTGCAACTCTCTAATTCTCTTATATTCAACAAAAGAATACGGGAAATCATGTTCAATAATGCTCATGCTTATCATTTCACGGACCACATTATGATCAATTTTTTTGGCACGCAACTTTCCTTCATGATCAATTAACATAGAAACCACATCATTATATTTAGGCTTTACTTTACAAGAAACTAAATGACGGGATAAAGTTGATGTTCCATATTGGTGTGACCCCATCATATAATATTTATGACAATATTTGCATTTAGCCCTTTGTTTATCACCAATTTCAATTACATCAAAATGATTCCACACATATGAAGTTTGACGTCTTTTCGTACCTCTTTTTTGTGATTCTAAATTTTCAGCTTGTTCTGAAGGTTTAGGTGAAACCGGTCTGTCCCCGGCATATTAACTTCACAATCAACATTGATATAAGTGTTTGGAGAACTTTGCTGTTGAGAATCCATCTCCCTGCCATTAAAAAAATATTAAAACAATGTTAACTCAATGAGCTCTAATTTAACATGCTAATTTAACATTAACATGCTAATTTAACACAACTCTATTTAACAGTGTTGAAGCATGTTAGTTTAACATTCCTCTATTTGGGGGTAATTCAATTTCCCTAGTCCTAAAGATAATCTGATATCATATAGAAACTTCCAATATAAACTGGAAATTTGAGCCACAACTATTTTGAATATATCTAGAGGCTTGCTTGTAAGCTGTAAGCAATATATAGGAAATTGACTTCAACCCTTAAATATTATATATAAAAAAATTAAATATTAGCTAGAACTAGAAGTGTTCAATTTTTATTTGAATTATAAACTTTTCTATGCTTTCAAAAATTATCAGACAAATCCCAGGACAACTTACCCGAAACCCGAAGACTGACTCGGAGAAGAAGAAGAAATCAAATTAGTGGTGGACGGTGGGATCGGCGGAGGACGGTGGCGATCGGCAAGGACGGACGGTCGGCCGGTGATGGGTGAACGGCGGTGGGCGATTGGGCGGTGTTCAGTGTTCTGGCCTCTGGGTTCGCGAATCACAGAGAAGAGACGTGAGGTATGTAAGTTGTTTGTTTAATAAGAAATTATTTAGAAATTAGAATATATAAGGGAGTAAGGGGCGTAGGGTATAGAGTTTATTCTGATTTCTACTCAAAAAAGAATTAAAGGCTCAAGTTTTTTTTGTTTTTTTTTTTTAAGGCTCGGCCCGCGGGCTCGCCCGAAACCCGCGCGGGCCGAGCCCGTTAGGCCTGCATTTTTGCGGGCCAATTTTTTTTAAGGCCCTAACCCGCCTCGTAGTGGGGCGGATGCGGGCCAACTCGCGGGTTTTAGCCCACTTTGACAGCCCTAGTAATTGACTAGTTAACCTAAAGTCAAAAGTTGTACCTAAAGCTTTGAGAGTTGTTCCCTTGTTCCCTTACACATTTCATCTTAGTAAGGGTAAATAAGACATTTCCTTGGCAATAGTCTTTCAAGCTAACCTAGGAAGACACATTTCATTTCTTCAAACACACTCCAAGAGAAAAATCATAAGCTCTCTCTCTTCTCTCTAAAAGCTAGTTAGCTTTCTCTCCAAGCCACACCTATGGCTACCAAGATCTTTCAAGTTTGCCTTCAAGATTCTACCTTTAATACTTTTGAGCATCTAGGAGGGTAAGATCTCAGCTCCTCTTGTGTTTTTAGTGTTTTCTAAGGTATCTTTTTATAAAGGTGAAATCTTTATGTTGTTTTGGTGTGTTCTTGAAGTGGGTGTGGAAAGGGAACCTTGTTGAGAGCTTTGTGAAGTGTTTAAAGTGAAAGTTGAGTCTTCAAGAGGTAACCCATGCTCTACAAAATCTATTTTGATTACCTATTTGATGATTCTTGGATTCTACATGTGATTTTGCTATGAAATGTGAGTGTTTATGCATTGTCTTGTGAAAATGCATATCTAGTGCTTGTTATTAGGGTTCATGTATGCCATTCCTTGGCTATTCCTTTGATTCAAGTAATTTTGTTGTATTTGGTGAGATTTGACATGTTTTGGACTTGAATTTGAGCTTGGTGTTGAAAATCCCCGAAGGGATATTTTGGTACAGGTTGGTGTACTCGCGGGCGGAACGGCGGGCAGTGGCCTACCCGCCGCCCCACCCGCGGGGTACATGGCCGGTGGGTGTTGTACCCGCGGGCGGAACTACGGGTGGGGGTCCACCCGCGGGGAACAATGTTGACTTGTTTGGGGATTTGTTCCCCGTGATTCTTTTGACTCGGTATTTGGTCTTTTGACTTCCCGATGTTCTTTTGTGGAACTATTTGAGCGTCTTCTTGATGTTTCGTATGTCTAGAACCATATGGTAGGAATCCATGTAGGTTTTGGTGTCTTGAATCGTGCTAAGTGTTCAACATTGTGATTCGTTGAACCGTGATGGGTCTTGTGTGTTCTTCGGAACTACGTTTGGTTTACCCGTTTGATAAGCATGCTAGTTCGGTGTTTAAATGCTAGCATGTGTGTTGTTTGTCCTTTCCTATTGTTGATGATGACTTGTGTTAATCATCGTTGTTGTTGGACTGTGATCCATTCCTTGATTGAGTATGGTTTCATATCTTCGTTGTGATCCATTGATTAATTCCTGTTGTGGTGTGGTGTGTGTGGCTGTACCTGGATTGCACGATTAATGGTATGGGACATTAGTCACCAAGGTACGACAGTGGTCCTCGTGGTGGCCATGACGCGATTATGGAGTTTGTGACCTTTGTGTAAGGTTCACGTATTTCTTGGGTGGCATGTGTTGCCATGTGTGTGATTGGTACCCTCATGTACTATGAAATCGGTGGTCTTGTTGGTGGTTGTTGGTGGGGGACGACGGTCCCAGGAGGGAAAAGGTTAGACTTGGATGTACAGAGGTCCTGGAGGTAATGGTTGGAACTAGACATAAGGTTGGGGGTAGCCATAAGGTTGGAATCGGGCATAAGGAAGGCATCTCAATTCGTGATGGGTGATGTCACGAAAGCTTGTGTAGCCGTTGTTGTGTGTTTCTCTATTTGTGAAGTGTGTTGTCACAAAGGCAATGTGTTGTCGATGGTTGTGTCTTTATTCTCTTGTGTTATGCATGTCGGGTGTTAATCTACTGTGTGATGGTAGATTATGCCTTGAACCGTTCTTATGTGTCGTTGTACTTCTTATTGTCTTGGGATGTGTTCCCTTATCTTTATTGTGAGTGCAAAGAGTCTCGTGTTTGACTTCTGCTCTTGGTTTTGAACTTATATATATATATATATATATATATATATATATATATATATATATATATATATATATATATATATATATATATATATATATATATATATATATTCCGTTTCGCAAATGATTTTACATACATATATCCTATCTATGTATGATATTTCACATGTATTGATGGGTTACCAGCATTGTTCGTTGACCAGGCGTCATCCCATATTTTATGTGTTTCTTTCAGGTGATGAGTAAACGAGAGCCCAACCTGTTAGCTTAGATCCCTTTATTTTGAGACGTTGTGGCCTGTGTGACAAAGTTAAACATTAGTACTCCTGTTTCTGAATGAATTTAGATTGTGGATTATGCAGATGTTTCGCCTGTGCGTTCACCTTTGGGTGAGCGTGTCATAGCACCCTTTATTTCCTATTTATATAATCCCTGTTTAGTCTTCCGCTGTGTATGATGTTATGACTAGTTATCTGCATGTCTAAGGCTTAATTTAGCATGGAAATTAGGGGGTGTTACACCGTTGCTACCACGAGCATGTCTGGCGGGGCTAGTGTAGCACCCCCGATTTTAGACAATAAACAAAGGTAATTAAAGCTTAAGGATAAAGATTAAACTAACATTAAGTAGTAAAAGATCGCCGAAGCTAACAGTCAATTGGGGAATGCTATGCCACATCTAACTAAACTATTAGATGCACAGGCAAAAAAGGCAAAGTACTTAATACCAAAACCGTCATAACATTCACATGTCTAAAGTCTAGGCACACATGCCACAATAACTAGACTAAGAGATAAAGGAGAGCTACGCTAAACTATGTCTTCTTCTAGCACGCTGGAACGAGAACTATTATGTACCTGTCAAACATAAGGGGTAGCACCCATTAACGAATAATGCTAAGTAACCCACTACTACGCGTTGAGTACTGTATAGTATAGATATAAGAAAATCATTTGAGACTTGAAATGCATAGATATAACTTAGCAACTCTAGTTTTAAAACAAGGAGTAGAGACAACGTATAACTCATCATAGAACACTCTCAATCAACTGACCATCAACTGTTAAACAATGGAATCAATCACAAGAAGACAATGATACAGATTCAACAATAAACATGGTACGATATTCAATAAACCATCATCAAGGTCACATAAGGAGATGCTCATAAGCAATGAATTTCAATAAACACAATCAAAGATCACTTTCACATCCCAACCTTTACTCCTCTCCATCTTTATAACAGTTCCAACCTGTACCTCCAGGCCACCCTGTACAACCAGTCCAACCTTATCCCTCCATATGGAGACTTAGCTCCTCCACCTGCTTTTCCTCCTACATTTCATTATATAACATATCACGTGATAGTTTATCGCCAATCATTTGAGCACGCAGCTCATATCCGCCAGCTTTTATACACATAGTCACACAATCATTGACATAGGATAATCAAGGCTCATCATTAGCCCGAATCAAGGAATAAACATGGCAATGTACAACATATGTACCAAATCACAACGATAGATTCAATCGAAAAACTCAAGAGAGAGTACGAAGGAAACATTTCAAGGAATACCACAATAACGAAAGGCTTCCAATTCAAAGGCTCACAATGATTGGTAACACAAGTCACCAATCCTCATCAAGACGGCAAGACAAATACGAGGTAAACACATACTAGTACCAACGAATCAACGTAACTAGCATGCAATTCAATCAAGACCATCAATAAGGCTCATACGAACAATATTCACTTCATATCAATCCAATGAATCACAAGATTGGATCATAAACATGATTCAAGACTCGCAAGTCCTATTTCGGTACTTAAGAGATCGTTCTAGACTTACAAAACATCAATCAAGACACACAAGTGCACAACGGTTCATCAAAACGGAGGCCAAAAGACAACGTACCAGTGGGTGGTCAACCACCCGCCACCTCCCCACCACGTACTCAGCGGGTGGTACCACGAGTGAGAAATCACCCGTGTACCCCACCCCCCCCCCCCGCCACCTTCACCACATGTACTTAGCGGGTGGAACGACGGGTGGCACACTGCCCGCGGGTACCGTCAACAGGGAGAAAATTTCCTTCGGAGAAAATTGCCAAAATGCACAAGTTCAAGTCCAAAACACCTCAAAACTCATATACAACAACAAGGGAACTTGAACACAAGAATAGCTCAAAGAATTGCATTTATGAACCCTAAATCACAAGCTCTAACATGCATAAACACAATATTATGCACAAATTCACTCAAGAACATCAAGAACATCAATAGATCATCAAGAAATCATTAATAGTAATATAAAATAGGTTTTGTAGAACATGGGTTACCCCCTTAACTTAGCAAACACCTTCAAGCAACACCACAAGCTCCTCTAGATCAACCTAGCAACTCACCCACCTCTTGATCTTCTACAAACTCCCAAAACCCAACAAGATAGAAGAAAGATTTAGAGAAAGAGGAAGGAATCTTGAATAGAAAAGTTAGAGAAGACTTGATCTTACCACTCCTAGGCTCAATGAAGTAGAAAGGTGGAATCTTGGTGGTTTTCCTTTGCAAGGCTGTGAGGGTTTTAGGGTAGCTTGGAGAGAAAGCTAAATTAAATATAGAGAGATGGAAAATTTATGAAATGGCTTGGAGTGTATTAGCTAGGGTAGGTTTTTAAGGTTAGAAATGGTGAAAAGACCAAAAGGGCCCCTTCTTCCCAAAAACAAGTTAGGAGAAAAACAAAGTTTAGAGTACAAGGAATAAAGCATAAGGTCTACCCATTGACAAAATTAAAATGCTAAGGGATTTGGTCAAACTAGGTCCCTTAACTAATTTCAAAGGGGAATTAAGAAAAGAATTGTAAGGCCAAAAGGAATTAATTAAGAAATTAATTCGGGTTTAAGGAGTGAATTTTCGGGGTGTCACAGCTAGAGAGCCCGCCACACTTGCCCTTGTCCTTCTCGCAAGGCTAGGTTACGGATCTCCTAGACCCGTGGCAAGTCCCCTAAGCTCAACGATGAATCTATAGAGGTCGTTTTGTTCTATGATTCTCAGGCCAAAACACATCTCAAAAACCTCCATACACAACACAAAACACATTTTCATCTTCAAATAGCTCATATATATATATATATATATATATATATATATATATATATATATATATATATATATATATATATATATATATATATATATATATATATACACACACACACACATATAAAATAAAATCTCAAATAGATTTTTGGGCTCAAACAAGAATATAATATAAAGTTAGTAAACTCATGAAATAGTTCTAGTTGGATTTTTTTACTAAACTAATTTGTTTTCGAATTATAAATAATGAAATATCCATAATTGTCAGAAATAGTTTTATCTTTCTGAGTATTTATATGAAAATAATATTATTCAAAATAACGGGGTATTACACAAGAGGTCTCATGGAGAGAACCTGCCACCTTGGACTAAGAAATTGGACAAGCAAATGAGAAATTGCTACATCTTTTCCTTCAATCAAGTTTTTGACAAATAGCGCAGTGTTGGTGATGAGAATGAACGTGAGAAGAAGAGATGAAGAGTTGAAGCTACTAAGCAAAGAATGAAGGAAAGATTTGATTCATTTTGAAGGATCACATGGGATCCAACTGATGTAACTCTCACCAGTGTAGTATTTGATATCCTAAGAAATAATTCAACTTCATTTGTTGATGGGATGAATACTGCTGAGTTGATTAGATGGTAGCGTTGTGGAGTGAGTGCAGGAGATGACATCCTTGAAGCCTTCAAGAATTATTCGGGTCTAAGGATTACCAACTTTTATAACTATCTGGTGGTGAGAGACAATATAGTGATCATGAGGAATCAAATAAACAGAATTTTGAACCAAGTAGCAGCAAAGGCAGAGAAATATCTAGAGGAGAAAGACCTCAAGCTGCGTAACGAATAATTTTTTATTGTAATATTTTTTTACTTACGCTTTTGTGCCTACTGAATGTAATTTGTAATAATTTTGGGATGATTAATAAAGAGACTTTCAGTGTGGGTTGCATAGTGTTTAAATATTCAGTTCTTTATGGGCTGAGTTGTAATGAAAATCCTTTTTTGGATGAAAACAACCTCATAATTTGGGTATAGGTTTTGACATCATCAAAAAGGGGGAAATTTTTAGAAACATTTTGTATTTAGATTTTGATGATACCAAAAGTTAGAAATTTTAGTCTCCAATTCTTTTATTCCTGCTCAACTTTCAAATAGTCTGATTAGTACCTCGAGCAGTAACAATTTGGTTAAACAAATCATCTGAATGATAACTCTAAAGGTCAAGTTTTGGTCAATCTCAACAAATAGTTCAAATAGTAACTCGAATGGTTACCTTTCAAATAGCTTGAGATGAAGACAAGAATGGTTGTAGATTGAAGATTCAAAGAATAAAAAACCGAATGATGAGGTCAACTATTCGTAACCGAAAGGTTGCAAAAATCGAATGATGGAAGGACTTACCTTTTGAAGTGTAAAGCGGACCAAATGGTGAAGTCAACCATTTATATCTGAGAGGTATACGAAAGAGTTAAGGTTCAAAGAGTTAATCTAGTTAACCATTCGAAAGGACTGCTCGAGACATTCTCTGAGTCAACAGTTCGAAACCTTAAAACCTTAGTTGAATATGTCCAAGACAAATGTGTCCTAGGAACACATCCCAAAGAATATTTTTCCTTAAAAGCCATGACATTTTGTGCAAAACAAAAATATATGTTCAGCACAAATTAAGTTACTAACAGCTGGAAAATCTAACAACTCACCTACCCTCCAAATTAGCATATATTCTTTACTCACTAGGTAATAGCCGTTTGAAATTGGTATCCCTCCAACGGACCTTTTCCAATACACCTATAAATACCTTCTCTTAAAGAGATAGAAGGGGATGTTCAATTAAAAATTTCCAAGTGTTCAAAGAAAAGTTTCACATTTAGTGACAAGTGAGAAAGAGAGACAAAGGTTCAAAGTTTACATCCAGATCTCAAGAGACTTGTGTTGCTCATTCGTGAAGATCAAGACATACAAAGCCAAAATCTCTTAGTTGGAGAAAGAAAAAACTTTTCTTCATATTTTGTAATCTTTACTCGGTAGTAGTAGAAAGATGCGGGGTATACTGATTATAGTAGAAAAACTTGTTGGAGTTCAAGGCCGACTTTGTGTTCATGGCTTATTGTACTAAGGGATAGTGCAATCCTCCTTAGGAGTTCCAAGGAGAATAGTGGAGTAGGTTGTGTTAGGTGAACCACTATAAAATCTCTCTCTCTCTCTCTCTCTCTACATGTTTTATTATACATTGCATATTATCTCAAGGAAACCTACTGTAACACCCCGAAATTTTTAAACTTTTGAAGCTTATATAATAAAGGTAAATTCTCATTAAAATCCCAAAACATAATATAAAGAGTACGGGGTGCTATGCCACACCTGAGCTATAGAACTCAGGTGCACAGGCTAACTAACTAATATCCTCAATAATGTAAATGCATAAGCATGGCACGCAGGCCGAAAGGAAACTATCTACTACTACGCTCCAAGACTCTAGCGCGCTCCAGTGTCTACTCCTCTGTGCCTGAAAGCCAAATATATTTGTTCAGCGAGAGATGCTGGTAACCCACTCCAACGCGTTGAAATACAATACATATAGATATATACATAGATATATGAAAAATCATTTCGAAGCATGAAGATATATCCTAAGAGACTCTAGCTTTCAAAACAGGGAATAGACTCGACAGATAGGGATAGGCGCAGCCAACAGTCATAATCAAGCATATACAATTCACAAATGTAGGGAACAGACTCGACAGATAGAGATAAGCACAGCCAATAGTCATAACCAAGCATATACGGTTTACTAGCATGTATCCTATGGTCACAATTTCATAACGTTTATAACCTCAAACCATCCATATCTCATCACATAGCACACTTTGTTGGCGCCACAGGACCAATCGCATGCCCATACATGAGGGTCAGCGCATATAGCTCTGACACGGCCCCGCAGCACCCTGCCCCGTATCACAACACGGAGGGGTCGATCGCAACCGACCGATGAACCGCAACTCATCATAATGTTTGATCGCAACCAAACAGTGGACCGCAGCCCAAGAGTAGTCATCTGACCGCAGCCAGGAATATGAATCGCAACTCATGTAAAACGTTTGATCGCAACCAAACGGTGGACCGCAGCCCGGGAGTGTAAATCTGACCGCAACCAGCTTCTGAACCGCAGCTCAGGAATAACCAATTTGATCGCAACCAAATTGGGGTATCATGCACACATAACACATAGCAAGCACATGCAACCCACATTAACACATTGGGAAGGGGAGAAAACGTATAATGAAACCTATGCGTGGTCATCCACAAACTAGGAATAATCCTAAGGGGTTCATACTTCTTTCACCTAGGCCAACGGGATACCAGTTCAACTAGCATGCGATATATAAGACTCATTTATCCTACGAACAGTACCCGAAACATCAAACAAGACTTAGGCACGATAAACGGAGTCCGTTGGGACACCACGAGGGTCGGGGGAACATCAAACGGGGAAGCCGGGATCCCAAAATGGGAGAATTTCCAGCGGGTAGCCGGTGGGTGAAGGGTCACTCGCCGGTGGCAAACTTCCGGGCAGCGGGTGCCCGGCGGGCAGGGGACTGCCCGCCGGCTGCCCGTTGCCGGCGACGTCCATCCTGGCCGCGGGTAGGTGGCGGGTCCCCTACCCCCACCTACCCCCCACTGACTCTTTTTCACCAATAACGCCCCGGGAACCTTTGTGGAACCCGAAACCATGCTTAGACACTTTAAAACGCAATTGATGGCAACACGTAGACAATTAACGGATCAAAAGCGAGAAACATACGGCACATATCCTATCATGCTTTCTAAACATAATTAACACCCCAAACATGCGAATTCCCACCCAATACATTAAGAATAACATCATACGAGTTCCATGTTACATCCTAGGGCTCTAATCACAATTAAATCATCAAGGACGTAACCCATCTTTCAATATCAAGAAATATCAAGATTCATCAAGAACATCTCACAATCATCAAGAAACCCTTATCATCATCAAGAATATCAAGATAAAACCATATCACCAATTATCAAGATCACATCATCAATATCATAACAATTCATCAAGACACAAGAATATAGGAGGATGCCTAAGAGGGAGATCATAGCTAGGAAAATAGGTTTTGTTGAGACATGGGTTACCTCTTAGCCTTAATTAATTCCTTGGCTATGAAGGATCTTTCTTTAAGCTTTCTTCTTTCTTGATTTCTCTTAAGGGAATTCTTGGAACTTCTTGTGTGGTGAGAGATTATTGTGGTGGGGGTTCTAGGTGCCTCCTATGTCCCCTATTTATATATCTAAGAGTCCTAATTGGGGCCCAAATACTATAGGCTTGCTAACTCTATTCCTTTTAGGACTAAGGGTTGGGTTCAGAGGTGAGGGCCCACGGACTATGGTGGGCCTTTTCCTAATTAATTATTGTAATTTAATTCTTTCTTTGGATAATTGGTTAAGTGATTAATTGGTTTTAGGGATCGTAACACGGGGTGTTACACCTACAATTTTAGAAGATCAAATTTACGTGCAACAAGATTTAAAAGGGTTAACATTATTTCTGTAGTGCATACTTTTTGAAGCGTTAAAGTTACCTATCGGGTACTTTAACGAATCCCAAAAGTTTTTAAAATCTTTACAAGTCTATTCACCTCACCCCCCTTGATTTCTACAGTAACCCTACCAGTACCAACGAAGTATGTTATCCATCTAATCCAAACCAATCACATGTCGTGTCATCGTCCAATGATGATGTTTCGTTGCAACTACTCCGCATTGGGTTAGCTTATAAGAGAGGTGGTATGCTCGTACTAGCGCTCATACTCGAAGAGGCAGAAAGTTATATGACCTTGAGTAAACGTGTACTTGTCTTCGTATGAAATGTGGCAGAAAGTTATACACCGCTTCGTACGAGCGTATGGGTTTCATACTCACAATGGCAGAAAGTCGCATGTCCATGCGTACATGCGTATGCCATCTTGTACGCAACCTTCTTCCTTAACCTCCTTGTCATACATGGTTTCTCCATGCTACAAGTTTAGTCCAATTGGAAAGAAAGAACTGCACACTTATTCAACAACAACAACAAAATTATTGAAATTAATAAAACCTTAGGTTACCTCCCAAGAAGTGTCGCGTTTAACGTCCTTGGCTTGACTCAAACTCCAAAGAACATTCCACGAACACTTTGATGGAGATGAGTCTTTTTTCTACATCCACTCTTTCTTCAAGATATGCCCTCAAGTGTTAGGCATTAAGGACCTCGACTATGCTCTATAGAAGCATATTCCCCTCAAGTATGCTATAATACTTTTCCTCCTTCTCATCTTTCTTATTTTCTTCCTCAACTTCCTCTTTTTCCTCTTTCATCTCTTCTTCAAACCCATCTTCTTTATCTTTCCCATTCTCTTCAAATTTATTGTAACACCCCACTTTTCTAACTCTTGATTACAATTCTAAGCAGTCATTAACATAAACTAAGCAGCGGAAATAATGACTAAAAAGATAACTAGTGGGAATGTCACCGCCACAACCACCACTCCGTGGTGATTGCACAGGCTAAGGGGTAAAACTAGAAATAAAATAAATATCTGGCATCCATATAGAATACTAAAAACATAAGGGGGAAAAACGTCACCCTAAAAGTCTACATCATCCTAAAAAACATAACATCAATAATGAGTCTAAAATCCATAACAAAGTCATAAACATAACTAGAGTTTAGACATCTCAAACTACGAGACTAATCTAACTCGATTTCTTCTCACTGCTGGGCCCACTTGAAAGGGGTTTTTGCAATCAACACATAGACAAATAGGAAAACACCCATTAGCACGAAGCTAAGTATAACCACACTCAACCATGTAAAGCTTTCTAGCATACTTTGAAAACATTTGGTTTCTTTTGTAAACAATAAACTCATCTCAAATCATCTTTAATTCTATCACATACTTTCTAGATGCTTGCAACCTATAATATCGACTGGCATGCATGCTTATATAAATAAGACTGAACACTTAGATACTTCAACATATAAACACTTCAATTACATAACAAACAACTCATGCTTATAGATAGGATCATACTAATAAACCATATAACAGATATTCTCATATTCTCACATTCTCATCACATAAGCTTGATATACAAGGCTTCAAATATAACAAAATAGTCATGCTCGATGAACAACCTTAAATCAACATTCTCACTATGTAATCTCATGCGATACTTTACTCAAATGCATTCTTGTGCAACACTAATCATCATACTCATATGCAATCTCGTGCAATACTATAATCATACTCATATGCAATCTCGTGCAATACTATAATCATACTCATATGCAATCTCGTGCAATACTGTAATCATATGCAATCATGTGCAGTTCTATATTCATATGCAATCTCGTGCAATACTATAATCATACTCATATGCAATTATGTGTAGTTCTATATTCATATGCAATCTCGTGCAATACTATAATCATACTCATATGCAATTATGTGCAGTTCTATATTCATATGCAATCTCGTGCAATACTATAATCATACTCATATGCAATCTCGTGAAATACTATAAATGTACTCATATACACTCGTTGTAAAAATAGAGTACTTTCTGTGGAGGTCTCTTTCTTTCTTTCTTACTTTTGAGTCTCTCTTGACTCGCTTTCTTTCTCTTGAGTCTCTCTTGACTCACTTTCTTTCTCTTGAGTCTCTCTTGACTCGCTTTCTTTCTCTTGAGTCTCTATTGACTCACTTTCTTTTGTTTTCGCTCGTAGATGGCTCAGGGTTTCACCGTAGCGTGAATTGTCCCATTGAGAACGGCGTAAGTCCGACCCAATATCTCCTACCGTCTACGGAACCAATCTCGTGGTTCTCGCGCTGTGGAATTAGGTATCAAACTTTAAGTGTGCACACCCCCTACCAGGATTCCAAGCCTGGCGGGCAGTTTCCAACCCCGTAACGTAGGAATACGCCGCGTTACATATACTGGGACCGCAATGTCCATAAATATCATCCGAGAGGACATAGTCCAAACGGGAACCTCCAAAACCTCACCGATATAGATAATACATAGATATATCTCTCATGCATCAATCTCATGCATGTAACATCTCAACAACTTCTCAATGCATCAAATAATGATATACCACATGCTTATGGATTTTGAAAATAATACTTGGGCTCACGTTAGCCCTTTATGCATTTTTAAAATATGACATATGTGAGATGCCAAAATGCTCTATAACATGCTTCTAAGCCATGTATAAAATATCATGAAGTATTCAAGAATATATCATCATGCTCGGTTTGCAACATAGCAAATTCTATACATTTCACTCAACAAATATGCTTCTATTCTCATTGATCAAATAACACAATTTAATCATGATTTCATAATAAATCATATTCTCTAATGATCATGCTTCTATACTCAATAAAAACACCATCACATCACATAGTTAAATAATTCATCATACACAGTAAACTAGCAAATATATACTATGTGTAGCAATTCTTCAATAATTCCTTCATAACATACTCATTTTTAATCCAAATTCAACGAAATTAAAGCCAAAACATGCGTCGAGACGGTCCTGAAGAGCCAAACCATAAGGGCCCGTAACACTCAGCCCGAAACGACATGTAGCTGAGCCACAAAGGCCCGGCCACTGCACAAAAACCTTCTCAGAACAAACTCAGGGACCTGGGGCGGGACTCCTCATGGTCCGCCCCATGAGCCTCGTTATTCCATCGGGACTAGGCGGTGGACCTCCTCTAGGGCCATGCCCTAGTCCCGTGTAACCACGGCTCTAGCCGGCGGCCCTCCTGATGGGTCACGGCTAGGGCTGCTGGTCTGATCTAGTGCACCCTGTGTGCACCAGATGGCTTTTTCTCCTGCAAACTCAATCCAAACAAGTCCAAAACATTCTCAACAACTCACAAACAAATACTAGATCACTTCTAAGCGTAAACACAACAAAATCTCATAGTTTCTACTCATTTCTACTCAATATTAAGGCTTCATAGAGCCAAATTTCAAGAAGGAATCCATGGGGTTATACCTCTTGTAGTTCTTCTTCTAGCTTGGATCTCTTCTTCCTCTCAATCTAGCTAGTGCCACCTTCACCACCTATACTTCCCAAACACACCATACAATTTTAGCCTAGAACCTCAGAGGTTAGATGAAACTAGAAGAGAAATGAAGGCTAGGGTTGAAGAACAAGATGATGAGCTTACTGTGATGTTTTTCTCCCTTCTACTTTGGCAGACAAAATGTTTGGAGAGGCAAAGAATGAGATCAGGAAACCAACAACGGAATAGTGAAGTTTATATAGGGTCCAAAACCCTAGGTAGAAGGCAAATGATTAGATGAGGGAAAAATGGTAAAAGCTTGGTTAGAAAGTGTTCTCAGCAAAGTTTTCTTAGAATGAAGTGGTTCACCTTGTATCATGGACCAAGGCTAGAAATGCTAACTTTAAATACTTTGGGGTTGAAAATGAATTTTCTCAAAAGCTATTTAGATGAACACTTGTTTAAAATCTTTTTGAATTCTCCTGGTCTCACTCAGATAAATTTCTCGATTTAAATCTGGGTACGCGAAGTACCCGAAAACTTAGGAATTTCGAATAGAATCAATTTTTGGTGTCGAATTAATTTAAAATGTGACGAAAATATTTTATTCAAACACCAATTAATCGCAAAAATTTTTAATGGAGTGAAAATGACTATTTTGAAATTTCTTAATACCAGATTTATAAAATAAAATTTTGGGTTGTTACATTTATCCTCTCTTGTCTTTTCCTCATCACCATTTTTTCATTTTCCTTCACTTCTTCAAAAATTTTACAATGAACTTCCTCAAACAACATACTCTCATCTCTAACATTCTCTTCTTTTCAACCTTCTTTTCTGTGTCCTCAACATTTTCTTTTTCAAGCTCATCTTCTTCTACGACATCTCTCTTCAAATAATTTGTATCATTCCCACAACCACTTCAACAACTTCAATAATATTTTAAACACTAGCATCAATATAAGTATCATTAAAGGTATCAAAGCAAGTAGGACCACAACTAAGATTATAAGTATCATCACTAGGCATTTCATCTCCCACACAATCTCCCCCTCTTCACTTTCTTCTTCAATTTTCTCTTCTACCCCATCATATACCTCTAATAATACATCCCCTTCTTTTCACCATTCACCTCCATTACTTCACCAACAAGTCAATAGCATTTTCAACACAAGAACTGTCACACATATTGTAACACCCCGAAATTTTGAAACTTTTAAAACTTATATAATAAAGGTAAATTCTCATTAAATCCCAAAACATAGTATTACTAAACATAAGGGTGTGGGGTGCTATGCCACATCTGAGCTGGAGAACTCAGATGCACAAGCTAAACTAACTAATTATCCTCAATACATCATCGTGGCACGCAGGCCAAAAAGGAAAACTATCTATCTACTCCAAGCTCTTCTAGCGCGCTCTGGGAGCTAATCAACTATGCCTGAAAGCCAAATATATCTCTTCATGATGCCGGAAACCCACTCCAATGCGTTGAAATACATTATAGATAGATATATATAGATATACGAAAATCATTTTGAAGCAGGAAGATATATACTTAAGAGACACTAGTTTTAAAACTAGGAACGGACTCAGCAAATAGGGTAAGCACACAATCAATAATAATAGTTAAGGAGAATCATCATAAAGAATACGCAACTAAGGTCACAGTCTATTTCCACATCAATCATGTCATCATTCAATCATCAATCAATCATCATTCAATCATCATCATTTGTGACACTCAATCACACTGAGCTGGCGCCACGGGACCAATCGCATGCCTCGAACATGAAGGTTAATGCGTATAGCATTAACACGGCCTCACAACACCCTACCTCATACCGCGGCATGAAGGGAGTTGATCGCAACCAACCCATAGAGGACCGCTGATGAACTCAACGTCGGACCACAATCCTACACACCGCTGACGCGCACAGTCGGTGGACTGTGATCCCCTTTACAAGGGGGGACTTACGACCCTACACACCGTTGATGCATACAGTCGGTGGACCGTAGCGGATCAAACCCTACACACCGCTGAGGGACTCAGTCGGTGGGCAAAGATCCTCGGAGACTACGACCCTACACAACGATGTCCCATCACTCGGTGGATCGCAGCCAGTCGTAGCCCTACACACCGCCTGATTACTCAGGTCGGTGGACTACAGCCTTCCTCGGGTTTATTAGCCCTACACACCGCCTGGCGCGTCCAGTTCGGTGGGTCATCATACCCGAGGCCCATGTGGACCTCAGTCCTATATAATATTTATATACCTGACCGATCGCAACCAGCCTGGTTAACAATTGGGATGGTTCTCAACCCATTCAACTGCCCGTATAGTGGACCGCAGCCCTATATAATATTTATATACCTGACCGATCTCAACCGGCATGGTTAACAGTTGGGATGGTTCTCAGCCCATTCAACTGCCCGTATAGCCAACTTGATCGCAACCAAATTGGGGAATCATGCATCACATAACACACAATAGCACATAATAGCACATTGGGAAGGGGAGACACATAATTAAGCTTACGTGTGATCATTCACATACTAAGAATTGTCCTAAGGGGTTCATACGACTTCCACCTAGGTCAACGGGTTACCGATTCAACTAGCATGCAATCCCTAAGACTCTTTTATCCTACGAACGGTTCCCAAAATATCAAACTAGACTCAAGCACGACAAACGGGGTCCGTTGGGACACCACGGGGAACGGGGAACATCAAACGAGGAAGCCAACGACCCGGGGTGGGTATGGACCAGCGGGTAGCCGGTGGGTGGAGGGTCACCCGCTGGCTGCCCGCCGGAGATCACTGCCCGGGCAGCGGGTACCGGCGGGCGAACACTTGCCCGGCGCCTGCCCGCTGCCTGGCGGTGATCTTTGGGCAGCGGGTAGGTGGCGGGTACCCCTGCCCCCACCTACCCCCCACTGACTCTTTCATCACAATTACGTCCCGGGATCCTTTGTGGAACCCGAAACCATGCTTAGACACTTTTAAACGCAATTAACGACACCACGTAGGCAATTAATGGATAAAAAGCAAGAATCACGTATAAGTCATCCTATTACGACTTCATAACATAAACAACGCCCGAACATGTGAATTCCCACCCAAATATATATCAAGAACATTAGAACACAAATTCCCAATCCACCCTAGGGCTATAATCCCTGCCAATTCATCAAAATCACAATTTATCTTTAACATCAAGAAATATCAAGATTTGTCAAGAATCATCACATCAATATCAAGAACCTCTTTTCATCATCAAGATCATCAAGATTTCCAAGAATACACATAAATCATCTTATCAATCATCAAGAATATATCACAATTAGCATAGAGGAATTAATCAAGTCACAAGCATATAGAAGGAGGCCAAGGAAGGAGATTATAGCAAAGAAAATAGGTTTTGTTGAGACATGGGTTACCTCTTAGCCTTAATTAATTTCCTTGGCTATGAATGGTCTTTCTTTAAGATTTCTTCTTTCTTGATTTCTCCTAAGGGAATTCTTGGAACTTCTTGTGTGATGAGAGATTATTGTGGTGTGAGTTCTAGGTGCCCCCTATGACCCTATATATATATATATCTAAGAGTCCTAATTAGGGTCTAAGTGGCATGGGTTTGCTAATTCTATTTCTTATAGGACTAAGGGATTGACTTTAGGGATAAAGGCCCATGGACTATGGTGGACCCCTTTTAGCTAATTAGTGGATTTTAACTCCCTTTTTAGGCTGAGTAATTGTTTAATTAATTTGGTTTTAGGGGTCGTAACACGGGGTGTTACACTCTGCCCCCCTTACAAGAGGCTTCGTCCCCGAAGCCGGTGCGTGGATCCATTCTTTCACCCCTGGACGTTGCGTATTTTGGCCTCCCGATTAGGAAGTGTGGCCCAGCGCGTTATCTTTGCTGGGGTAGACTGGATTTCTGTTGAAGTGGTGATTGGAAAGATCGGGTCTACCTTGCTTTCCTGTTCCTGAGCTGGATGCCCCGCGAGTGCCCAGGATGGTCTCGATTGCTGCCACTCTCTGATCTAAGGCGCGTGTTGCGTAGATTAGGGCTGAGAACCCTTCATCCATTATTTGGTTCTGTCGGGTGAGCTGTGCGAGGATGCGCTCATTGGTGGTTTCTTCGTTTTGGCCCCCCGGGTTTCCCCTTGCTTGTGTGGGAGCCGGTGGTTCGGGCTCGTTATCCTCCTCTTGTTTCCCATTTCCCCCTGTTCCCCCACATTCTTGCATTGCCCGTTTAAACTTCTTGTTGGAGATATCTAGTTCATCAACCAACTCCCTCTGTTCCTCTTCAGGTTTAAGGCAAACCTCCTCGAGGGTGATGTATTGTCCCCCTTCGATGTAGTAGATATCATTGCGACGGAGATTCTGGGCATTGAAAACCATGCCGTTTGCGGTCTTGACCTCGGTGTGGCTCAGGTCTACCCCCTTTTTCTCCATGATCCAACTTAGGATCATCCCGTAGGGTAGGCTAAGCCGGTTGCTAGTCTTGCAAAACTCCATGTGTTTCAACATAAGGGCCGGTAGATTGAACTTGATTTTGTGTTTTAGGAGGTAAGCAAAAGTGCACTCCAAACTTCCCACGTCCTTGCTCTTGTTATTTGTGGGCAACAGGCTATCAGTTACAATCATGACTAGTATCTTTTGCTCCGCGGTTAGCCATTTCCTGTTTGGCCGAGTGGCCGAGGTGAAACCTTCTTCTCTCCCGAGTAGGTACCCGAGGTAGTCCCTGTACCCTGTGTTTTGGGTACCAATCCATCCTTTCCGGTCATAGTCTGACACACCCGTGGTGGTCAGTTTTAAGAGCTTGGCCAAGCGTCCTTCGGAAAGTATGATTTCCTTACCTCGGACCTTAGTGGTGATTTCTAGTTTATCGCCCCGCTTAACGACTATCAAATGATGATAGAACTCTTTCACCAATTCGGGGTATGTATCCCCTTTAATGGTGAGATACGTATCCAAGAGCCCTTGGAAATTAAGCATGTCGACCAATTCCGGCGAGAATTGGTCGGGTTCGAGGGCTTTACCCCGATCACGGTGTAGTCGGCGTTGCTCTATTCCGGGGTGCGGACTCCGAGGGGCTTTTTCGGCATTTTTTATTTTTCCCCTAGGTGGCGTTTTTCGGCGAGGTTCCGGCGGCGTGGGGTGGTGGTGCGGCCTACTGTTTTGGGGTCGACGGCGAGGGTGCGAGGGTCGGGCGGAGCAGGCGGTTGTTGCTGGCAGTGGGCGGTGGCCGAGCGAGCTACGGTGTAGCGTGGCAGCGGGTTGTGGCCGGGCGAGGGGCGGTGGTCTCCGGGACGTCGACACGGGTGTACGGGGTGGTGGCGCTGACCGTGTGGCGGGCGGCAGCTGTTTGATGGTGGCTGCCGGTGGGGTGAGGGCTTCGGGTGGCTGACGGCGGTGCGGTGTGGGAGAGAGAAAGAGAGAGGGATTGTGGGAGAAGAAGAAGATGAGGGAGAAGAAGGGTTTTTGATTTGGGGGTTTTGGGCTTTTTAGGGATTTGTAGGGGTTTAAGAAGGGAGTGTTCCCTTGAGGTTTCAAGAGACACTCATGGCCTAGTGGTTAAAGTTTTAACTTGTAGATGGGAGGTCTAAGGTTCTGTTCTTATTGGTAACATTAGTTTTCCTTGTTGGGTATTCCTTGTCTTTTCCCTCTTTTGTCTTCTAGTGGTAGAAGATTTGGTTGGTCTTTGTTGTTGTTGTGGGTAGTCTTAGTTCTCTTTCCTTATGCTAATATTATTTTGATCTAGCCCTTTATTTATAATAATTCTGAAGTAATTAGTCTAAACAAGCGATTCTACTACGAGGGTGGTTACAAGGGGTTTGTTAGTTATCTTAAACAGAATTCATCTCCCTGGTTTTCTTCTGGTGGGTTTGCGTGATCTTCGTCTCCTAGGATCGTATTTTCTTCGTCAGGGTTGCCCTCGTCCTCGAGTTCGGCTTGCGTGCGACTCATGAAGAATACTTTTCCGGAGGCACCGTAATTTCCTTGATTGTTCGTGGCCCCGCGTTGGCCCATGACTATAGGGCGTGAGCTTGAGGGTTGAGTGCAGTGGAAGGCCTTGTGCCCTTCTTTCCCGCAATTGAAACATCGTAAGGGGTTCCCCATACAGTCCTTGCCCCTATGGCTTTGGTGGCATTTTGGGCAAGGGAAGCCCCCTGTATTGGTTTCGTTGTTTCTTGGGGGTGGCCTTTGTCCAGCTGGGTTGCTTGGCCTTGTGTTGGTGTCGATTCTCGTTCTTTTTATAGGTGGTGTCCCACCCCCGGTGTTTCTTTTTCGAATCTGTTCCTGAACCCCACGCTGTAGTAGCTGGATTCGATAGAGATTGGCGGCACTGGAGTAGGCCTCGTTGAGGGTCCGGGGTCCGCTCACTACTAGAGCTTTTCGGGCTTCGAAGTTGAGGCCTGATATAAATCTCTCTATTTTGGTTGTCTCTGTGGGGACTAGTTTTGGCACGAAGCGTGCCAGTTCGAGGAATCGTTTATGGTATTCCTTGACGGTAGCCGCTCCTTGTTTTAGGTGAAGGAACTCTTCGTGCATAGATACTCTTATGTGGGCTGGGTAAAATCGTTCTCTCAGTCGTGTTTTCAGGCTTTCCCAGTTGAATCCTGGTTCCTGTCTGTAAGTGGGTCCCTCGTGGATCCACTAGAGGTCTGCCTCGTGTCCGAAGTAGAATGAGGCTACCTATACGCGAAGTTCTTCTAGGCATTCTACTAACCCCAGAATTTTGTCGAAAGTCCAAATAAATTCCTCAAGGATGGCGGGATCTTCCTCTCCCGAGAAAGTGGGTGGCCTATGGTTCGAAACTTGTCGGGCGACTTCTGAGTTTGTGTTTGATGGTGGTCGGTTGTTGCGGAGAGCTACGTCGCTTAGTGTTTGGGCGACTTGGGTTAGTTGTTGTAGGGTTTGAGCCAGGGGGTCTTGTGTAGCGGGTTCCGGGGTCCTTGATTGTCTTCTGGTTGGTGCCATGATGCTGATCTATAGGGCCAATGTTTATAACAACATTTGAGTTAGAGTGTTGTACCCTTACCTTGGTGTGATAAGCGAAGGGGAGTTCTTTTAAATTAATGAGGAATGAGGGGGAGGTTATGTGATGATGGGCAGGCTCACAATCTCACCGCGTGTCCTAAGATTCCTAATTCCTGTGTTCTTAAGTACCTAAATCCTATCCTTACTGAACTCCTAGTGTTTTTAAGCCTATTGTCCTAAGGTCTTGGTCTTAAGAGTCTTATCCTAGGGTCAAACTTAGGCTCTGATACCAACTGTAACACCCCGAAATTTTGAAATTTTTAAAACTTATATAATAAAGGTAAATTCTCATTAAATCCCAAAACAGAGTATTACTAAACATAAGGGTGCGGGGTGCTATGCCACATCTGAGCTGGAGAACTCAGATGCACAGGCTAAACTAACTAATTATCCTCAATACATCATCGTGGCACGCAGGCCAAAAAGGAAAACTATCTATCTACTCCAAGCTCTTCTAGCGCGCTCTGGGAGCTAATCAACTGTGCCTGAAAGCCAAATATATCTCTTCAGCGAATGATGCCAGTAACCCACTCCAACGCGTTGAAATACATTATAGATAGATATATATATCGATATACGAAAATCATTTTGAAGCAGGAAGATATATACTTAAGATACACTAGTTTTAAAACCAGGAACGGACTCAGCAAATAGGGTAAGCACACAATCAATAATAATAGTTAAGGAAAATCATCATAAAGAATACGCAACTAAGGTCACAGTCTATTTCTACATCAATCATGTCATCATTCAATCATCAATCAATCATCATTCAATCATCACTTGTGACACTCAATCACACTAAGCTGGCGCCACGAGACCAATCGCATGCCCCGAACATGAGGGTTAATGCGTATAGCATTAACACGGCCCCGCAACACCCTACCTCATACCGTGACATGAAGGGAGTTGATCGCAACCAACCCATAGAGGACCGCTGACGAACTCAACGTCGGACCACAATCCTACACACCGCTGACGCGCACAGTCACAATTTATCTTTAACATCAAGAAATATCAAGATTTGTCAAGAATCATCACATAAATATCAAGAACCTCTTTTCATCATCAAGATCATCAAGATTTCCAAGAATACACATAAATCATCTTATCAATCGTCAAGAATATCACAATTAGCATAGAGGAATTAATCAAGTCACAAGCATATAGAAGGAGGCCAAGGAAGGAGATTATAGCGAAGAAAATAGGTTTTGTTGAGACATGGGTTACCTCTTAGCCTTAATTAATTTCCTTGGCTATGAAGGGTCTTTCTTTAAGATTTCTTCTTTCTTGATTTCTCCTAAGGGAATTCTTGGAACTTCTTGTGTGGTGAGAGATTATTGTGGTGTGAGTTCTAGGTGCCCCCTATGACCCTACCTCTCTATATATATATATATATATATATATATATATATATATATATATATATATATATATATATATAAGAGTCCTAACTAGGGTCTAAGTGGCATGGGTTTGCTAATTCTATTTCTTATAGGACTAAGGGATTGACTTTAGGGATAAAGGCCCATGGACTATGGTGAACCCCTTTTAGCTAATTAGTGGATTTTAACTCTCTTTTTGGGCTGAGTAATTGTTTAATTAATTTAGTTTTAGGGGTCGTAACACGGGGTGTTATACATATCCTCACAATTGATAACACCATCATTACACAAGTATGCACACAAATATCATCACATGGAAATTCATTCAAATCCACATTAGCAACACTATCATCATTAGACTTGCAATTAATGTAACAATCAATTTCACCTTCAAGCATGAAATCAACAACATTATCCTTACCCCAAGTGTTTTCACCATCATTTCCCCATTTGGCTACTTGAGCAACTCGGCTCTCCAAGTCCCGGATTGAGGATTGAGTTTCTTGCCTTAGGGTGGAGATTTCTTACCTTAGATCTTGTTTACATTCTTGCTGAAAAGTGGGTCATGTCTTGGTTTATTTCTTCCAACATTGCCAAGATCTTGTTCCACATGTCTTCCTTATTTCCCTCCTCATATGGTTGCATCATGTACTCATCATCCTCATAGTGCACTACAAGAAAAATCGCGAATCGTGACGGAATTTTTCCGTCGCGAATCACGTTTTGCGACGGAATCCGTTCCGTCGTCTATCAGCTCGTCGTATTTTTGTACGCGACGGAATAATTCCATCGCAAAATATGGCGACGGAATTAGCAACGGAATAAGCCGTTGCAAAATTGCGACGAAACTTTTTCCGTCGCAATTTCGTCCCCAATTTGATTGCTTAAAAGGGGCAACTTTAGAAAGATTACCAATTTGAGTTAGTTTATTGCAATCAATTTATTAAAAACTCAACAAGGAGTCCGGCGAGGCTGAGGTTAGGGCCGGAGAGTGTGAGGGAGACAGTGAAAGGACAAGAATAAAAGTATCATAAGAAGGTTGTGGCCTCCAGAAACACCACTTGACATCAATACCAAGCAAAAAGTTCAAACACCATAAATATATGAATGAATAAGACCAAGCATACCCAAAAGAAAAACATAAAAGAATACCTTTCAAGATTTTAGATAGGAGCTCAATAAGAGGTATCTGCCAAATTCAGCGCTCAATTTTCTCATCAACATTAAGAAAGTTAGATTGCCAACATAAAGATGAACAGACACATAAAGCAAACGAAAAGATTAGATTCAGAAAGCTAGAAACCATTCAGCCTCTACCACTAATTCTGGACTGATTTGAAACCTTAAAAGTGAAGCGAAAAGAACAGTACGCTTGTAGCTAAACCAATTAGACATACCAAGAGACTCCCACAGCAAAAGACTAACAAGAACCACTGAAATTACACAAACTGGCATTTTAAAAATTGATTAAAAAAACATAAATAATCTATACAGATTTTTAAAAAAATAAAAAATCTAGTGATAAAGCATACATTTATCAGCTTCCCACTTGGCCTGTGACATGTTTTGCTCAATCCAATTCACTCCAACCAAACAATCCCTACTATTGTCAGATTAAGCTATCAACTCCTTTTTCTCTTATGCTTTTACTTCTTCTTCTAATATTTAATATTGAAACCTAATATAATAAAATAACATAAATTTAATATTCAAATCTAATATTGTAGAAATTAAATATAAATATAGAGAAATTTAATATTGAAACCTAATACAATAAAATTGCAAAAATTTAATATCCAAACCTAATATAATAAAATTGCAAAATGTATTACAATTAAAGAGAGACCTGGACGGCGACTGCGGAGGAGATTGGTGGCTGGGACGAAGACTGCGAGGCTAGGCGGCGAGGAGGCTTGGACGGCGTTCGTGCGTGCTGAAATATGGAAGAGAAGGCGTGCGTGCTTGCTGAAACAGAGAAGAGTGGAGGCTTGGACAGGGGACGAGGATGCTTGACCGGCGGCAACAATGCTTGACCGGCGGCAACGATGCTTGGATGGGAGACGAGGATGCTTGGACGGTGGCGATTGGCGTGCGGCTTTGAGGCAGAGAAGAGAGGGCGAGGGGACTAGCAAGTAGCAAGGGCTTAGGGAAATAAATTGGATCTGAAATAGGTTAAGAAATAAATTGGTATTTTTTTTTGCGTACAAGAACTAAAGTATTTATTTAACTTAAATAAAATTTAAGAAACAATTGCGACAGAATTAATTCCGTCGTTATTTCCGTAGTAATTTTTTTTTTTTAAATATTTTTTTCACAACGGATAAAAGTTTAGTCGCAATTTTCGGTCGCGACGGAACTTAATTTCGTCGTCTTTTCCATCGCTAAATGAACGACGTAACTTACATCTATCGCAAATTCCGTCGTGAATATTTTGCCGCCAAGATTTCGCGGGTTTAATTTCTTCTTTGAGCCAAAAATTGTGACGGAATTAATTTCCGTCATCAATTTGCAACGGAAACTATTCCGTCGCATTATCCGTTGCTATATTGCAACGGAATAGTTTCCGTCGCGATTCGCGATTTTTCTTGTAGTGGTGGTTGGGGTAGTATGAGGAGTCCTGATGATCTTGGGAATATGGAAGGTGGAGTGGATTTTGAATGTATGAAGGGTAGTGTTCATCTTGAGTGTATAGGAAACAATTTTCCTATTGAGGGGGTGGGGAGTATTGGATGTTTTGGGGGTAAGGTTCTTGAGGGTAGGCTTGTGGTGGGTAATGATTGTAGGATAGAGAATTATAACTTGGGTGAAAGTCTTATTCATAGGAGTTCCTCATTTTATTTCGCAGGTATTCAAAGGCATAGTCTTCATGATCATGACAATTCTCTTCATTACCATTCTGGTAATATTGAGATGCTTTGTATTCACTTGAATGATCATAAGAGAGGTATTTCTTTATTGGTTGGTTCCTTCTTGAATGCATATAGTCGTGATCATAGCAAGACTCTTTATATCTCTCTGGTGTTTTGTCATTGGAATATCTTCTTTGGGGTTGTGGGACTCTCATTGGAATCTACTCCTTGCTCTTGTTGCAATGAATTTCTACCACAAGTGTGTGCTTGTGTTTAACCGCACACCATTCAATTCCAAGTGTCCATCCACTTGAGAATGACATCTGGGGGAATATTCATTCTCCATCCTAATTTCCATCCACCGCTACACTCACAACATGTCAATAGTATAGTCCCAACCATTAGGCAACTACACACCTCCAAGACTTCGTGCATGATGGGTTATCATCATACAAGAGTCTATACCAATTACACTTCCAACAATGATTCCTATCCATTAATGTGTCACATTACGTCCTAATTGCAATTCAATTCATTCATGCATCTTTACAAGTAAACCTAATCCAATTCCCTAAGGATCTAGCAACATATTGGCCCTGTTTGGTAAAAAATTGGCCTATAGGCCAATTTGCCAATTTTGGCTTATTTGACCACTATTAATTGTTTGATTTAGTTAAAATATCAATATAAATGTTTGGTTAATTAGTTTTTTGCAACTCCAAAAGGCTAAAATTCAAAAAGTTACTCCAAACAACTTTTTCAATTAGCTTTTTGAGAAAAGAAATTATTCCAAACAGCTATCAGCTAACAGCTAATTTACCAAACACTTTTCTACAATCAGCTAATGTTATCAACTATTTATACCCTCTAATTAACACAATCAGCTAATAGCTAACAACTATCAGCTAACAGCCATTTTACCAAACAGAGCCATTGTCACATATGAATTAAAGCACACTATGGAAGCAATTAAAAGAAAGTAAATTGCAACTGAAGTAAAAACCTTAGCTTCATTACAATCTTCAACAGATCAACAATGGTTATTGAATTCCCCCTAACATCCTTGGAGCAAGTTGTCAATTTGTCCTAACAACCCTATAGCAATTCTCTCTCTAAAAGCACAGGGTACAAACATGCTAAAATGGTCTAATAACTTGGTCCCTTAAGTCTTTAAAGCCCCAAAATCTGCATTTTAATTTGTTGATTTTCGCTCTTGTGTACGAGCTCGGTAAGCGCGAACTGCACCTTCTGCAACTTTATGCCAGTGTCTGTACAAGTGCAAGTACGAGCGTACTCTTCCTCGTACTTTTTGACCCTGAAGATGTTCAAATTACACCTTTTTGGACTATATAAAAGTTGTAGCTCTTTGAGTTGCCATTTCAATGCCACTTGAATCACTCCATTTGGGCACTCAATAGGCTGATATATAATCAAAACACTGAGATGTTGCCAAAGTACCCTTGAAATGGCCTTGTTTCTAATAATGCGCAATGCAACCACAATTAGTCCTTGTTATTAACTTTAAGCCTAGGTCAAAGCTCGGCTCGAGCTCGAGCTCAAATATTCTAGGCTCGCGGCTCGTCGAGCCGCTCGCGAGCCATAATTAAATAAATAGATAAATATTATATATATATATATATATATATATATATATATATATATATATATATATATATATATATATATATATATATATATATATATATAATACATAAAACTCGCAAAGTAGGAAAACCCTAAATCTATTGGACTTTTTGAATTTTTTAAAGGTTTTATTATTTATGTATAGATAAAATAATATTTATTATTAATTGAAATATAATTCAAATAGGTCAAACTCGAGATTAAAATTGAGCCTGAACTCGAGCTCAAATCAAGTTCAAGCTCGAACAATCGAGCAACTCGAGCCAAGCTCGAGCGGCTCGAAAATTGACGAGCCGAGCTCAAGCATCATTTTAAAGAAAATGAAAATGACATATGAATTGAAATTACTTATAGATTGAACACTCACTCCAACTTATTAACATGAAAACAACAATGTACTTAAATTCATATATTTATTTCAACTAGTAATCTATACTATTATTAAAAAACAAAAATCATCCTCTATGTTTTCCCGCCCAAACTCTTCCACCCAAACAATTAATAATTAATAATTAATTAAATAATAATAATAATAATAAAATGGAAAAATACAGAAATAATCTATAATACTTATAATGTTAGGAATAAAAAAAAAAGAAAAAGAAAAATGGAAAATGATCCTAATTCACTTAATCTATGCTATTATTAAAAATAAAATCCTCCTATGTGTTATCCTCCTATATGTTTACCCGCCCAAACTCTTCCCCCAAAACAATTAATTAATTAAAGATTAATAATAATAATAAAATGAAAAAAATACAAAAGGATATATAATTTACTTATATTGTTAGGAGTAAAAAAAGGAAAAATAGAAAAGGATCCCTAATTTACTTAATTCACTTAATAATAATAATAATAATAATAATAATAACAACAACAACAACAACAACAACAACAATGTTTGCAGTAAAAAAGGAAAATGGAATCTGATAAATCATTAAAATTAATGATAATGATAATGATAATGATAATGATAATGATAATGATAATGATAATAATAATAATAATAATAATAATAATAATAATAATAATAATAATAATGGAAATAATAAGGTTAGCATTAGAAAAAGAAAATCGAAAAAGGTCTGGAATTCAAATAATAATAATAATCTATATTATTATTAAAAAAATATTCCTTTGTGTTTTCCCGCCCAAACTCCTCCACCCAAACAATTAATAATTACCCCGTAATAATTAATTAATTGAATAATAATAATAATAATAATAATAATAATAATAAATGGAAAAATACAAAATCTATAATTTAATTATAATGTTAGGAGTAAAAAAAAAATGGAAAATGATCTCTAATTCACTTAATCTATACTATTATTAATAAAGCTTATTTAATTTGGTAAGCAAAAGTAAAATAGAAATTAACTAAAATCTATTAATTGGTAATATTATTTCTATATTCACGTATTAACCTAATTGGTAAATCTATTAATTGGTAATATTTTTTCCTTATATTTATGTATTTATTTATTTATATTAAGTAATTATATATAGAGATATGTATACTAACATACAACTGTTACGACTCCAATGTTTATCATTGCCGAGGATATTTCTCCATTTAAGACTTGTAAAGCAATTAGACTGCGATTGGTGCGCACCTATATGAAGTCTCATAGAGAAAATAGGAGTGATTCCATAAAATCTAGAGAGTGCATGTTTCACGATCAAGAGGTATTTTTTTATTAGTATGTTTGAAGTAAGCAGTAGCAATAAAACATGTTTTTTTTAAAAAAAAAAAAAAATTTATTCAGTGGTATCAGATTTTCTAGTCATCTTTTGCCAATTTTTTAAAAAATTTATTACTTATTAGTATAAATTGCCACTTTTTTAAATGTATTTTGTTTTTAAAAAATGTTAATAAATAAATTAGCTTAAAATAATACATTAAAACCCAAAGGATAAGCAAAGTATAATCTAAAGTATAAAATAAAGTCAAAGTTGTACATGTTTGCAAAGTGATGGAGCATTGTAATAGTCTCAGTGCAATTCAAATAAGGACATCATTTAACTGATTATTTCTTTCCTATCTCACATTAAAGGTTTAATACTGCAAATATAGATAAAGTATTAGTAATAGCATTAGTACTGCTAAATGTGTATATAACTGATTATTTATTGATTTAGGATCAAAGAGTGCCCTATATGATCTTAGGTCTCAAATTTTACTTCCAAATATTATAAATAATCAACCTACATTAGTATCTACTATCTTATCTTCACATGAACAAAACCCATCCTTGAAGTGGTGAAAACAATTAAGAGCTCCTCACTCCAATTTCCCTCTCTGTAATCACAATTTCTTTCATATAACTTAAAAAATAAATGTTTCACATATAATAGTAAATGAAATTATAATATAGTAGAAAATAGGAATTAATATTATTGTTAAAGTATATATTAGTTGAAATTGTACTTATCTTTAGTAAATCTTTTAATTTTTTACACTTCCGGAAGATTCTTTTGAGCCTTCAAAATTTGTGCATGTGCACATACAGAACTGCAAACTGCTATTTTTAGATTGAATCATCTTTCATGCGTAGCTGTATTTTTACCGACTAATTTAAATATTTAATAAAGCTTATTTTGTAAGCAAACGTAAAATGGATATTAACTAAAATCTTCATAATATTGTTTCCATATTCACCTATTAATGTAATAATATAATACCATATAGAAAAGGATATTAATTATATTCTATAATATAATAATATTTTTGGTAACATTATTGTTTACAAAATAATTCGCATTTTATTTTACGTATTTATAGTACCATGTAGAAAAGATATTAATTAGGTAATAAAATAATAGCATAATTAGTAATATTATGTATGGTATTACCGTGTAGAATTTTTGGATGCTTATCACCAACTAATTTAATACAGCTTATTTTGTAAGCAAATATAAAATGGAAATTAACTAAAATCTTGGTAATATTGTTTCCATATTCATTGCTCTCACGTACTAACATAATACCCTATAGAACCAATTTAAGCAATTTATAATATAACCAATTCATATATATATATATATATATATATATATATATATATATATATATATATATATATGTGTGTGTGTGTGTGTGTGTGTGTGTGTGTGTGTGTGTGTGTGTGTGTGTGTGTGTGTGTGTGTGTGTGTGTGTGTGTGTGTGTGTGTGTGTGTGTGTGTGTGTGTGTGTGTGTGTGTGTGTGTGTGTGTGTGTGTGTGTGTGTGTGTGTGTGTGTGTGTGTGTGTGTGTGTGTGTGTGTGTGTGTGTGTGTGTGTGTGTGTGTGTGTGTGTGTGTGTGTGTGTGTGTGTGTGTGTGTGCGCGTGCTACGACCTCACGGTCAAATCTATCTATACTATCTATACTATAATTAAAAACAAAATTCAATTTACTTGATTTCCCACCCAAACAATAGTAAATAGTAAAGGTAAATTAAAAAAGGAATGGAAATTACAAAAAAAAAAAAGAAAATTAATAATAATAATAGAAATATTTCATAATAATATTCTACACCATCATCAATTAAAAATGAAATGGAAATTAGGTAAATTGGAAAAAGAAATGAACATTAATAATAGACTGAAAATTTAAAAAGAAATAAGGAATTGAAATTAGATTAATTAGAAAAGGAAATGAATATTATTAATTGACTAAAAAAAAGTGTCTGATATACTGGCTAAGCTAGCCTATGAGCATAATAAAACGATGGTTCGTCCACCCCCCCCCCCCCCCCTGAAGCAATACATGAAGCCTTACGAGAAGATGAGCTAGGCCTGTTGGGCAGCATGAGCACCGTGAGGATTAGCTATTAATCCTGGATTTACTCCTCCTCCTTTTGGAAAAAAAAATGATCCATAATTGACTAAAATGAAAAAGGAAATGGTCAGATCATTACATTTTAATTTTTCACAATAATATTACACTATAAAAAATCAAATCACAATTATGTCATAAATCTTTCACAATTTTAAACAATGGAACCGAAAATTTTCAATAATAATATCCTATATCATAAGTAAAGATAAATTAAAAATAAAAATAAAATATTTAAATAATAATATTCTACATCATCAATAGTAAAGACATATTCTAAATAATAGTAAAGGTAAATTAAAAATGCAACGAAAAATTAAAAATGAAACGGAAATATTTTAATAATAATATTCTACATCATCAATTAAAAATGGAACGAAAATTGGGTAAAAGTATCACTACAGCTGATATTCTAGTTGGTTAATTGACTGAAAATAAAAAAGAATAATTTGCTGAAAATGAATATGATATTACTAATTGACTGAAAATATAAAAGGAAATGAATATTGATAGTTGAATGCAAATAAAAAATGATCCATAATTGACTAATATGAAAAAATAAATGGTTAGATCATTGCATTTTAATTAAAAATGGAACGGAAACTAAAATTGAACGGAAATATTTCAATAATAATATTCTACATCATAAATAGTAAATGCATATTTTAAACAATAGTAAAGGTAAATTAAAAATGGAAAGGAAATATTTGAATAATAATATTATACATTATCAATTAAAAATGGAACGGAAATTAGGTAAAAATATCACTGCATATGATATTCTAATTGACTAATTGAATAAAAATAAAAAAGAATAATTGGCTGAAAATGAATCTAATATTACTAATTGACTTGAAATATAAAATGATCACTAATTGACTTATACTCTACCATTATATATTTTCACCCGAGTCACTCATCCTAATGGACTGAATGTGTTAGCTTTAGACGATGATGGACAAGATTGTGTTGCTACTACCAATGTCCTCTACAAAGAGATTTCAATAATGTATAAATACAATCGTTGATATTATGTTTTGTTAAAAGACAAAATTCCTATATATCTAGACAAAAAAGTATATCTTCTATACAAATGAATTAAGATAGCAATTCATTCCTATAACTAAATTGCTAGAGAACGAGTACATTTGCTTAATTTATATAAAAAAAAAATACTAAATAATGATATATAAAATCTCCAAAGTTACAGCACCGCATGCGTACATCTACACATTAACTATTAATTTGAGCAATTATTTGCTCAAATTCAAGCAATGAGCCAATGATAACATCAAAACACATAAATAATCCAAACCATATCTTCAACTGCATTATATAATATTTGATATTCTAATTTAAATAATTATATATCGATCCATTCTTAATATATTACAACAAATTCATTCCGTGCATCGCATGTGCGAAAATACTAGTATTTAGTAAACTTAGAAAGCAAAACAATTTTGAATTTTTAGCTACACTCCAGTGGCAAAAAAAATGTGTTTGTCAAACTCAATAATTAATTAATTATTTAATACAAAATGATATAAATAAAAAATAACTAAGGTGTCCCTCAATAATTTGAAAATTTAAAATGCATTATTAATATTAGCATAATTTGTTAGTGGTAGACTAAAAGTGCCACGTTTCACATAATTAAAGGGAAAAATTTGTATATATACTAATAGTTCATGGACTAAGTCTATAATATAGGTATAATTGATAGACTAAAACTGTTATTTTCGCTTTAAATAATCAATCTTTCAAGAAACAAATAAGATCCCTTACAAGTTTTTGAAAGGCATTAGACTTTCTTATTAGTACTTCAATGTATGTTTTTTTTTTTTTTTTTTTAATAACAAAAGTAGTGTTGCTAACATCGATGAAAATAAAAATAGGTCCTAAAATGGTGGAATTTATTATCGTTTGACTATATACATAACAATAGCGCTTATCCATTCTTAGTGTATAGATCTCGTGATACAAATATACATAAGAACACGATAATTGAATCGAAAAATGCATCATTTTTTGCAATTGTATTTCTATGTAGATCCAATGAGTGACCTAGTACTTCAAAATGGACATTCAACTTGGCTGTAGATAAGGGTTATAAATGTCACAATTGATCATATGAACTCAATAACTGTTTATTAGGCTTTGCTCCATCACAAACATGAATTCCAATGATAATAATAAATCATAATTGAAGTAAAGTAATCAAGGAGCAAATGTTTTGACATAATAAAATACAAGAAAACAATGAAATCAATTTGAAAACTATTCCACAATCCTTGCCAAAGACTCCAAATTTTCAACATAGCTTTGAAGCTCTTCAAGGCTCATGGAATCTAATTCCTCGTCTGGCAATAACTCAAAAAGATGATAATTGAAGGCAGGGCCAACATCATCCCTCAAGTAACTGTCGATAAGCATTCTGTCTGCAGTTGTTATCTTCCTCCTAAAAATGAATATAGCAAGCATTTTATTTCTACGTGTTCTTCGCAGCAGTCTTGCCATGTTTTGTATATGGTTTTGAGTGTGTAATGGAGCTATAGCCTTTGTGATACTTTACGGTGTGACAATCATAATTCTTAGAGGCCTATTTATAGCTCCCAGTAGGCCGGCCAGATAAGATTTTGGTTTTAGTAAGTGTCGTGGCATGTGAAAATTGATAAAGAAAATAAATAAATTTAAAATAAAATTTCCAATTTTGGATTGATTTCATTGCGTAGGTAGGTATTATTTTAAATACTAGTATTTGCGACCGTGCGTTGCACGGGATGAATTTGTTATAATAATTTAAAAACATTTAAATTGATATACAATTGTATAAATTATAACATCAAATATTATATAATATAATTGAAGAATTGAGTTGCACCGATTATGTTTTCTGATGTTATCAATGCTTGAATTTGAGTAAATAATTGCCCAATTAATAGCTAACGTGTAGACATACACATTTGGTGCTGCAACTTTAGAGATTTTATACATCAGTGTTTAGAATTTGTATTAATCGGGATAATTAGCTCGTTGTCTAGTAACTCAGTTATAGAAATTATTTATACAGAAGATATATTTTCTATGTAGATATATAGCAATTTTGTCATCTTTGTATGTATATATATATATATATATATATATATATATATATATATATATATATATATATATATATATAAACATAATATCAATGGCTTATTGAATTATACATTATTGAAAATCTCTTTGTAGACGACATTGGTAGTAGTAACGGAATTTTATCCATCCTCGTCTAGAGTTATAACCATCAGACCATCAGGATGTGTGACTCGTGAAAAAGTCACATACAATTAACCGTGATTAAAGACTGATTCTTTCAGTAATAACTCAACGTGAGTTAGTGTTTGACCCTGACTTTTGTTGATAGTCATGACATATGCGAGCATCAACGTGAATTATTTTCGTTAGAACTTGAAGGGCAATCTTGTATCAAAGGGTGAAAGACATTTTAATTGAATATTTTACTTTTATTAATAGTATAGATATAGATTGTTGTAAATATTAATTAATAAATTATTATTTTATTATAAAATTACATAGAATTTCAAATGGATTTTCTCATTTATTATGCAGAATTTGTTTTTGTTATTCTCACAATTATAATGGTTTAATTATTCTCAGCATTTGATAACCATTTTCCATTTTTAAGTACATATTAACTTTAATTTGTGATAAAAATTCATTAGATATTAGTTAATTTTCATATAAAATTTTGTTACCAATTAATTAATATTCATATTAATTTGGGCGGGAATGGCGAAGATGAGGATTTTACTTTTATTAATAGTATAAATTGGTGTAAATAATAATTAATAAATTATTATTTCTTTATAAAATTACGCAGAATTTCAAACGAATTTTCTCATTTGTTACGCAGAATTTGTATCCATTATTTTCACAATTATAATAATTTAATTATTCTCAGAATTTGGCAACCATTTTCCAGTTTATGTACATATTGACTTTAATCTATGGTAACAATTCATTAGATATTAGTTAATTTTCATATAAAATTTTGTTACCAATTAAGTTTTATTATTTTTTACCAATTAATTAATATTCATATTAATTTGGACTGGAATGTTGTAAAGGAAGATTTTACTTTTATTAAAGTCATTTCACTAAGGAAATTAAAACTAATTAAAGTAAATCTAATCATGCTATATTTATTTCTAAATGTATATCAATTTCATTTTGAAATCATTGGTTCACATATTTGAATTATTATTTTTTCTTTAATTATTCTCGTTGTAAACATAAATGATATTGCAATAATTAATTTAATTTTTTTTTATCAGATAAGAGGGGGATACCCAACAACAGAAAAAGGACACACGCAAGCCATCAGGCCGCAAGAGGAGTTCTTCGAAACGAAAAGGCTCCTAATCTGTCCAACTGGATCATCTCCAAGATAGCTAACGGTGGGGACTCCAAGATTTGAAGCCCGCAATGCGAAACGGCGTCAGTTGCTAGCTTGTCCGCAACTTTGTTCTGTTCCCTGTAGACATGGTTATACGAAACTTCCATGAAACTCCGCGCTACATTCACACACCTACTCACGATATTGCAGTTCTGCATGCGTCCACTTGAGGCTGCGTTAAGATTTTCGACAACGGCTTTGGAGTCGCACTCGACAATGAGTCTAGACGCACCACAGTTCAGAGCCATGCGGAGGCCTTGAAAAACTGCCCATGCCTCCGCTTCATCAACTGAACATCTCCCAATATTGTACGTGAAGCCCTTGCACCATCTTCCTTCACTATCGCGTAAGATTCCGCCACACCCCGCCAGCCCCCCTCCTTTGCACGAGCCATCAACATTCAGCTTGAGGTAGCCCCGGGTTGGTTTCGTCCATGCCATCCTGGTTGCAGCGCTCGGGCCCTGCTGCACTTTCGGTCTCCAACGATTCGCAAAAGCCCTTGCAACCTCCGCATCGTAGCATCGCAGCCAATCAAGCTTTTGATCCGTTGACTTGGAGATGTTGTTAAAAACCTCATCGTTTCTCCACCTCCAAAGCCACCATAGCCTTATTCCAAAACGCTCTGGCCACCCTTCATCGAAACCTTGTCGTGCGTCCCCGCGAATATTCATCATCAGCCAATCATTCCAGCACAAGCCGCGTGTCGCTCTCCACGTTTGGCGGTGAAGATCCGCTCTCCATATGAATTGCGCTGCCGGGCAGGTTCGAAACAAATGATCAAGATCCTCCCCCTGTCCTGCACAACGAAAACAAAATTCATTAGACGTGATCTGGCGCCTAGTTCTCTCATAGTTCGTCAAAAGTTTCCCATGCTTGACAAGCCATAAAAACATGCAGATTTTCGCGGGCAGCCTGAGCTTCCAGATTACAGTCCAGTCCTCATTCGCACCGCGTCCCTCTTCATGTGTGAGCATTCCATACGCCAAGCTGACCGAGAAAGACCTCTCATTGGCGAAGCCCCAACCTAGACCATCACTTCTGTTCGTCTCCGAGAGCATAAAACCCGCGAGTCTTTGCTGAGTTTCAAGCGGCATGGTGTGCTCCAACTTTCCCCAGTCCCACCCGTGATCCTGAATCCAATAATCCGCTACAGGAGCATAAAGGTCAGGAAGGCTTAGGGGAACCAGCAGTTGCTCATAAAGGGGCCTCGGGGTGAGCCAAGTGTCCATCCAAAACTTTGTGGTTGCTCCATTATGCACAATGTGCGTGATTCCCTTTTCCAGGTGTTCTTTCGCCGCACAGATGCCCCGCCACACATTAGACGTACTTCTCCTGCTGTTAGCCGCATTCAGGTTGTCATATTTTGTCAAAAGGGTCTGGGCCCACAAGTGTTTGAAATCCGTTTTGAGTCTCCAGCCCAGCTTCATCATACAAGCAGTATTCATCTCGTGAAGGCGCCAAATTCCCAAGCCCCATTCTTTTTACTCGTTGTTACTAGATCCCAGTTGGCAAGGTGCATCTTGTTTCCTTCCGTGGACCCTTTATTTCCCCAGATGAAGCTTCTGGTTTGTTTCTCGATTTCGGCACAAACGCCTTTCGGTAGCGCCGTGGTCTGCATAGTGTAGACGGGGATGGCGTTGAGAACTAATTTGGCGAGCACCACGCGCCCAGCTAAGGACAAGGTCCTCGACTTCCAACCTTCCAGTCTCGCAGACACTCTTTCAAGGAGGCTGGAGAAGGTGTTGCAGGTCACCCGCCCGTGGAAAGTAGGTACACCAAGATACCTTCCGAGGTCATTGGTTTTGTTGACGCCGAGTCGGCTTGCAATCGAATTTGCGAGGTCCGACTGCGTGTTTTTGGAGAAAAACACTTGGGATTTGCCCAGGCTCAACTTCTGACCCGACGTGAGGCAGAATCTGTTCAGACACTCGTGGACAACCTCAACTTGCTCAATCGTCGCCTCAGTACAAAGGACGATATCGTCTGCAAAACAGAGGTGGGAAATCGTGGGTCCGTCAACTGCTAGTCGAACGCCCTTCCATGCGCCAATATCAACTTCTTTTGCAATCAGCTGACTCAGGCGTTCCATGCAAAGGACAAAAATTGCCAGGGACATTGCATCGCCCTGGTGGATGCCCCTCTCTGGCGTAAACGGCTCCAGACGTTCCCCGTTCCAAATGATGGACAACCTAGGTGTACGGATGCATTCCATGATAATGGCCATCCATCCTGTATTAAAACCAGCTGTGTCTAAGGTATCCTAGATGAAGTCCCATGACAATCGATCATAGGTTTTTTCAAGGTCCAGTTTAATAGCCATAAAACCTTTTTTCCCCCGTTTCTCGCGCATGGAGTGCATGACTTCTTGGTAGATGATGACGTTATCCGAAATCTGTCTGCCTGGCACAAAGGAGCTCTGGTACGGTCCCACCAATTTGGGTAGGACACCTTTTAATCTGTTGGTGATCGTATTAGTTATCAGTTTGTAGCTGACGTTGCAAAGGCTTATGGGCCGGAATCGTTTCACTGTTTCTGGGGTGTTGACCTTCGGGATTAGGGCAACCAGGGTATCATTTATGCCATTTGGAAGGTGACCCGTATTGATAGCCTCCCTAACCATTTCGAACAGCTTATCCCCAGTTTCGTCCCACAGATGTTGATAGAAACCTGCGTGAAGGCCATCAGGTCCGGGTGCCTTGAAAGGCTGCATGTCCTTGAGGGCATTGTGTACCTCATCTTTGGTCAGGGTTCTGTTGAAGATATCCCACTTTCAGTTGCGTAAGCGTGGGAAAGCCGCCTCCATATGACCCCCCACCTGCCTCTCAGAATCCTCCAAGAAAAGGTTGATGTAGTACTGTTCCACATGCTCACAAAGCCCATTTTCCGTTGTAAGCCACTCGCCATTATCATTGCGCAAACCAGATATCGAGCTGCGGGCCTGTTTAATCTTCGTGGCTGCATGGTAGTACGCTGTATTTCTATCTCCCGACACTATCCAGTCTTCCTGGGAGTGTTGAAACCAGTGCAACTCTTCTTGGTGTAAAATGTCCTCCATCTCAATTTGTAGCTTCTTTTCAAGCTTCCCCAGTCCGCTATGGAAGCCATTGGCCATGCACCTTTGCACCCCAGCTAGCCTAGACATGAGAATCCGCTTTTGGGTGTGAATATTGCCAAAGACAGTCTTGTTCCACGACTTTAGTCCTTCGGCCAAATTGTTTGTGTTAGTCCCGAGACTTTGGTCCTCTCTCCAAAGATGCCTGACCACCGTCCTGAAATCTGGGTGAGTGAACCAAGCTGCCTGAAAAATAAAAGGAGAGATATTAGATCTTCTGCGCCCCCCCTTATTCTGGAGGAAGATTGGAGCATGATCTGAGGAGATGCACGGTGAGTAACAGTCACGTCTAGAAACCGTAGTTTCCAATCAACGTTGCACAGGGCCTAGTCAAGCCGTGCTCCTTTTAAAGGATTCACCAAGCCGTCCTTGACCCAAGTCAATTTGGAGCCAGAGAAACCGAGGTCGATCAATCCTTCATTCTAGATCCAAAGTGCAAAGTCTGCGCTCCTTTGGGTTGAGAACGAGTTGTAGTTGCTCGTCTCCTCGCGGTTTAACACTGAGTTGAAATCCCCCGCTACCATCCAAGGCCCCGTGATCCCTCTACTTGATTGAGTGAGGTCATGCCAAAGGCGGCGTCGAAGATGGTGGGTGGGGCTGGCATAAACAGGTGAGAAAAACCATGGAGCCTGGTCATTCTGAGACACCTACAAAAGAACAAATTGTGGGTGGGTATACAGAATGGAGATAGATATCGGGTCCTTCCAGAAGACCCAAATACCTCCACTAAAACCAACAGCTTCGACTCGGACCCAGTCCGAGAAGCCCAGAGAAGAGCAAATAGAGTTTGCCTGCAAACCAGAGACCTTTGGCTCAAACAAGCCTAATATAGAAGGTCTATAGGTTATAAGAAGGTGTTTAAGTGCGCGGTGGAACCGTTTACCACCCGCACCTTGACAATTCCATAAAAGACAATCCATAAAAACAAAATAAATAAGAAACGGGGCACCAACAAAGATGGAATCGCTCTCTAGCCAACGATCCGTGGAGGATCAAGATCTCCTCGTGCGAAGCACGAAGAAAACAAAACGATCGTCTGATGTATTATTGGTATCGGGGATGCGGAATGATGCTGAGATCGTTGCCGAAACACCGGTCGACGAGATGTGGAGGCGGAGGCAACGGAACCAGTGCATGGATCTCATGCTGATGACGGAAGGGACTTGGTAGCGCCGTTGGTGACTGTCTCTGGGCAGAATCAACCTCGCCGCTCCTACGCCGCATGCCTTTCTGGATACGTGAGCCCGCCCCATGAGCACTCCGACGAGAGTGATGAGGAGAGTTCTGAGGAGCTCTCAGACGATGAAGACGAGGACCCGCTGTGTCCAACGATTCGGTTGACGAAAGCCGAGGTGGAAGCAATCCGTGCCCCGTGGCGGAAGTCGTTCATCATAAAAGTCCTGGGCAGACGTGTCAGCTACGCATTCCTGCTGCGACGTCTCATCTCCATGTGGAAACCTAAGGGTAGCATCGATCTCATCGCGATCGATAACGACTACTACCTTGTGAGATTCGGATCTGTGGATGATTTGGAGTTTGCCATGTTCGAAGGGCCCTGGATGATAGCCGATCACTACCTTATCGTCAAGCCGTGGGTGCCTGACTTCGATCCGTTTTTAGATCACACCGAAAAGGTTCTCGTGTGGGTCCGTATTCCATGCCTGCCCGCAAAGTACTACAACATCGTATTCCTCAGGAAGCTTGGTAATAAGGTTGGAAGGATGATCCGCGTCGATCAGGCAATTAGTCTGGTTTCACGTGGAAAGTTTGCCCGGATATGCGTTGAAGTTGACATAACCAAGCCGCTCATCTCAAAGTTCAACTACAACGGGAAGAAACTACATGTCGCCTATGAGGGAATCCATTTAGTGTGTTTCACCTGTGGGGTGTATGGTCATGCACCGGATAAATGCCCCAAGAATCCTAAACCTGCGGATGATTGTGAAGTCGCTCCTGAGGAGGAACCGCGCAGACAGGCCGATTCTGAAGGGCTAGCAGCAGCCGGCAACCGTCCAGTCATCGTTGGCGATGCCCCTTTTGGGGAGTGGATGCTAGCACCGAAACGGAGGGGGAGAAGACCATCTGTGATTCAAGCCGATCGAAATCCAAAAAAACAAGGCGACCGGGGAGAGGCAGTGACTTCTGCTACCAGAAACAAAGACCGAAATTCCAGATTCGCTCCTTTGGCCCCGGTAACGGAGGTGACGGATGAGGATGAAGAGGTCGCCCCACCAACCGCAATGGAACTACAGGGAGGATCTACATCGCGCATACCAACAGAAAGAGGGTCTAGTCAGAGGAGGCCTAACGTGATCGCATCGCAGCGCCAGATTGAGAATGAGCCGGCGGCCATTGTCGAGGGAACAACGGAGATCATACAAAAGGCCCCAAAGGCGTGCATGGCGAACACCACGAGGCCACGACGAGTGGCGGAGGAAGACGAACATGTGGTGGTGCGGGGTGAACAAGGGGGATTGCGAATTAGCTCAACAAGGGTGTTCGTGGGAGATGCCGCAGGCGAGTTGCCTTCGCCGGTCTGGTAGGTTTCCACTGAGCACCATTCCGACCCACCGGAGCAACGAGATGATGAAGGTGAAGTGGTGATGGAACTAGACAAAATCCCTGAGCACGGTGCGGGGGCGGCGGTCACGGCGAGCCAATGATTGGTTGTGTTTTGTTTGTTCTCTGTCTCTGGCTTTTTGTTTGCAATAATTAATTTATGATATTTATCAAATTGTATTTTTAAAAAAAAAAAAAAAGAAATCAAACTATATACAATAAATAAAGGATTCTTTAATTTATTTTTCATGAAAAATGTAAATGATGCTACAAAATTTCAACGTAAAACTTCAAAATTAGAGGAATATGAATACTCATACCCCTTTGCAACCATTTAATAAAATTCGATGTTGTAAGAGAAATTAAAGTTTCTTATATACAAAAACATCAATAATTATTATGTGGTATTAAAATAATCTACAAAACCATATTTTTAAGCTATAAGTTTATTTTATAATTATTTGGATATTACTTAGATATTATAAATATATACAAAAAATTAAAATTTATTCTATTTTTATTGAACACATTGAAAATATGTTTAAATATTATAATTATTGGTATGACATTTGTGTGACACACATACTAAAAATTTATAATATATATATATGTGTGTGTGTGTGTGTGTGTGTGTGTGTGTGTGTGATATGAGATTTATTCATAAATATATATAATTTTGTAATTTAATAATTTTATATGAGCTTTATTCATTACAAAATTCAATGTCAAGTTTAATTATTGTTTGATTTTTTTTGTTTGTTTTTAAAAAAATCTTATAATTATAAATATTAATGTGGTGTAACATTTCTATATGAGAGAAATTGGTTTTACAACTATATAAATTTTATAAATATATCATAATAATAAATATTCAATTACATTATATAAACTTTATATTAAATAGAAAAACATGTTACCGTATATAGAGTTTCTAGTAAATATAAATATATGCTAAAATTAAAATTACCTAATTAAAAAAAAATTATTTTCTTTCATGCTGCAACTCAATCACATATTATTTTCATCTATAATAAAAAACATATTCACCTTTATTTTTTGACTACCATCACCTTCATTTTTCTAAGTAACCAACTTAATATAATTATCATTCCCAAAATCCCAATATAGAAAACCGCCATATGTAAGCCTCTTACAATCAGCTATGCAGCAAAAATATATTACCAAAATTAAAAGATTCATCATTCTATGTTGAGTCTCATTGTACAGAGCCAATCTTTCATCTTTTGGATGAATGAAGAAAGCTCCCAAAAAAAATATGAATATGTAAAATAGTAATAGTAATCCGAAATGTAACAAATATATAGGCCTTTTTTAAATGTAGGGAACACACAAACAACTAAGATCAGAGAGGGAGGGAAACATTCACAATCTATGCAACCTTCATCTTGGTCAATGTTAGTCCCTATGCAGCAAATGTGGAAAGAGCAACCATGTTGTCTATTTACACCAATGATACCTCTCTCCCCTTCGCTAAATCCATGGTCTTTCAAGGTGACCAAAACTCTAACTTGAACATACAATTTTTTTAATCCAAGTACGGTTAAAAATGTATCTCTCTTCCATAAAAAAAAAAAAAAAAAAAAACATTTTCTTTAAGCTTTCGTTTTGTTTGAATATCTCCTATTAATATACATGTATATCACATCTACATGCAAAGTTGTCATCCCTACAATCTTCTCCCACGCACCTGCCATGCATGGCTGCTGCCACATATCACCAAATCTTTTCCCACCATCGCCATTAACACGCTACTAAGCCAAACTAATGACAACTTTAAATCTACAAAAAAACAAAAACCCACAAACATCCTATTGAATATATATATATATATAGCCTTCTCCTAAAATTTCTCCTCCGGCCATCATCTTCTCCACCATAGCTGTATATAATCAGAAGTCGAGAAGAGGCATCGTCTTCACTGGTGTATAACTGTTGGTGTCGATGCTTCATTCTACGAGTCTCTGCAGCATCTTGCTTCTCCTAGATTGCTAAAGAACTCAAGGTTTTATCTATCATTTTTCACGCACAATGATAGAATTGCCGTTGCCTTGATCCGTTACGTTGTGTCGCCTTCCTCCTTGACCTCGACGGTACTCCCGTCATCGCCATTCACTTTCAGGCTCATGGAGACACCGCGTCTATGTCCTCTGCAATATGAAAACCCAATATTTATACATATATGGCTATCGTAGCATATATGATTTGGTTATATTATCATAATATTAGATCAATTTTTTTTACATAATATTACCATATTCAAATAATTCTTCATTAAATGGTAGCATATATGATTTGATTATATTACCATAATAGTAGATCATATTTCTTCATTATCATACATAATATTCATTTACAAATTGCAATCCGTGTTCCATATATTATTACCAATTTACCATACATAATATTCACATTACTATAAAATAATTACCAATTAATACATTTGCAATATTATAATTATACAATATTACCAATTAATACATTTTAATTACTTTCCATTAAACATTTGGTTACCAAATAAGATTTATAAACATTTGCTTACTATTAGGACTCTATGTATATGAGTCTGTTTAGAACTTCTTATCCTTGTCACACTGTGACTCTCTATTCTATATATTCATATCATCTGATCTCATTGTAATTAAGTTCAGAAAATATAATACAATCAGTTCTCATCTGGTATCAGTTAGCTAGGATTTTGTGATTCATAAAATTAAGAAGATGCAGCGCTGCGATGGCAACCTTAATTACCGTGGAGGTCAGCAACGTGGCTTCGATGATCCGTGTCAAATCTGTAAAGGTTTCGGCCACACAGGAGTCAATTGTTTTTGGGGCTATGATGATCCGTGTCAAATTTGTAAACGTTTTGGTCACACGGGAGCCAATTGTTTTTGGCGCTATGATGATCCGTGTCAAATTTGTAAACGTTTTGGTCACATGGGAGCCAATTGTTTTTGGCGCTATAATGATCCGTGTCAAATTTGCAAAAGTTTCGGTCACACGGGAGTCAACTGTTTTCGGCGATATTCAGGGGCTCCGGGTTCTCAGGCTAATTTGGTGTTTCAGAATGGTTTAGTTGCTAAAACCTCGTCAAATTCTCATACTTGGGTTCCGGACACTGGAGCCACAAATCATGCAACTCCGAACATCGCTGCCCTTTCTACATCGGAGAAGTACACTGGTAATGACACTTTACGTGTCGGTGACGGTATGGGTTTATCTATTAGTCATGTTGGCCATGCCTCTTTTAATACCCCTTCTAGATCATTTACATTGTCTGATATACTTCACGTTCCGCGTTTTTCTAATTCTTTATTATCTGTTCAGAAGTTTGCATCCGATAATAAAGTCTTTTTTGAGTTTCACCCCTCCTTTTTTGTTGTAAAAGATATCAATACCAAGGAAATACTTCTTCGGGGCAATAGTTCGGGGGGACTATACACACTTTCATTACCTAGTTCGTCTCCATCAGCGTTTATTTCCGCTCGTGCATCGGCTTCCACTTGGCACAATCGTCTAGGTCATCCTCATAACCGTGATCTTAGCCATATACTTCGTTCTTGTTTGGTTAGTGGGTCTCATGATAATATTCGTTGTCATAATTCTTTATGCAATGCGTGTCAATTAGGCAAATCTGCCCGTTTTCCCCTCCCCCGTGTTGCTTCCTCTAGTTCTCAAGTCCTAGATCTTATTTACACAGACATTTGGGGTCCTGCGCCCACTTTATCTACTTCTGGCTTCCGTTATTTTGTGATCTTTGTGGATGACTATTGCCATTATACATGGTTCTTTCCTATGAAATTAAAGTCTGATCTTTATGTCATCTTTGATAAATTTCGTACTCTTGTTGAACGGTCCTTTAATTGCAAAATAAAGGCCATTCAGTCTGATTTAGGTGCTGAGTACAAAAAGTTGCATTCTTTGTTTGTTCAATTAGGAATTCAACATAGACAATCCTGTGCCTATACACATGAACAGAATGGTCGTGTTGAACGAAAACATCGTCACATTGTTGAAACTGGTCTGGCTCTTCTAGCTCATGCCTCAGTTCCTTTGAAATTTTGGGATTTTGCCTTTGAGACTGCTGTCTATTTAATTAACAGAATGCCATCTTCTGTATTAAATAACTCCAGTCCTCTTCTCCTGTTACATAAATCCCCTCCTTCCTATCTTTTTCTTCGTGTCTTTGGGTGTTTATGCTACCCTTATCTTCGACCATATAATCGTCATAAGATGTCATACAGGTCTTCTCCATGTGTCTTCCTAGGTTATCCTGAGTCCTTTAGGGGGTACAGATGCATGGACTTACATACTAATAAGATTTACACATGCAGGCATGTCAGATTTGATGAAGAAGTTTTCCCCTTTGCTACTAAAACTTCTTTGCAGGATCTATCTGCTCCGTTTTCTGGACCTTGGGCGGAATCTGTTCTTAGTAACAGCACACCTATTCCTGCCGTGTCCAATGATGAGCTGCCAGAACCGCCGCTACCTGCTTCATTCGAACTAGCCGTGGATCCTGGACAGGCTGCCTCGTCGGGTGATCCTGTGGAGCCTGTTGCTCGCCGGCGAGGCCGTCCACGTGGGCGGTCCATCAGGCCCAATGTCCGTACTCACTCTATGGCCACTCGCAGCAACGCAGATGCTCCTCTTTTTGCTCTAGCAGCTCAAGTGCATCCCACGGAACCCACATGTTACTCTCAAGCTGTCAAATATCCTGAGTGGCGTGAAGCCATGGACCAAGAATTCAATGCTCTCCTGCATAACCACACATGGTCTCTAGTTCCACCCACTGCAGGTATGAATATTATTGGTTGTAAATGGGTGTTTCGTACGAAGAGAAAGGCTGATGGTGCTATTGAAAGGCATAAAGCCAGGCTGGTTGCGAAAGGTTTTAATCAGGTTCCAGGTCAGGACTTCTTCGACACTTTTAGTCCAGTGGTAAAGCCTACGACTGTAAGACTCCTTCTATCTCTAGCTTTATCATCTGGGTGGTCTATCAAACAGCTAGATGTTCATAATGCTTTTCTGAATGGTAATCTGGCTGAAACAGTTTATATGAAGCAACCCCCTGGTTATATTGATGCTAACTTCCCGAATCATGTTTGTTTGTTAAAAAGATCTCTGTATGGGTTAAAACAAGCTCCCAGAGCTTGGTTTAATCGACTACATACGTTCTTACTATCGGTTGGCTTTCAAGCATCCAAGACAGATGTCTCTATGTTCTATTACTCTAAAGACTCTGCTTTGGTTTATCTATTGGTGTACGTGGATGACATTCTTGTAATGGGAAGTGATCAAGGTATTATGTCTCAGCTCTTGTCCAAACTGTCTGCTACATTCAAAATCAGAGATCTTGGTGAACTAAATTTTTTTCTGGGTATTGAAACAGTTAAGAGTGACAATGGGATTATTTTATCTCAACAACGGTATATGAATGATATTTTAAAACGGGCTGGAATGTCTGAATGCAAACCCCTTTCTACACCTATCTCTGTCTCGAAAACTGTCCCCTTCAATTCAGATCTATATGATGATCCCACACAGTACAGGAGTCTAGCTGGAGCACTGCAATATCTCACTGTCACACGACCTGACCTATCCTTTGCAGTTAATCAGTTATGCCAGCATATGCATGCCCCCACCATATCACACTAGGAGCAGCTCAAACGGGTACTCAGGTATGTTAAGGGAATAGTTGATCATGGTTTACGCATACGACGGTGCTCATCTAGAGACATTCATGCTTTCTCTGATTTTGATTGGGCTGGTTGTCCTGACGATCGAAAATCCACGAGTGGTTTTGCTGTTTTCTTGGGGAGTAATCTTATATCATGGGTTTGCAAGAAACAGAGAACTGTTGCCAGGTCATCCACTGAGGCTGAATACAAAGCTCTTGCAGATGTTTGTGCTGAGGTTCTATGGATTATGTCATTATTGCGTGAGATACAGATTCCGGGTATTTCCATTCCAAAATTATGGTGTGATAATCTAGGAGCTACATATATGAGTGCCAATCCAATCTTTCATGCGCGCACCAAGCATGTGGAGATTGATTATCATTTTGTTCGTGATCGAGTAGCTTTGGGCGATATCCAAGTCAACTTCATCTCCACAAAGGATCAACTTGCTGATATCTTCACCAAAGCTCTGCCTGGACCTAGATTTTCTTCCTTAAGGGACAAGCTACAGGTTACTAGTATACACTGTGCTTGAGGGGGAGTATTAGGACTCTATGTATATGAGTCTGTTTAGAACTTCTTATCCTTGTCACACTGTGACTCTCTACTTCTTATCATTGTCACACTGTGACTCTCTATTCTATATATTCACATCATCTGATCTCATTGTAATTAAGTTCAGAAAATATAATACAATCAGTTCTCATCCTTACCAAATAAGATTTATAGCTTATTTGATCAAAAAAAATATAAAATATTTAATTAATTTAGTAGAAAAGTTTGGACGGGAAAATGATGTTGGAGGATTTTACTTTTATATATAGATAAATTTATCATTTGATATTGTTTTTTATTTTATTTCACTTTATTGATTTTTTAGAACAAATATTTAAAAGTATTTTTGAATATAGTCAATTTAGGAGAAATACATATAATTTTTTTCTTTTAAATATAATATGTATGATATTTTTTTTTACCTTTAATACTTAGAAAATTTTGTATTTTTAGATATAGCATAACTAAAAATATTTGAACTTGTTGTAACCCAACATAATAATTTGGATTTTAATTGTTAATTTAGATAAATTTAGTAGTGTTTTTAGTGCAAATGAATATTTCATGTTCGGATAAATAGATGAAATAGACAAGATCGATAACGTTAGATAGTAATTGTGTATATTGTTATAATAAAAAAAATAGATAGTGAGGTAGGTAAGGGTAATGATGTAGTAGGTTAGTTGTGGTAGGAATAAATGGTGGTAGGTGGTTGGGGTAAGTAAGTGGTTAGTGGAAAGGTAGTAATGGCATATATGTAGGGTGATGTCAGAAATTGCGATGAGCATTTTTTCTAGTTGTAGAAATATTTAGTTTTAAAGTAAAATTTATTTTCGTTACAGAATGGGACGACGAAATTAATTTCGTTGTCAATATGTTGACATATTGACTACAGAAAATGTGACGCCCTACGTGTTTGTCACACTATGACGATGGAATTGGTAACAGAAATTAATTTTGTTGCGTTGTTTGGCGCAAAGATAGATTTGACGTTTGAATTTGACGACGAAACTTGCGACGATCGTTCTTTCCGTCATGAAAATATTTAATTTTTTAAGTAAAGTTAATTTTCGTGAGAATGGGATGGCGGAATAAATTCTGTCGGCAATATGTTCACACATTGGTGATAGTAAACGTGACGCCTTACATGTATGTCGCGCTATGACAATGGAATCGACAACACAAATTATTTTTGTTGCGATGTTTCGCTCAAAGAGAGAATTAACGACAGAGGTTGGTGACAGAAATTGCATCAGTGGTTCTTTCTGTTGTGAAAATATTTAATTCTTTAAGTTTATTTTTGCTGCAGAATGCGAGATAGAATTTCTGTCTCTAATATGTTGACACATTGGCGACAGAAAATGCGACACCCTACATCTCCGACTCTCCGTCACTCTATGTACAAATAAATCTAAAAACATAATAAGTGTGGATGAAGGTTATACCCTTCATTTATGTCCATTTTTTCCGTTAAGTTTTATGATACATTATGTTATAAATGTTGTACTATACAATATTTACCCCAATGTATGAAGGTAATTTCATATCGGCAATGCTTTCACTTGATAGCATTTTAATATCTTCAAACTTTTTTCATGGCGATAATAAGCTTATTGTCTTTTTCTTGTTCGTCTCCTTTGCCTATTTGGATGAGCACTTCCCACACTTTTTTAGTTGTTCTACATTTTCGAATCTTCGAGAAGATTTTGTCGTCATCAGCTTTGAATAATATATCTTTGGCTATATTATCCAAGTTGCTTCAAATTCTATTGTCTGGAGTCCACTTGAGTTTGGGTTTTGGAACGTATAGTGGAGCGGAGCGTCTGCACTTAGCATTGAAGTTGTATGAACTTTCATTATTGCAATAGAACCATCTGTAATAACTTCCCACATTTTATCATGGATAGCAGATAAATGTACCTGCATACGTATTTTCAAGTCATCAAATTTATCGTGTAAAGTACTAAAATGGTCCCTCGACTATAGCGAAAGTACCAAATTGGTCATCGACTTATTTTTTGGACCGATCAAGTAATCAACTATTCAATTTATGACCGATTTGGTCCCCCGTCAGTTTAGGTGTTAACTGGTTGTCTCTTTTGAGGGAAAAATGGAACTTTTACTATTCTACCTAATCAACTCTAATCGTCATCTCCAATCCTAGGGTTTCAAAGAATTGTTGACTGCACTTTTCTTGGCAGCACCGTTCACACTGTTTTTTTCCTTTCAATTGCATTGACACCACTTTTCTCCTCCCTATGCCAGCAGCCACAGCCACCTTGAACTTCTACCTTTCTCATTTTTTTCGTGTTCCTCGACCAGCAACAAGGAGACACCGGCGGCAGTGGACGGCGAATCTGCTTTCCCGGCGAGCAACAGTAGCTACGGAGGCGAGTTGGTGACCACGACGCGCAGACGACGATGGTGACGGAGATGCAGGTGGCGGCTCTAAGCTCTGCTGGTGGAAACTTCTCCTCTTCCGATGTGCAGCGACAGCATTCCGGCGAGGTGGGGTCTTCACCAGTGTACTGGTTCTGGTGACGATAGCAGCGAGCTGCTCTCTCTCTCTCTTCCCTCGGCAACCCCTGTTTCTGGCGAGGCAGAGCAGGTGTCTCCCGGCGAGGTGAGGCAGTGCATAGTAGTGGCAGTTCAGTGTAGGTAGTTTCTGGCGGAGCAGTGGTTCCCGTCGGCAACAACATCCACACAGCAGTTCTAGCAATGGTTTCTCTTCCAGCGAAGGCTTGATGCGGGGACAACTGGTCTTCTTACGGTCCGGTTGACGCGTACGTTGATGGCGAGGGTGGAGTGTAGTGGTGCAGTCGGCCAGATCTGAAATATAGCAAAAAAAAATATTGGCGAGATGATGAAGACCATTGTACTGTATTTCGGCCTTTAAAGAATTGTGGCGAGTTAACCTCCAAACAGACGGAGGACCATATTGGTCATAAATTGAATAGTTGATGACTTGAATGGTAAAAAAAAAAAAGTCGAGGATCAATTTGGTACTTTCGTTATAGTCGAGGAACTATTTTGGTATGTTACTCAAATTTATCCAATGAGAATAATAGCTTTTGAGCTAAATCTTTCATCATTTTGAAGTTCAAGATCTATCTAGCAGTGAAGTTTGACTCAAATAGACAACCGCTTTGATACCACTTGTTATGGTGAATAATCAAGTGGGGCGGGGGCGGGGGTAGGTGAGTAGACTTTTCAAACAATTTGAAAATTATAACACTATCAAAATAACTCCAAGTAAATCAAATTAATGAAAATCTAACTAAGATTGCACAACAAAATAAATGTACGTAAAGTTTTATACTCAAAGATGAAGTGTTCAACACATGCAATGCAAAGCAAACTGTACGTGAGAGCAATAAGTAAATGAGAGAGAGTTTTTTTTTATAGTGGTTCGAATTGAATGTGGTGTAAACCTTTTACTCCACTCTTCTAACACCCCATTTTTTCAAACAATATTATTTAATAAATAAATATTTTCAAAATAGAATTATTTTCTTATTATTAAATATTTAGTAAAATTTTTTTCAAAATAAATTATTTTGTTAATGGGCTTTAAATATCCTATTTCATGACCTATTATTTCATAACTCTCAAAATATCCTAAGCCCATGCACATATATATTATATATATACACAATTATTATTTTGAGCCCAAAACTACCCAACCCAATAAAATAGAACCCCACCACACAGACACACACACATATGTAGATTGTGGATATAAAATGATCAACTAATATATATATATATATATATATATATATATATATATGTATGTATACACACACACACACACACACACACACACACACACACACACACACACATATATATATATATATATATATATATATATATATATATATATATATATATATATATATATATAGGATCACGATTTGGTGAGAATAGCCGTCCAGGAGATTTAGAATGCATGCTAGTCATCCACGTGTCTAGATCAACTAATGAGATGTAATTTTAAAAAAACAACACGGAGACATTTTCGTAAATAACTCGAACTTTGGTGCATGTAAATGTGTAATATGTGCTATGTGCAAGAAGTTGGTGCACCTTTGCAAGTAAAAAGTGCATGTAAAATCACTTACAAGTGCACTTACTTTTACCTACAAGTGCATATAATTTTGCCTTGTTAACATTCATTGATCTGAGTTCGTTCTGTTTGGCATCGCTTTTGTTCTTGCGGGAAGTTCAGCGGGTAGTTAGTACCCGTGAAAACCACCCGCAAACATTCATGCACCTAGGTGCAACTACTTATAACTATAGATGCACCTAGTTATAACGTTAGGTGCATTTAATATTGATGCCCAGTGTAAATTTTACTTACACCTATAATACATTTTACATGCACTTGTAATACATTTTATTTGCACTTAGGTACACTATATGAAACTGATACTTGCACTTCGATGTTCAATTATTTACGAAAATGACACCGGGTTTTTTTTAAAAAAAAAATCAGTGTTTCTCATCCAGTAGATCTAGATACGTGGACGGATGGCATGCATTCTCATTTCTTTCCTAGGCAAGCCAATCACACCTGAACGCTCTCATATATATATATATATATATATATATATATATATATATATATATATATATATATATATATATATATATATATATATATATATATATATATATATATATATATATATAAATCGTGCCTTGTTAATCCCGTGGATGACAGCCCTTCTCTTGTCTATCGTCTCTCTCTCTCTCTTTGCTTCTCTTGTTGATAACTACGATGGTAGAAGAAGGGCGGCAGTCCAGCATCTCCCTCTTCTTCTAAGACCAACATCTCTCTCTCTCACCTTTGTCTTCCCCCTCTTGTTCTGGCGTCCAACAGCAGACGAGCAGCAGCTGTGGCGGTGGCTCTCCCTCTCGGTTAACATCGGTAATTTGGTGAGCAACGACCTAGTTTCTCCTCTTGTGCGATGACGACATCTTGGAGCTTGGTTGGAGGCCATGGCAGCGAGCACCCTCCATCGACAATGGCAGCATCTCCACGACCAGCAGCGGCTGCTGTGGAGCTCGGCAGTAGTGACAAGCGTAGTTTTAGCGGAATGTGGTGGAAGAATGGGAAGGTAAACGGAGATGAAATCCCCGAGTGTCGTTCTCAAAGGATGGTAAATTTGGAAGCACGGAGATGATGCTAGTGAGAGGAGTCAAGCTTATTACATACAAGTTCTAAGGAAAACATTGTTTGCAAATAGATTGAGAGTAAAAGTAAGAGAGAGTTTGCAAATAACAATCAAATAAAGAAGAACGAGCAGATGAATGCACTTTCGTTGCAATGTTCCTTAATGTATAATATAGGAGTGTGAGAGTGTGAGGACTGTGTTTTCAAGAGGAGTGTTTCGCAATGCCATAGCCGTTTTGGTCTCTACGGCCTAATGGCCTATCATAGATCAATGTGGCACCCGAGTGTCCACAATCTCTATGAGACAATTCATCATACACTTAGTCTACGCTCCTTCTTGGACTACGCCCTCTCGGATCTAAGGCGGGGATTGTGATCAGACTACAAGGTTTCTAGTAGCACCCCACTTTTCTTAAACCTTACTAACAGACTTAACCTTGAAAGATAAGCTAAGGCAGCGGAATAAACTTACTAAACAAGCTTAATAGAGGTGTCACTGCCACAATCACCCTTCACGGTAATTGCACAGGAAAAGGTTAACAAACTAAACCATTAAAGTCTTACTAACATTAAAGCAAACTAGGGGATAAGTCCCCGATATCCAGCACCATCAAAACAAAAGGGTAAGTCAACTACAAATCTAAAAAAAAAAACCATCAAGAGTTTAGACTACAACTAGCTATCTATGCTAATATAGTCTACCTCGTACTCTCTCACGAACTGGGTCCACCTGAAAGGGGTTAACAAACAACAAGTAGAAAACAAACCTGTTAGCACGAAGCTAAGTATAACGCCACTCAACCCTGTAAAGTACTACAGTATATACTTTTGGGAAACAATTTTCACATACACTTAGATGAAGTATTCTCAAACACTTAGGCAACATTTAAACATGCTCATCAGGGTTTCTATATGTTTGCAACCTAATTATCAAATAGGCATGCTTTCACAATTATTTAGCTTATCAACAAGCTCATACTTTCTCATACTTATCTTATCAATAATCTCATATCATCATATATCTCAGTAAGCAATCTCATGCTAACACATAACTCAATAAGCAATCTCGTGCTATCGTATATTCAATATGCAATCTCGTGCAATCATGTAATCTCTAAGCAATCTCATGCTATCATATACTCAACATGCAATCTCGTGCAATCATGTAATCTCTAAGCAATCTCATGCTATCATATACTCAACATGCAATCTCATGCAATCAACTTGATCATGCAATAAAATGAACATGATGCTTTAGTATAAGTGTAGATAGATATACATATACACTCTTTTATAAAAAGAATATTTTTTCTGTGGAGGTTTCTTAGAGTCACAATGACGCGCTTTTCACTTATTTTCTAGAGTCTCAATGACTCGCTTTCTTTAGAGTCACAATGACTCACTTTCTTGTACTCGTGGGCGATGTAGGAACTTCACCGTAGTGTGAATGGACCTATCCGGACTTGGCGTCTAGCCGGCCTAATACTCATCTCGCTCACAGAACCACTCTCTTGGTTCTTTTCTCAAACTCGGTGGAATCAGGTATCAAACTATCAGCGTGCACACCCCCTGACCAGGATTCCAAGCCTGGCGGACAGTTTCCAACCTAGTAACTCGGGAATATCGACCTCGTTACTTCATATCGGATCGCAATGTCCATTTCTTTCTTTACTTTCTCTTTTCACTGTTTCGTCGGTTCTATCCGATCTTATCTCTTTTCTTCAGAAAGGACATAGTCCTAACGGGCCTCCAAAAATACTACTTGTCTCAGATTAGATAGCATATAGATATATCTCATGCAACTTCTTTACTTATGCAAACCCATGCACATAACTTCTCAACAACTTCTCTTTTCTCACAAATTGGAAATCATTTATCATGCAACTACTCAATGCAACTAGATAATGATTTTCCAAAATAGATATAAGTTTTTGAAAATAGTATTTAGGCTCACACTGGCCACTTATGCACTTTTAAAAACATGGTATGCTCAAATATGCCCTTTACTGTAAAATATGCTTCAAAACTTCTTTCACTGTGAACTCTCAACAATTGCATAAACATGCTTATAAATCATAACTTAGCAAATCTTCTTTGGCAATACTTAGCAAGTATTCATCATGCACTTGAACTCAAAATACTCAACAAAACTCATTCACTGTAATCATGCTCTGTACAGTTTCAAACATTTAACACTCTTAGCAAAATTCTCAACAAGTCACAATAGACATTTTAGGCATGCTTTTCTAGCAAAACTTAACAAATAGAGTTCATGCTTCTTAGTCTAACAATCAAACTATTATCATGCTCTTCAAACAAATAACTAAGTCTGATGCTTCGCATTTCTATTCACTGTAAACATATTCAAACAACTTCTGTAGCATATTTTTTCACAAATTCCATCACAAATTACTCAATTCTACTCCGAATCCAATGAAATCAAATTCTACTCGTGTGTCGTGACGATCCCGAGTGCCCGAGCCTCAAGGGCCCGCGAGTCCCGATCGGAAACGACACGTAGTTGAGCCACAAGGGCCCGGCCACTGCACAGACTTTGCCTAGCGGGGCCAGTAGTGGGGCTTAAGGAGCCATGCCGCCTGGAACTGCCAAGCGGCAGCCTAGGGCCACGACTCTAGCCTGGAGCTGTGCCCTAGGCCCGCTCCTCCACGGGGCTTGCCAACGGTACCTGCCTAGGGCTGTTGGTTAGTCCCGTGTCTCATCTGGTGCACACTGTTTTGTGCACCAGTGAGTTTCTTCATCACCTGTTAGACAAAAACAGGCAACCAAACACTCTCAAATCATCAACAACACATCATATATCAACAATAGATCACTTAATAGCTCAAACACATCAACATTCTAGCATTTCTACCCATTTCAATCACTAAAATAGACTTCACAGAGTCTAGAAAGTTTATGGGAGTATACCTTTGTAGATTCCTCCTTTTTGCTAGGATTCCACCTTCTTCCCAAGCTCGCTACATCCTCATTCACCTCCTAAACATCTCAAACAAACCATACAACAACCTTAAAGACTAAGTTCTCAGAGAAGGGAGCTAGAAAGAATGAAAACTAGAAGGAAGATAGGTGAATGGATGAAAAAGAATGGTGAAATCTTACTGTGTTGCTTCTTGTTCTTGCAGAGCTCAAAATGTGGGAAGCCAAGAGAGGAATCAGGAGAAAACATTGGCTCACTATTCCTTTTATATGGGTGCAAAACCCTAGGAAGATACTCAATGATTGGTGGAGGATAAGGTGGTAATTTGGTGGTTGTCCTACAAGATCAGACAAGGGGTTTTGGATGATTGTGGTCTACCAAGCTTCATGGACCAAGGTCAAGAATCAAGATTTTAAAATAGTTTGGGGTTGAAAATGAATTTCCCAAAAATAATTTCTAGATGAACACTTGATTTAGACTTCTCAGATTTCTCCCGGTTTCACTCAGAATAGATTTTCAGTTCAAAACTTGGCACGCAATGTATCCGACAATTTAGGATTTTTGATTCAAATAATGTCCAAGCGTTGAATTTATTTAAAAGTGGCTCAAAATAATTTATCCAAACACCGATTTCAGCGCAAAAATTTTTATAGAATGAAAAATGATTATTTTGAAATTTCTTAAAACCGAATTTATAAAATTAAATTTTGAGTTGTCACAGTTATCCTAACCTCCACCATCTTTTGCCTAAGATTATGATCCTATATCATTTAAGAAATTGGGCTCCACTTCAAGAACACAATACAAATCATCCATCACAACATGAAATAGGCACAATCTCAACAATCACACTCCATCATTTAGATCAATTCACACTAATTAACAACATTGCGACAAAGTAGCAATCCTAACCCTAGATATTTAGCCACACATGATATTGGATTGAAAAAACCTAAATCTGAAGAATAGCATTGCAAGATGATGAAATTGAAAGATTAAAATGGAAAGATTACCTAGTGTAGCAAAAATGAGTGTACGAGTGTTTTATGTCGTCCTAAGGGGATTGGGGGTTATAGCAAGTAATATGTGACAATAAGAAACTAAGCACTAGAACCAGGAAATCAACAAGAAGCTAAGGAATTCATAACAATGTTAATGCTACAGTAACTAAACAAATAAGACAAACACATATTAACAAGATATAAACACAGAATAAAAAAATAGGACTCAAGCTAGAGAGCATTATCTTCTAGATACTTCAACAACCTATGTGATTAGGGAGAACAAATAATTAAGGAATCAAGTGTGAATACACATATGGAATTAGGGATAAAAAATAATCAAGAAATCATGTGAGAATAGGCAAATTATTGTGTGGACCAAGGTCCACACAATGTTATGTGGACCATAACAAAAAGTACATTTTTAATATAGTAAATGTACATTATTTTTGCACCGAATGTACATTATACAATATAATGTACACTCAGAACAAAAATATTGTACATTTCCTGAATACAATGTACATTATTTTTATACTGAATGTACATTATTTTACACTAGACAAAATATGGTCCACACAATAATGATGGGTGAGAATACACGTAGGTACCTATTGTGTATTTTTAATTCGGAAAGTAGACCTAGATCCACATAATAATTTGCCCGCGAATTGCGAAACTTTCAATAATGGCAATTTATATCCTACACCACGGCGCGCGTTGCACTGTGCGCCCAGATGCAAAACGACGTCGTTTTAATTTTTTTTTTTTTTGAAATTTCCCGCCCCAGTGAATGGCAGTAATTTTTTCTTTAAAAAAAATCCGTTGTTCAAAAATGTACATAATGTTATACTATAATACACATAATTGTATACATGAATGTACACAATTATATACCAAAATATACATACTCGTTTTAAAAGATAATACACATAATCTAACATAATACATAATAAATATAAACTTTTAACATAATACACATCAACTCTTAACATAATACACACAAATTTTCTGATTCGGATGTACATAATTGTATAAAAAGAATGTACATAATTGTATAAAAAATGTACATAACTGTATGAACAAATACACATAATCACAGCAACTTCCTACCGCGCCTCTTAAAATGACCCCAAAACGATGTCGTTTTGGGAGGCGCGCGGCGCACAGTGCTACGCGCGCCGTGGTGTAGGGTATAACGATTGTTCAATAATTGCATTTCTCTATTTTGGGCCAAAGGCAGAAATTTGGATAATGATTTAGCCCAGTCCACTACGAGAGTTTCTTTTCCAAAAGCCCATTAAAGTTTTATGAAAGCCCTTCAAAACTGACTCAGTTAGAGAGTCCGTTGTTCTCTCCGTTCTTTTATTTTCTTTCTTGAGACTTGAGCAAGGGGAAAAGCAGAAAAGGGTAAAAATATCGGTCACTTAGCATTCTCGATCTAGACGTTTCAGCGCATTCTCGATGATGAATGTAAGCTTTTGATGTTCTTCCAGATTATCTTTCATAGGAAATTATTGAAATTTGATTTCTGTTTTTACTAATATGATGATGTTCGCAGATGATGGATTCTACTACTCCGGCTCAGAGCAGCTTACTTGGTTCACAGAGCGATTCTCAAAGAACTCTGTACTTTTACTCAACCTCTTTATCTCTCGCTGTGTATATTTAAATATATTTATGTGTAGTACGTGTGTATGCTTTTTTGCCTAATGTGGTTGCAGATGATCTAGGGTTGTCCATATGTAGGAATCCTCGAAACATAAACTAATATTAAAAAGATCTCAAAATTTTCTCCTTCAACCAAAATATGTCAGCTGGAGCCGTGAATTGTTTTTTATTTTAAAAGAAAAGTAAAGATTTTGGTGAATTGAGGGAATTGCAAAGGCTAGGATTTTGGAATAGACAAGCGAGACCTATCTTGAGAATCATCCTTCTCTCTTTATTAATTATTATATGTTCTGTACTGAAAGGAACTATATTTTCTATTTCTCTGTGACTAGCTAAAGAGTGCCATCATCTCAGAAATTGTGTTAATCTGAATGTAAAATTGAGCAGCCTAAACACAATCGCACCTTGCAGAGTCTCACGCACTTATAAATTTCGTTTGATTGAACTCATTGTATTAAGTGCCTCTTGTCCTAGGGCAGTTAATTATTTGAGCCATTGCGTATTGTGTTTGGGTTTGATTTAGTTTGATTAATAAACAATTGTTTGTTAGCAATCAAACTCAGCTTAATTACTTGAATAATTTGTTGAGCTTTGATGCATATTCTACATTATATGTAAACCTTAAGTGTCCCATATAGAATGGGAGAGGAGTCCATTTCTTTGGAAACCATATTATTTGCCATTTTTCCAATGGGAGAGGAGTCCAATTTCAATGTCACATGTAAAACATAGCAAGAGAACAACTACTGAAGTTTATACTTGGTGAAACTAGTTGCAATGGGGGTCATGTATGCTTCCATAGTTGATTGTGCTTATCTTTCCATAGTTGATTGTGCTTTTCCCTCTGCTCAATTGCTGTGATTTTAACTCTTTCGGGTTTTGGTATAGGTACCCATATGTGACAGGCACTTCAGTGGTTGGCATTAAATACAAGGATGGTGTTCTTTTGGTTGCTGATATGGGAGGTAATGTTTTTTGGAATCAGTAATTTAGTTTCATATCACTTGGTTGTTATTAGCTATTGTATCAGGCTATGATTCATGATGATGCTGATTTTATGAGCTGCAAAAATAGATTATTTTATACTTGTTTCTCTGTTACTCTAGTTTTACTGCTCTCTTCTTGCATTGTCAGTTATGTATTTTGTGTTGTAGTATAGATTTATATAATATTAATGTCTAAAGATGAAAAATTTATACAACTGAATTTTTCTGATAAAATTGTAGAACTGATTTCCACCCCTTTCCAGCCATATGGGAAATATTGATCTTTCTTTCTTTGTTTTTGGTTTACAACTCAAATAAGTTTTAGCGTACTATAAAAGAAACACATGGCTATGAACTTTTGCGAATATTAGAGTTTTTGGATCTCAAATAATTGCTTAGGACATTTTTCTGACATCTTACTTAAACTTTGAAGGCCTAGCTATACATGTGATTTAACAGTGTTCCAAATTTGTTGATAATAGTTTTATATTTTTCATTTACAGGATCTTATGGATCCACTTTGCGTTACAAGAGTGTGGAGCGACTGAAGCCTGTTGGGAAACACTCCATTGTTGGTGCAAGTGGTGAGATTAGTGATTTCCAAGAGATCTTGCGCTACCTTGACGAGCTTATGTAAGTATCCTCTGTGTGTAATTAGTAACAAGCTAGGGGATTCTTCCACAATCATATATTTTGTTATTATTTTGTGGTTTATATACTTTATAATGGTCATTGGTTGTGTAATATTCTTTTCTTACTGAATTTTTGTTGCTTCCAACTCTTCATGGGTGCACAGCTTAAATGATAATATGTGGGATGATGGAAATTCATTGGGTCCCAAGGAAGTTCACAATTATCTTACCCGAGTTATGTATAATCGGCGCAATAAGTTCAACCCTCTTTGGAATTCCCTTATCCTTGGTGGTGTGAAAAACGGACAAAAGTATCTTGGAACGGTAAACCCTCAAATTACTTTCGTCTTTTGTGCATATATGTTTTTCATAGTCTCTTTTGGAACCAATTTTACTTTGTTTTATGTGGTGTTCTTAGGTAAATATGATTGGTGTGCATTATGAGGACAACCATATGGCTACTGGATTTGGGAATCACCTTGCACGACCCATTCTGCGTGAAGAATGGAATGAAAACTTGAGCTTTGAAGAAGGTGTCAAGTTACTGGAGAAATGCATGCGTGTGCTTTTGTACCGTGATAGGTCTGCTGTGAACAAGATTCAGGTATGTTGCTTTCTTAGATTTCCCAACTTCTTTTCTAAACAGTTGATGCAACAAAGTAGCAGTATCTTTCTAGAAAGGTAAGATATCCAGGAAGGTATTCTTCCTTGAAGATATATTTGTCTAAGATGTCTCTTTAAATCACTACATACAATTGTGTGATTGTGTCAGATTTCTTTTTCAACTTTAAATGTCATCCATTTGAAGTGAACAAAATTTATATACTGCTCTTAAATTTCTGTTAGTGTAGATGAGAGTAAGGTATGAAATTTGATGACATCTGAAATTGTATGGAATTGCAGATAGTGAAAATCACAGAAGAGGGTGCAACGTCTTTTCCACCATACTCATTAAAGACCTACTGGGGCTTCTCTGCTTTTGAGAATCCAACATCTGGTGCAGAAGGTTCATGGTAGGCACTAGCTCGATATGTTCTGCAGTCGAGTAAATGGGCACACTGGGAGTACCTTCGTTCTTCCGTGGTTTTACAATTACTGCATCTTTATTCAAACTATTATCTAATTAGGGAATATTGACTGTACCTGTATGCCGAGAACTGGTTATTTTATTGTCCTGCTTTTTTATGTTTGAATTGAAATCTAATGGAGTGATGTGCATTGTCTTTTATTGTGGATTTTTTTCCCCTCAAGTTTGCTCTTTGCTGCCATTGCGGATTCCGTCATTACATTGATTTTCCACCTTAACTTGAATGGTAGCTCTATATGAAAGTAGGGAAGGGTCTAGATAGGTTGTGTTCTTGGTTCTTTGTATTCTTACTGGAAAAAGGTCAAGCTTTTGAAATTGTAGCAATGGAGTAATTAGGTCAAATAAGACAAAATGATACTTATCAGGCTCTGTTTGGCAGATCTTATTTAGTAGTTTATAGCTTATTTTAAGCTACTAATAAAAGCTCTGTTTGGTAATGCTCTCAAAATAATCTCCTAACATAAAATAAGAGTTTATTTTGGAACGCTACCTAAGGTAGCATTTTAAAATATGCTCCTAGCTTCCTAACTTTTTTTCCATCTTTATCCTTATTATTTTAAAGAAATGACATAATTTAATCTTCTCAATTAAAACCTTTTTCTCTTCTCCTTTATCCGTAATTTTCACCACAATTATTATTATTATTATTATTATTATTATTATTATTATTATTATTATGAGATTTGCAACAATATTGCTACTTCAGTATGAGATGCTAGATCATTATTATGCTAATAGTTTTATTTCAAAATGGTAAATTTTAATATGTAAACAAATTAATTTAAATTTTAAGAAGATGTCCTTTTTAGTCAGAAAGCTAATTTTACCAAACACTTTCAATCATAACAGCTAGCTTAACAGTTCTTCAGTTTTCAGTTCCGAGCTTATAGCTTTTTAGCTTTCAGCTCATAGCTTATAGCTTTTCAGATAAGTTTGCCAAACAGAGCCATTGTAGATTTTGTAGTAAAATAATGGTCAAAGGTCTTATCTAGCAGTATCTCAAATAAGACAAAATAACAATTGTTATATTGTAGCCTTTGTAGTAAAATAATGATAAAAGTTTGTGTCTATTATATAATGATCAGTCTTTGTCGTGGCTTGGTTTTTTTTTTTTTTTTTTTTTTTTTTTGAATTACGAGAGGCTAAGCTTTAGCACTATCTAACTCTTATCTAGAGAATGTGACACGGGTATCTAAACTTTAAAAACAAAAACTAAAACATTGTAACTCAAAAATATTTGTTGGCATAGGCATTTCTGGCCTCATATATTATGGGAACATAATGCATGGACTCACAATCTGAGTTCTTAATGTAAATATTTTGAAAAATTTTTATTATTCTTTGACACATTAGAGTAAAATGAGCGAATAAAAGATTAAAAAGGCGTGCGTTGTAGAACTCTATATTATGTGAAGGAGCAATACAAAAGAATATAAAAATATTCATATTAAGTAGTCAATGACGCCAAACACTTTGTACTCATATGGTGACTCTTCCATGCAACGATGTCAACGAGCCTTAGTGGAGGTGATACCAACGATATTGAATCTTTGTGCTTTAGATAAAGACGATGTTGACTCTTTGTGCGTCAACAGATTGTGAAAATAAAGATAAACAGATACTACAATGTAATAAAATGTTATAAAGTCAGCAATATTCAAAAAAAAAAAAATAGTCAACGACAGAACCTGTTTAAAACATTATTTAGTGAATATTAGTGTGATGTGATCTGAATTTCACATATTACGGGGATGGATAAAAAAAATGGAATGAGAAAGGGGATTCAAAGATGGCGGCGTAAACAGAGGACTCAAAGTAGTATTAAAATTAATCATCCCGACGACCACAAATGGCCTGCTCATCAGATCAATAATATCTTGAAATGGGTTGTTTGTATTCCTATGTGTATGCCTTGGCTTTGCTTGGCAGCTTAACTACTGCTTTGCATTGCTTAGCCCATGAGACTCATCACTCTCACAAGAAACATAATAATGTTGCCCTCTTTGTGTTTGGGGACTCATTCTTTGATCCTGGCAACAATAACTACATCAATACTACCACTAATTTCCAGGCTAACTTTCCACCCTATGGTGAATCATATTTCAAGCACCCCACCGGCAGGTTTTCTGATGGTCGTCTCATGCCAGATTTTATTGGTACGCCTACCTTAACTATTCATCTTTAATTTTAGTGGGTGGTTTATTTTACTCTTTGTTCTTTTTACCCTTCCATATATACTTTTGATAATACAATTTGTTAACTTCTATGTTTGGTTACACAGCCCAGTTTGCCAAACTACCATTAATTCCGGCGTACTTCGGGACAGATCATCGGAGATTTATTAATGGAGTCAACTTTGCATCAGCCGGTGCCGGTAGCCTTGTCGAAACCTTTTCTGGCTTTGTGAGTGATGATGATGATATTCCATAAAATAAGCTATTTATTTTTAATTATGCGGGCATATAATGGATGTTAGCTGATAACTGTTAGCTGATTAGGTTAGCGAGTATAACTAGTTGATAACATTAGCTGATTGTAGAAAGATGTTTGGTAAATTAACGGTTAGCTGATAGCTGTTTGGTATAATTTATTTCTCAAAAAGCTAATTGAAAAAGTTGCTTTAAACAAATTTTTGAATTTTAGCATTTTAGAGTTACAAAAAGTTGATTAATCAAATACTTATATTGATTTTTTTAACCAAGTTAAAAAGTTAATAGTAGTTAAATAAGTTAAAATTGACGGATAGACTAACTATTTTACCAAACAGGACTATAATATGAAATGAACTATGGATATATAATAAAGTCTTATATGCATGAATCCATTTGTTGTTTAATTAGATGCTTGATCTTTATTTGATATTCTGCAGGTAATTGATCTGAAAACACAATTTGGGTATTTTAAGAAAGTGGCACAAGAATTGAAGAAGATGTCGGGGGACAAAGAATCAAAGACCCTCATATCCAATGCTGTGTACATGTTTAGTATTGGCAACAATGACTTAGCCTCCCCCTTTTTAAGAAATTCCACCATCCTTAATTCATATACTCGCCAGGAATATGTGGATATGGTTATTGGTAATCTCACTACTGTTATCAAGGTACAATTTAATTTATAGTTTGTCATCAAGTTTTAAAGTTTCATTTAACAAATATTATACACCGCAAGTGATTATGAATGAACACCGGATTTGGTCTTTCGGCTATTAGAATTTCCCCAATCACCACTTTAAACTTGCTCAATTTTGTCCCCATCTATGTAAATTTTACCTAAAATAGTCATTGGTCCAAATCAAAATAGTCATGATTGAGGATCATTTTGATTAACGATTGCATAGTTGAAGATAAATTGAACAAGTTTAGAAATCGAGAACCAAAATTGTAAAATCCTAATAGTCGAGGGACCAAATCGGATATTAACTCTAGTGCTTATTTATTTCAATCAATATAATGTAGAATATATACAAGGAAGGAGGAAGGAAATTTGTGGTTTTGTCTGTGGGACCTTTAGGTCGCAGCCCATCTGCCAGGGCCTTCAAGCTTCAACAGACGAATAATAGTGGCTATATGAAGGAACTCCATAACCTGGGGAAGATGCACAATAAGGCTTTACCCAAAAAGCTCAGCAAGCTGGAGAAGACATTACAAGGATTTAAGTATTCATATTTCGATTTCTTTACGTTTGCATCAAATGCAATTGACAATCCTTCGAAATATGGTTAGTGTGTCAATTAACTAACTCATCTTTTCCCTTGCCACTTGCTCAAAATTAAATGCTTATAAGATTTATGTTATTTGTATGGTTTAAGGTTTCAAAGAGACGAAGACAGCATGCTGCGGTAGTGGTCCTTTTAGAGGATTGGGTAGCTGTGGGGGTAAAAGGGGGCAACTAAAAGAGTATGAGTTATGCAAAGATGTTGGAGATTATTTGTTTTTTGATAATGGTCACCCTACTGAGAAGTCCAACCTCATGTCTGCTAGATTGCTTTGGAATGGAGACCACAATCTTGTCCACCCATACAACGTGAAATCCTTCTTCGAATTTGTCTAGCTTTCAATTACATTTGTATGCAAAAATGAAAATAAAACACAATATATAGATATTGTTGTATTATTATTATTATTATTACTAGTTTTTTAAGCGCATTTGCGCGATTAGGATAATGACCAATGTTTTTTTTTTTTGTTTTTTAAAAAATAATTTTTTTGTTTTTTAAAAAATAAGTACTTTAAAGTATATCAAGACAAGATTATATTGGAATTGTTCATGCATAAATAATTGAATGTTGAATTTGCGTATTTTAATAGGTAATTAAATATGTGATTCTAAGTTTACAAATGCAAGCTAATATAGTCAAGATTGATTATAATCGTCAATAAAATAATTGTATAGATATGGTTGAAACCAAATACGGGACATAAAGGAGACCAAATAAAAATTAGGGCATAAAATATTAAATACATACTAATATTTAAGAATATTAAATATATACTAATATTGAAGAGCCAACTGCTGATTACCAAACAAGGACATTGCGAGGTAGTTTCCCACTCTAATTTGTTGTGTGATTTGAACACTCTTTTTATCAATAAATCTCCCAAGTAGTTAATATGATTGGCTTACTTATATTTTTTTAAAACAATTATTATTATTATTATTATTATTATTTTTTTGAGAAAATTATTATTATTATTATTATTATTATTATTGTTAGTATTGTTATTATTATTATTATTATTATTATTATTATTATTATTATTATTATTATTATTATTATTATTATTATTATTATTATTATTATTATTATTATTATTATTATTATTATACCCTTAGGTCATTTTACCACCCATTGATATAATTCACTGGTCAAAAACGCTAACTGTTGATTATAATTCGCTGGTCAAATCCGCTAACGTTAACCTCTAACGGCTGATTGTCAAACAAGGACATTGCGGATAGTTCTTACTTGTCAAACAAGGACACCGCTAACGGCTGATTGTCAAACAAGGACATTGCGGATAGTTTTCACTTGTCAAACAAGGACATTGCGAATAGTTCTCACTTCAATTTGTTATGTGATTTGAATACTCTCTTTGTCAACAAATCTCTCAAGTAGTTAATATGATTGACTTTATTAACTACTTGTGGGGGGGTCCCAAATTAAACCTTTATCCGTATATAATTTTTACGGAGTAAATTAATTTAGTCAGTATACAAATTAAACATCATGAAGTCAACAACCTTACTAGCTTATATATAAAAAGGAAACATTCTCAAATTAATGAAGTTTAATTTGTACATGTAGCTTAAAATAAACTATAAATTTTAAAATAAGCTCTACCAAACAAGTCTATGACTAGTTAAATTTTTAATTTTGTCTTTCACCAAGTTAATTAAGCCATCTCTCAATCGCAAGTTTTGCCTTAAATTGAAGTTGTCATGCAACGAACTCCTATAATCTCCTAAGATGATCCCAAATCAAAGCTCCATCGACCCCAAATTAAATTAAACCTCCCCAAAGTACTCTCATGCATGCATAATATAATTCAAATTAAACATAGCATTCTATTAAATCTTAGTACCCTAGGGAAAACACATTGTCCATAGTCCCGTACATTCTAACATCACTTGGGCAAGCAATTGGAAATTCTTTAACTCCACCTACATCAAATTTTTTCCAAACTTTACTTTTCAAGTTATAGACCAAAATGTAAAGTTGTTTTCTATATATACATAACAACACAATTTCTCCAGCATGATTGGTAGTAAATCGCAGTTCATTGATTGTGCTACTCTCTTTCAATGGAATGATAGTATTAATCCTCTCCCAACATTTCTTAAATTTCTCCCAAGTCCAAACATTCAACCATGATTGGTCCATTTCGCGAACAATAGCCAGTCGACCTCCATCAACTTGTAGCAACCCAAATGCATGTCTAGAAGAATTCCGTGATGAAATTACATCTGGGAGTGGTATTACAAAAAAACTCTCGGACCCAACTTCAAAGACCACTATACCAAAGGTAGGAGGGTGAACTTTAGTCAACCAATTGCAATTATAGAAATAGATAACACCATCAATGTAAACACTAGTATCAGAATAGTTGGGGTAACCATAGCCATAGGTGGTGTAAAAGAGGTGGGAACAGTTGTTGTTGATCTCCCTCCAGGATTTATCAACTCCCACAGTCAAAACCCAATGCTTATACTTCCTCCCACTGCCGTCGCCGGGATCAATAGTGGGGGCTGACACCAAAACATTGTATCTTTTAGATTCTAAATCGAACCCCAACATTGCATAGGTTATTGAAGATGTGGAGTCGGATGGGATTCTTGGGAGGGAAAAACGTTGTCTCGTACTAACGTTGCAAACGATAAGGTGTCAGTTGTTTCTGTGCAGACAAACCATGCCGTCAGAGGAGGAGCGTAGATGGTCTATTCCATAGGGTTCACCGTCCAAGTAGCCGACATGGTTGGCTTGGAGCTGCTTTTCCGGCCGCCGGTTTTCTTCGCTGAAATTTATAGTGTAAAACATAGGGAGGGAACGGGTGTAGAGCGGCGTTCGAAGTACGATAACGATGAGGATGCCCACCCTACTGGGAAGGGTCAAGGACACGCTGCGATGAAAAACGCCAAAGCCATGATCAGCGGCTATGAGAGCATAAAAGAATTTAGAAACGCACTTGAATCGTACTAGGGATTTAGCAGGAAGCTTGGAGAGGGTGTCGACGATAATGTCTTTGGGGAGAAGATGAAAGGGTAGCGTTGAAATACCCGCCCTCGTCGTCGTCTTCTCCGATGCGCTCATCCTATCCTACCAGGTTAGTTTGTTGGAGGATAAGAATGTCTTTTCCTACCTTCATCTTATATATATATATATATATATATATATATATATATATATATATATATATATATATATATATATATATATATATATATATATATATATATATATATATATATATATATATATATATATATATATGCGCCAACGTGTAAAGCTTTTGAGTTGACTTGAATAATATCTTTTCTCCTTCTTCTCCGATCTGCTTCTTCTTCATCTCCATAGCTTCGTTCATGTAGCTCCTATTTCAACATGGTATCAGAGCGGCGATCCCACGCCGCCGCCGCCGTCTCTACTGTCGCCAGCGTGAATCAGAAGACACAAGCTACCACTCCGGTCACACAATCTCCATTCATGCGATTCCGTTCTGGTGTTGTTCCAAAGTCGGTTCCGCAGAGGAACTCGATCAACCGTGCTCTTCTTCTTCAATCCCAGGCAGTGGAGAAGATTAATGCTACGCAGAGTAGAAACAACAAAGCCGATGCTCGATCACCAATTCGATCGGCATCAACAACGATTCGAGAGAGGAATCTGGTTTCGGAGCAGACTTCATTAGCCAATCCGCAGCGGAAGGCGATCCGAGTCTGTCCATCGTCGATCTCCACAACCGTTCCACAGGGGAAGGAAGTTGATTCCGAGTCGATTTCCAGTTCAGGCGATCTCCACAGTCGTTCCGCAGCGGAAGGAAGGAGTTCGTCCGTCGGTTCCGATCAATCCGCAGAGGACTCCGATCAGTCCGGACTGCAATTTGGCCAATGTGCTTGATTCGCGCAGTGCGATTTTCAAGGACCGTAGTTTGAGCTTTCTTGAGAAGAATCAGTTGATGAGGTTCTTCAAGCTGGTGCAGGAATCAGTTGAGATCCGAGTTGTTAGTCGGATTTTAGTCCAGTTAGCCATCGGACAAGCCTCGGCAGCGAGGCAAAGAGAAGAGGAACTTAGAATCAAGCAACGGCAAGCCGAGGAGCAGAGTCGATTCAGTCTCAGGGATTGCGTTTATGCTCTTGAAGAAAAAGAAAAAGATGATGACGGACTAAGCGATGAGAGCAGGGACGGTTACAACAATGGAGGTACTGGAATGTTGAGATTCGGTTTGACGCCATTGTACAGGGCTTATCACATTCACCAAACTCTAGGCCTCGAGGATCGTTTTAAGCAGTATTATTTTGAGAATAGGAAGCTCCTATTGATTTCTGATTTCCAGGTATCATCATTGACGCCCTTTCTCGAATCGCATCAAATGTTCTTTGCACAAATTGCTAGATTTTTTATTAATAAGGATCATGTTTTGAGGACCGGTGGTGGATTGATATCTAAATTAGAGGTGGAGAATTTATGGAACATTGCTGTTAGTAAGATGTGTTCTATTTTAGAAGATCATTTTTATAAGATGCAAACTGCTAACCATTTGCTGCTGATAAAGGACTATGTGAGTTTGCTTGGAGTAACATTGCGTCGTTATGGATACTCGATTGATGCTTTGCTTGATGTGTTGAGCAAGCATAGGGATAAATATCATGAACTCCTGTTGTCTGGTTGTCATAAGCAGTCTGAGGCTCTTGCTGCTGACAAGCTTGAGCAAATGAATATGAAAAAGGAATACGAGTACTCTATGAATATTCTTTCCTTTCAGCTGCAAACAAAATTACACCTGCCCATGAGGGATTGGAACTTGGAATTGGAGATGCATCAATTATTAAGGCCCTTGCCGAGGCTTGTGGGGCTAAAGAAGCACACATTAAGAAGCAATATAAGGATCTTGGTGATTTAGGCCTTGTTGCAAAAGCAAGTCGATCGTCTCAGTCTTTGATGCGTAAACCAGAACCATTAACTGTTGCCAAAGTTTCTAGTACATTTCGGCTTATAGCTAACGAATCTGGCAAGGATAGTCAAGAAAAAAAAAATTACATCAAGTCTCTACTAGTTGCAGCTACTGATTGTGAACCTCAGTATCTGATCCGACTACTACAGACAAAGTTATGCATCGGTTTGGCAGAACAAACTCTTTTAGTGGCACTGAGCCATGCTACAGTATACTCATGGCAGAACAAACTTTTTTGTTTTTTGTTTTTTTTCACTCTTTTGTATCTAAACTGGGCATGTAGGATCTACACGCTCCAGCTTACGGGGGGGTGTTGGAGGATAAGAATGTCTTTTCCTACCTTCATCTTTTATATATATATATATATATATATATATATATATATATATATATATATGCGCCAACGTGTAAAGCTTTTGAGTTGACTTGAATAATATCTTTTCTCCTTCTTCTCCGATCTGCTTCTTTTTCAATCTGCTTCTTCTTCATCTCCATAGCTTCGTTCATGTAGCTCCTATTTCAACATAATTTGCAGGAGTTTTAAGGTGAGTGGGTGTCGTCTCAGAATTGAGTGGTATTTAAGCTAAAACTATCAGATCCCTGCTCCTGATTCATTGCGATACAACCAATGTTTAAAAATGATAATAAGATTGGGAAATGACTAGCCTTCAACGTATTCTTTAATTTATACAAATAACAAATATTTTACCATAGCTTGTATAGTTGTATCTAATTTTGGTGTATTTTAAAATGTGTTATGAAATATATTAAAGATGGAATGTTTTAATATATTTTTTTAATCTTATTAATTTAATTTTTGAAAAATCCCCCCCACTGCCGTTGACGAGACTCAATCTTTGGTCATTCTTTCAAAGTTTCACCTCTGTGACCAGTTGAGCTGCCCATGCGGATATTATTATTATTATTATTATTATTATTATTGTAGTGGTAGTGGTAGTGGTAGTGGTAGTGGTAGTCGTAGTGGTAGTCGTAGTCGTAGTCGTAGTCGTAGTAGTAGTGGTAGTGGTAGTGGTAGTGGTAGTGGTAGTGGTAGTGGTAGTGGTAGTGGTAGTGGTAGTAGTGGTAGTGGTAGTGGTAGTGGTAGTGGTAGTGGTAGTGGTGGTGGTAGTGGTAGTGGTAGTGGTAGTGGTAGTGGTAATGGTAGTAGTAGCAGTAGCAGTAGTAGCAGTAGTAGCAGTAGTAGCAGTAGTTGATGTAGCAGAAATGAGTGATGGTGAGTGTACGGGTGTGTTATGTCGTCCTCAGGGAATTGGGGGTTATGGCACGCAATATGCAATCGCAATAAACTAGGCACTAGCATAAGGAAATCAACAAGAAGCTAAACAAACTACAAGTTTAAGGAAATGATAAGACTAACACATATACACAAGGATAAACACAAAATAAAGAAATAGGACTCAAGCTAGGGAGCATTATCATCTAGATGCATAGCACAACCTAAAGATTCGGGAAGATCACACAACCAAGAAATAGAGGGGATGCACGTAGGAATCCTAGTCTATAAGTCACTCACGTGAGCAAATTAGCTAGGATTAGAACAAGGAATTGCCCCACTCTCGTGGTGAATCAACTCCAAGTTCTTCAAGAACACAAAGCATCTAAAACCCCCAATTTCTCCCATTTTCATAGGAAAAATCGGGTTTATGCAAGGAGTGGCTTGAAATCTTGACCCAACTCTCATTGAGGCCAATAATCCTCCAAAACATGTCAATGAATGTTGTACACCAAGCATTAACAAAATACAAACACAAATCCTTCATAAACTCAAGAACCCTAGGTAGGCAAAATTCCCTTTATGCAATAATCACAAATCAAGCATCAAGATATATAATACAACCCTAACTCAAGTCCATAAACTAACTACTCATGATTAAATAGCATAAAGAACACAAAAACACAAGTGTAAAGCATAAACATTGCAAGATAAAGAGATAAAAGGGAGAAGAAAACTTCTCTAAAGAAATTGATGCTAAATCTTGGAATCCAAATGTTGAATCCTTGAATACAAGCATGAAATATGATAAAGAACCTAAATCTACACCTAATCTAATACTAAAATATGAAAAGAAAGAGTAGAAAATAGTTAGGGTTCGAATGGGGTTCAAAACCCTCAAAAAATGAGTGAAAACTCAGTTAAAATAGAGCAGAGACGGAGGGTTTTGACGCGTCGAGAAATTTCTCGACGCGTCGAACATTTACAGTAAGAAAATCGCGACATTCTGCCCAATCTCGACGCGTCGAGCTCTACTCTGCAACAGAACTCCGTTTTGTAGGCTGATTTTGACCCTTTTGTCTTCAGAATTAGGCTTCGATGTCTTCATGAAAGTTGTAGCCCTTCGAGTCTTCTTTCCAATGGCGCAAGAATCACTTCATTTGGACATTCCTAGGCCGAGATATGGTCCAAAAACCAAACGGTAGTCAGTTTTGGTTTGTCAGTTTGGAACTTCAAATTCAAGGACAATTTGGACCCCTGTGGCTTCCTTTTTAGACTTTGATGTATTTATAAGAATTGTAGCCCTTTGAGTCTTCTTTCCAATGGAACAAGAATTACTTCATTTCAACACTCCTAGGCTGAGATATAGTCAAAATACCGAACAGTGGTCGAAATGAGCGAAAATTGCAATGCATTGATCTTTTGCTCCTCTTTTGTTTTGGTTTGCCCAAATGACCAACACCATTGAAAACACCACTCTTAGGCTCCTTTTGAAGTGTTTTAGCCATCCTCTTAGCTTCTCCTTGGCTCCCATTGACTTCTAATGCATCCAAAACACTCCATTTGACTCCAATGTCCACCAAAATGCCTGAAAATACTCAACTTTGCTTCCAATGCTTTTCAAACCAAACTCCTTGCAAAATAACACAATTTAGTCCTAATCTCATGGAATTTGGAAGAATATATGAGCAAAATGGCCTAGTGAAATGGGAGAAAATATAGACAATTAAGCACTTATCAACTCCCCCACACTTAAACCTTTGCTTGTCCTCAAGCAAAGACAAGAAATAAATCACCAACCTAGCAATCAAATTGATCATACTCCCACTTTGCACAACCTATCAATCCACAATCCAACTTGTTACAACACAACTTGTTTCAAGAATCATTTTAGCCTTCCACACAAGTTCAATTCTCAAGCCAATAACCAAGCACCAAAATTATTTAAGGTGTGTGATGATCAAGTGTGCACAAATGCTAAGTTGAGATTATGCAAAACTTGGCTTTGAATGAGATTCCATAGGCTTGCCCTTCATACTCCCAATAGTTCAACTCCATGATTGCATGCTAAGATCAAATAGGTCTTTATTAGGCTTGTAATGGGGCTAAGGGTAAAATGTTAACAAAGAAGGGGTAAGGAAAATAAACAAAGGAGAGAACTTCACATTTATTCACAATTGGAGCTAGAAGAGATATGACATTTATGAACAAAGGAGCAAACAAGACTTAAAGGACGTACAAAACAAACCTCTAAAATGGTGGGGGTTGAGTACAACTCTCAAAACAAACTTCAAAGTTTTATTCTTCTTCTTTTCTTTTCATTTTTCTCATTTCATATCTTTTTCATGACTTTTTTCTCAATTTTCTCATCATTCTTTTTTTTTTTCTTTTCTTTTATTTCATTGCAAAACAATAAACAAACTTATTCCATGAACCAATACCCCCACACTTAGACAAAATTATCAAGAGGATTGCTAACAAAACAAGCTCCAATAAAGATCTCTTCAAAGAAAAAGAATAAATGCTCTATTCTCTCAAGGGTGGAGGGAAATATTTTGGCTAGGGGTTAAGGGTTAAATGATGAGGGTTAACACAAGGAAAAACAATCACAATGAAGGCAAGTGCTTAGCACTTATTAAACAAATACAAAAGGCTCAACGGGGACAACTAGTGGTAAACACATGTGTAAAAGGTAGGCTTGAAAGGTTCGGGCTAAACAAAAATGGCCTAAATCATTTCTAAACATGCAAATCTTAGACTTCACTTGGAGAGTAATGAGGCAAGTTCTAGCAAAACAACCATGACCGGAATCTCACATAAGCCTTCACTAGCAATGCATAACACACAAGATCAAGAATTTATTCATTTATTAAGTGGTTAACAAGGCAATTGGCAAGAGAATAGATCAATCATGTGTTATACCTCAAATCATCAATCACAAATTGCATCGCAACAAGCACCACCAAATCAAACCACAAACCAACAAAGAGGGAGTGATCACAACTTCAAGCAAAGATGAGAAATTTACCCAACATTATGCACAATGAGTCATCCAAGCAAGGTTTCAAAAAGTTTCAAAATTTCAAAATTTTCTAATATTTTGTCCACCCCCCACATTTAGAAATTACATCGTCCTCGATGTAAAAGAAAATAAAGCACAAGGGAGAAAAGGTAGCACAATAAGCACAAGTGAGAGCATGATATATCAAAAATAAAAGTGTAAAGAAAAATAAAGAAGAAAGTAAAATGCAATAAAATGAAAGATAACATGGGGTGCCTCTCATGAAGCGCTAAGTTTAACGTCGCTAGCTCGACTCAACCTCTCAAAGAACAATCCTTGCATGTTTGGGTGAAAATGAGTTTCTTTTCTCCATCCACTTTCTCTTCAATGAATATCCTTAAGTGACGGGCATTAAGGAATTCCTTTAAGCTCAAAAGTAACATATTCTTCTCAAAGAAATTGCGATGATCCACTTCCAAGAATATGCTCTCATCTTCAATCTTCATCTCCTTTTCTTCAACATTTTCTTCCAAATAACACTTCAAGTGGTGGCTATCAATAAGTTCTTTTAAGATCAAGTTCACCACTCCCATTGCTAGAATTCCCTTATTCTTCATTCCAAGTTTCATGCCTCTTTCCTCAAATCCATTCTTGATCCATAAATCAATCAAGGATTTCTTCCTAAACTTTGGATCAAGATAGTAGCCATGAGATTCATTCTTTTCTTGATATCCACATTTTTCTTCTTCTTGGTTTTCATTTTCTTGAGCAAGTAATGGAAACCTTGGGTCTTTGTCATGCACCAATAGGAAGTTAGAATCATTGGATATGAATATAGGACAATGAGGACCTCCACTTTCATAAACATTGACACCTCCCGGTTCCCAAGTTATTCTAAAGTTCTCACCCAAGGGAGTGTCATCCAATAGAGGGCATTCTTTTTTTGTGCCACACATTCCATCAACTTCTTCATTCTTTAGCACTTCTTCCATTGACTCATTCTCAAGTTTCTCCTTATCACCATTATCTTGCAACTCTACACTTTCTCCCAAACTTGGTGTCTCCATCTCAATGCACTCATCATAGGCCTCATCATCTTCATCTTCACCATCAATGTCCTCACCTCGCTTTTTATTTTCTTCAACCACATGACCTTCATTTGGCAAGAGCAACTCTTGTAGAACATCTACATTGGAAGACAATTCTTGAACGGGTTCTTGAGTTGTCAAACCTTGTATTTGAGCCATCATGTTGTCTAGTAGAACTTGTTGCTCATTCATTTGCTTAAGCATGTTGGCCATCATAAACTTCATCTCCGGATCTTGATCAAATGGTTGACATTCTTGTTGAGGTTCTTGGTGGAGTGGCTCTTGAAGTTCCCATTGATTATTGACATATTCTTTCTCACTTGGTCTCATGGGATATCCTTCATCCTCAATGTCAACATCGGGTACAATAGTGACTCCCCAACGCCTAGCCAATGCTAAGGTCTCCTCATCTAATTCATACTTTCCAACACTTGGTGAATGGGTGTGATGATCATATGGGGGTTGAATGTCTTGGGGGTATGGTGTGTAATGAATGGGTGAAGGGTATGGATTTGGAGAGTAATCTTGTGGTGGGAAAGGATGTTGAGGTGGATTGTAGTCTTGTGAACATTGAGGGTATTGATCATTAAAAGCATATTGGTGATCTTGGTATTGTTGAGGATATGGATTATGGTATGGAGGTTGGGAATGACAAGGTAGGTCTTGGTAGAATTGTGGTGGGTAAGGATTTTGGAAGTTTGGAGTGTATTGAGAGTATGAGTTTTGGGGATGGAATTGTGGTGGACAAAAATATTGAGATTGAGCATCATAGTAATGGTTAGGAGGTGGGGGTTGAGTGGTGCAAGGATCTTCGTATCCATCATGTTGGTTACCCCCATAAGATTGAGAATCATAATATCCTCCTTGGAATGCAAACTCATCCATGGTGAAAGTTCTTGATTGAGTGGTAAAAGCTCCCCCTTTTGAATCTAGAGTGTATGCACAAAGTATGGATCTTTCAACCGAAACTCAAACAAGGTAAAACAATTAGCTCTTTGAACAATAAAAACAAACAAAACGAAAGAAAAAGCTTAGTCTCCTAAGATTCCCTAAACTCCAATGCTAGTAAAACAAGCAATCACATAGAACCACCAAATTGCCAATCCCCGGCAACGGCGCCAATTTTTGATGTAGCAGAAATGAGTGATGGTGAGTGTACGGGTGTGTTATGTCGTCCTCAGGGAATTGGGGGTTATGGCACGCAATATGCAATCGCAATAAACTAGGCACTAGCATAAGGAAATCAACAAGAAGCTAAGCAAACTACAAGTTTAAGGAAATGATAAGACTAACACATATACACAAGGATAAACACAAAATAAAGAAATAGGACTCAAGCTAGGGAGCATTATCATCTAGATGCTTCAACAACATAAGGGATTAGGGAGAACAAGTAACCAAGGAAACCAAGGAATCAAGCTCATGGCCACCAAATTTTTGATGTAGCAGAAATGAGTGATGGTGAGTGTACGGGTGTGTTATGTCGTCATCAGGGAATTGGGGGTTATGGCACGCAATATGCAATCGCAATAAACTAGGCACTAGCATAAGGAAATCAACAAGAAGCTAAGCAAACTACAAGTTTAAGGAAATGATAAGACTAACACATATACACAAGGATAAACACAAAATAAAGAAATAGGACTCAAGCTAGGGAGCATTATCATCTAGATGCATAGCACAACCTAAAGATTGGGGAAGATCACACAACCAAGAAATAGAGGGGATGCACGTAGGAATCCTAGTCTATAAGTCACTCACGTGAGCAAATTAGCTAGGATTAGAACAAGGAATTGCCCCACTCTCGTGGTGAATCAACTCCAAGTTCTTCAAGAACACAAAGCATCTAAAACCCCCAATTTCTCCCATTTTCATAGGAAAAATCGGGTTTATGCAAGGAGTGGCTTGAAATCTTGACCCAACTCTCATTGAGGCCAATAATCCTCCAAAACATGTCAATGAATGTTGTACACCAAGCATTAACAAAATACAAACACAAATCCTTCATAAACTCAAGAACCCTAGGTAGGCAAAATTCCCTTTATGCAATAATCACAAATCAAGCATCAAGATATATAATACAACCCTAACTCAATTCCATAAACTAACTACTCATGATTAAATAGCATAAAGAACACAAAAACACAAGTGTAAAGCATAAACATTGCAAGATAAAGAGATAAAAGGGAGAAGAAAACTTCTCTAAAGAAATTGATGCTAAATCTTGGAATCCAAATGTTGAATCCTTGAATACAAGCATGAAATATGATAAAGAACCTAAATCTACACCTAATCTAATACTAAAATATGAAAAGAAAGAGTAGAAAATAGTTAGGGTTCGAATGGGGTTCAAAACCCTCAAAAAATGAGTGAAAACTCAGTTAAAATAGAGCAGAGACGGAGGGTTTCGACGCTTCGAGAAATTTCTCGACGCGTCGAACATTTACAGTAAGAAAATCGCGACATTCTGCCCAATCTCGATGCGTCGAGCTCTACTCTGCAACAGAACTCCGTTTTGTAGGCTGATTTTGACCCTTTTGTCTTCAGAATTAGGCTTCAATGTCTTCATGAAAGTTGTAGCCCTTCGAGTCTTCTTTCCAATGGCGCAAGAATCACTTCATTTGGACATTCCTAGGCCGAGATATGGTCCAAAAACCAAACGGTAGTCAGTTTTGGTTTGTCAGTTTGGAACTACAAATTCAAGAACAATTTGGACCCCTGTGGCTTCCTTTTTAGACTTTGATGTATTTATAAGAATTGTAGCCCTTTGAGTCTTCTTTCCAATGGAACAAGAATTACTTCATTTCAACACTCCTAGGCTGAGATATAGTCAAAATACCGAACAGTGGTCGAAATGAGCGAAAATTGCAATGCATTGATCTTTTGCTCCTCTTTTGTTTTGGTTTGCCCAAATGACCAACACCATTGAAAACACCACTCTTAGGCTCCTTTTGAAGTGTTTTAGCCATCCTCTTAGCTTCTCCTTGGCTCCCATTGACTTCTAATGCATCCAAAACGCTCCATTTGACTCCAATGTTCACCAAAATGCCTGAAAATACTCAACTTTGCTTCCAACGCTTTTCAAACCAAACTCCTTGCAAAATAACACAATTTAGTCCTAATCTCATGGAATTTGGAAGAATATATGAGCAAAATGGCCTAGTGAAAGGGGAGAAAATATAGACAATTAAGCACTTATCAGTAGTGGCAGCAGTGGCAGCAGTAGTAGCAGTAGTGGCAGCAGTAGTAGCAGTAGTGGCAGCAGTGGCAGCAGTGGCAGTGGTAGCAGTCGTAGTCGTAGTCGTAGTAGTAGCGGTAGTAGTAGCGGTAGTAGTGGTAGTAGTGGTGCAGTAGCAGCAGCAGCAGTAGCAGTAGCAGTAGCAGTAGCACAGTAGTAGTAGCAGTAGTAGTAGTAGTGGTAGTGGTAGTAGTAGTAGTAGTAGTAGTAGTAGTGGTGGTGGTAGTAGTAGTAGTAGTAGTAGTAGTAGCAGTAGAAGTAGCAGTAGCAGTAGCAGTAGCAGTAGCAGTAGCAGTAGCAGTAGTAGTAGTAGTAGTAGTAGTAGTAGTAGTAGCATTAAAATGGCATTTTTAGTAGTAGTAGTAGTAGTAGTAGTAGTAGTAGTAGTAGTAGTAGTAGTAGTAGTGGTGGTAGTAGTGGTAGTAGTGGTAGTAGTGGTAGTAGTAGCAGTAGCAGTAGCAGTAGCAGTAGCAGCAGCAGCAGTAGCAATAGCAGTATCAGTAGCAGTAGCAGTAGCAGTAGTAGTAGCAGTAGTAGTAGTAGTGGTAGTAGTAGTAGTAGTAGTAGTAGTAGTAGTAGTGGTAGTAGTAGTAGTAGCAGTAGCAGTAGCAGTAGCAGTAGCAGTAGCAGCAGCAGCAGCAGCAGCAGTAGCAGTAGCAGTAGCAGTAGCAGTAGCAGTAGCAGTAGCAGTAGCAGTAGCAGTAGCAGTAGCAGTAGTAGTAGTAGTAGTAGTAGTAGTAGTAGTAGTAGTAGTAGTAGCATTAAAATGGCATTTTAAGTGACTATTTTGTGGTACAATTATCAATGGGGTCTACTTCCGATTTGAGTTGGGTCAAAGTGGATTCGGGTTCTTCGTAGTGAGACGAAGAGATTGATATATTGTATGCTCAAAACGGATAATGGGTGAATAAGATATTGGTTCTCAAAGTAGACCCATTGAGTTTGAAAAATGAAGGGAAAAAGTGAGTTTTTGTCCCACATTGCTTTGGAAAGAGGATTTGACCCCCCTTTTATACAAGAGTTTTTTTAGAGCTTGTAGAATTGTATAACATAGAGGCTCTCTCGTGGGGGTGGGGGGTTGTAAATTAAATTCCAACTAGAGATGAGTTCAAAAGACTTGATTCAAGCCTGAGCTTGTGTGCGCCGGCACCTACGGGCACGAATGTCGTCCGGAAATTGGCTGGCCTTGCGGGCTAAGTTATGCCATGCCGGCCAACGAACTAATGTGGGATTAAATTGCTCTGTTACAGAATTAATTTTCATTTAATTCCAGATGTAATTTTGAATTTAAATCCCATGAAATGGCTTGCTGTTTTAGAGGTTACAAAGCCAAGTTTTAATGGCCTTGTTTAATGCTATTAAGGTCTTTCATCCCTATATAAGAAGGGGTAGAGGGCAGAAGTTTTTTTTTAAGAACTACAACAACAAGTAGAGAGCTCACACACGAGATTTTGTTTTCAAGCCTCAAAACACTTCTGCCTCTACTCTTTCTTAAGCCTAACTGTGTTCAAGGCTTTGCTCTAGTTCGCCGGATTTGTTCGTTTGGGTGCTCGAACGTCGAACCGTAGCGCGTTTTATCCTGGGAAACCTAGGCCACGTCGCTCCTAGCACTTGTGGGAGGTGGCAAATAAGGTTTTAAGGAAAGAGTGGTCTCTTGACTTACGCTAAAAACCCTTACCCAAACACGAGCCATCTTTTCCTTCTTTCGGTTTTGGATTGTGCTTCTAAGCAAAAATCCTCCTTTTGATTTAGTTTGGTTGGAATTATAATCTGTGGATTATAAATTCCATTTGGTTGATATGTATATATCTTTTCCGTAGATATTCATGCATATAACCATGGTGGTCTGATATATATATATATATATTTCGGATAAATATATCGAATAATATTTTATATACTTTCGTGTGTGTATATATAAATATTATTTTACGATATTAAATCGATTTTTGGTTCATTATTACCAACAATCTTAAAACCTTATTTTTTTTTTTTTGATAATGAACAAGTCGATGGATTCCAAAAGTGTTGGATCCGTGAATGTTGCTCGTGGTGCACATTCAAATGGTCGAAACGGCAACGATGTTGCACATTCCGTGATGCCGGTTGACGGCGGCAATGTTGGAAATAAGATTTTCATGGGAGTTGCGAAAACACACGATGCTGCTCTGGAGAACGTTGGTTCACGAACCGATAGACCTGTGGCTAATGGCACACAATTGGTACCTATTGTGTTGCCTAGTGGATCGGCTAAAAGCCACGAAGGATCCTATGATGGTGTGACCACTACATGGTCTGAGGACTATGGTAGTGTGACCAATGACTTCAACCGTAATCAAAGGAAACTTAAGCGGAAGCTTAGCTTTCAAGAAGATTATGAGAAGAAGGATAAATGCCACTATGAAGCGAACCGTCATCCTGGTGAAAAGGTTGAGGACAATTTCGCTATGTTTAAAACATGTGGATGGTTGGACGAGTGAGGTCACAATCGAGGTACCCCCTATGTGCGCTATGGACCACCCTTCGTGGAGTGGACAGTTTGAGAATGGAACAAGGCACACGGGTTCGAAGGACTACTACATAGGAATAATGGAAATTGGTTTCCAATGTAATTTTTCCTATTTATTTATTTTTTAAATAAATGTTGTAGTATCCTAGTGATACATTTTATTGTTGAATAAAATGAATTGTTCCATTTGTGTATATTGAACTTTGTATATTTTAAAATATTCTTGTGTGATATTTTTAATATATATAAGATTCAATAAGGGTGCGTAGAGCATCACATAGCATTATATGGAAAAATGCTAAAATGGCTTAACGGCCGGAACGAAATGTAACTAGCGTGTTACATGGTTGAAATCCCGTAATAGGACTTCGGTTCTGGTTCATGTAGAACGATAAGGATTTCAAGGATCAATTTGTCAAAAATTGGGATAACTATATAATCGTGAGCATCACAGCTCAAGTGTTGAATATTTTAATTAATATTCTGAGAACGATTATATAAGCTTGATTCAACTAGTCGAAAATTTGGTTGATTTGTTCTCGTTAATTGTGTTATAATTAACTTGATTAAAAATTCCAAATTATACTAGTATATTTAATTTGAGACAAATTATGTTTTGGTGAATAGTGCTTTTGTAGCACTAATGGAAAGTGCAATTTAATTTGGCACTTTGAAGTGCAAATTAAAACACTGTAACAGTGCTATTAAGCACTAGGTAGAGTGCTTAATTAGGCACTTTCGGCCACTTGGTGGCTGCACCTTTAGGTATTGAAAACTTAAGCATTTGGTGCTTTGGTAATATCAATAAAGGTGCTAGATTATGATTGGTCTTAATGCTAATTTACTTAGCTTAAACCTTTCGTATGTGGCTGATTAAATTTAGCATTGTGAAAAGTGCTATGTGATTAGCACGAAAGGAGGTTTAGTTAATTGTGGAATTAACTAACAATCCTAGTGCTAAGTAGCACTGGAATTATAAATTAAGCAACCGAATGTTGCTATGAGTTTATAATTTAGAGCAATAGAGATTGCTTTGGAATCGGTGCGTTAGTTTAGAAGCAATGATTTGTGCTTGGTATAGCATGTTTCGTGCTTCATTACTAAGCACTGATTCGTGCTTCAATTTTGGAAGCACTGATTCGAGTTTGTGACCTTCCGGTCAAAAACCGAATGGATTCGTGAGGGCTAATCTGTTAGCACCTACGAGATGTGTTAGCGTGTAACACATGTTTATTATTTAATAGAATAAAAAATAAAAACCAAATTAATCGTGGATTAATGCGGTTACGAACGATCGATGTAGTGAATATGAAACACCTATTAGTGATTTCGGCGCAAGCGTTAGTGTCGTACTCGAGTGTATGGTACGGTATTCATCTCAATCGAACGTTGTTGCCGAACATAACTATCAAGACGTTGATAAGTTCGGGTCTACCTCAAGGTATGTGGGGTGAGACAATACCTTGGACAAGTAAGTACCTTTTAAATAAGGTTACCCGCATGAAATTCTTACGATTTGGTGGATACGTAGGAAGTTTTTCTACCAATGCCTGAAATGTGGGGGTGTCTTGCCAAATGTGTGTATTGGTTCTTAGTACACGAGTCCAAGAGTTTAGATGTACATAAGAACACGAAAGATTGATTCAAGAAATTCATCGTTCTTGGAAGATGTATTTTTGTGAAGGATCAATAAAGGACCTAGCACGTTGAAAGGAACTTTCGCCGTAGCTATGGTTGAAGGGTGTGAAAGAGAACCCGAGCTCAAAGCTATACGTAGCAAGAGAGCTAGGATTAAAAAATCCTTTGGTCCAGATTTTCTGACATACATGCTAGAATGTGACGCGCATATTCTAACTTGTTTACTAGAAAATAAATTGGATTTTCTGACATGTTTGTTAGAAAACGAGCCTCGGACGTATGTAGAAGCGTTGAATTCTACAAGTGGACCAACCTGAAAGAGGCTATCGAGAGTGAAGTAGATTCTATCTTAAAGAATCATACTTGGAACTGGTTGTTCTTCCTCCAGGTTGTAAAACCTCGGGATCCTAAGTGGATCACTAGTCGGAAAACAAACCGGTTGGTTATATTGAAGTAAAATGGCCGGGCTTGTAATTGTAGATTACATGCAACGCGAGTGCCACGGTTACTTCGATATATATTCTCTTGTGAAGAGAATGGAATCCATTAGCATGATACTTACCAAAGCCGTTTAGCGAGACTTGGAAGTTCATCAAAATGGATGTGTCACTTCTTAGTAGACATGGAACGACTTGAGGGTTTGTGGTTCCACGATGTGAAAAGAAAGTGTGTAATTGGTAAGATCATTATATGGTTCGAAACAATTGCCTTAGTATTTGGCATGTGAGGCTTTGATCATGCAATGATAACCAACAAGTTTAGTATAAATAAAAGTGACTAGTGGGTCTACGTATTGCGTATGATAGACGGTGATATCACTGTTTATTTATACACGATAAACTCATCGTGGGTAGTAACGATCAAATGATCAATTCTACCAGAAACATGTTAAAATTGAGATTTGACATGAGAGGTGTGAGTTTGGCAGATTTAATCTTCGAGATTAAAAATCGTGAAGAGACCGTTTGGTCTCGTGTTAAGCCAATCTCATTAAGTTTGATTGAATCCTTGTAAAGGATGATAATCAAGTGGCTTGGACACCGTTAGATACTAACGTACAACTAGCCAATAATCACAAAGATTGTACTTCTCGTGGAGAACACATTCAGATTATTGGTAGTTTAATTATATCAAATGGGTTGTACTAGGCCAGATATTGTCTTTGCGGTTAACGAACTTGGTAGACATCCGAGTAACCCTAGTGCTACGCACTAGAAGGCAATAGTGAGGGTTATGAGATACTTAAGGTATGCTCGTGACTTTGGACTGCACTACGTGGGATATCTAGCTGCACTTGGATAGTATAGCGCGGATATCAAAGGACGCTAAGTCCATTAAAGGCTACGTGTTTACGTAGGCCAGTGCAGTTGGTTTTATGGAAATTCTCGAAATGATTTGTGATATCTAAGATCCGGCGGGATCTAAGCTGAGAGCCTTAGACTCGTGTCGCGAGCGAGTAGGCCGAATGGCTATGCCATTTTTCGAGAATGTTCCTAGTGGTGAACTCGTACCTCCAATTTGTGTGCATTACGATAGTCAAGCCAAAATTGGTTAAGTACAGAGTTAGATGTGGAATGGTACGTCTAGACTTATAAGTCGTTGATATAATACCATTAAACAATTTCTCACAACAGGGGTTATCTCTATTGACTACGTGATGTCAAAAGATAACGTAGCGGCCGCTAACTCGCTAACCCGAGGGTAAGCAAATGGTTATGGAGAAATTGGAACGAGGATTGGGTCTAAAGCCCTTGGACTAAAAGTTCTATAGTGGATACCCAACCTAGCTAGCACCTAGGTTCAATGGGACAACTAAATTATGGAACGGAGCGTGTCACTGTGGGGGTCTCGGACTCCCGACCACTCCTCGTTAGAAATAGTGACTCCCGCATGAGGCTAGAATGTTGATGCTTTAATGATTCTTGAGTAATACTCGAGAAAGAATCACCTATGTAAGAGAGAAGTGAGGGTCACTTCAAAGGAGAATTGCTGGGCACAATTCTTTAGAAACTCTCGCAGAACCAGGAACAGTGACTCACGACCAAAATGGGCACACTCATGAGAACAAAGCATGGTTGGGAGTGTGTGAGATATGTCATCGTCTACACAAACGGCAGTCGGTTCAAAGACATCGCGTTCTACCGAACAGCCAGTAGAGTAAACATTTCTTCACAAGGGAAGGTTCAAAGGGTATAGTGACTCCCTACCTATCCTATACAGTGATCGACCGTTTGAACACAGTTGTTTCCGATTTCAAAATACCCTGAAAATAAATTTTTCATTCATGTGGGGGATTGTTGGAAAAATAGCATTAAAATGGCATTTTAAGTGGCTATTTTGTGGTACAATTATCAGTGGGGTCCACTTCCAATTTGGGTCGGGTAAAAGTGGATTCGGGTTCTTCGTAGTGAGACGAAGAGATTGATATATTGTACGCTTAAAACGGATAATGGGTGAATGAGATATTGATTCTCAAAGTAGACCCATTGAGTTGGAAAAATGAAGGGAAAAAGTGAGTTTTTGTCCCACATTGGTTTGGAAAGAGGATTTGACCCCCCTTTTATACAAGAGCTTTTTTAGAGCTTGTAGAATTGTATAGCATAGAGGCTCTCTCGCGCGGGGGGGGGGGGGGGTGCAATTCAAATTCCAACTAGAGATGAGTTCAAAAGACTTGATTCAAGCCCGAGCTCGTGTGTGCCGGCACCTACGGGCACGAAAATTGGCTGGCCTTGCGGGCTAAGTTATGCCAACTTTCGGTATCATTTTTCCAACATGAGTAGTCACTTGGGTTCGGCCAAGACCGAGATGAGCTCGGTCTAGGCCAAACTGAACTACAGTTTCAGTCATTTTTCCAACATGAGTAGTCACTTGGGTTTGGCCAAGACCGAGATGAGCTCGGTCCAGGCCGAACTGAACTACAGTTTCTGTCATTTTTCCAACATGAGTAGTCACTTGGGTTCGGCCAAGACCGAGATGAGCTCGGTCCAGGCCGAACTGAACTACAGTTTCGGCCATTGGGAGGCCGAAACCTGGCCAGTAGTTTCGGCCAGGCCAAAACTTGGTTAGTTTCGTCCAGGGAGGCCAAAACTTGGCTTGTAGTTTCGTCCAGGCCGAAACTGGAGCAGTATGGTTTCGGCTTGGGGCCGAAATTTAGCTTGTCTGGGGCTGAAGGTCAACGGACTAATGTGGGATTAAATAGCTCTGTTACAGAATTAATTTTCATTTAATTCCAGATGTAATTTTGAATTTAAATCCCATGAAATGGCTTGCTGTTTTAGAGTTTACAAAGCCAAGTTTTAATGGCCTTGTTTAATGCTATTAAGGTCTTTCATCCCTATATAAGAAGGGGTAGAGGGCAGAAGTTTTTTTTTTTAAGAACTACAACAACAAGTAGAGAGCTCACACATGAGATTTTGTTTTCAAGCCTCAAAACACTTCTGCTTCTACTCCTTTCTTAAGCCTAACTGTGCTCAAGGCTTTGCTCTAGTTCGCCGGATTCGTTCGTTTGGGTGCTCGAACATCGAACCGTAGCGCGTTTTATCCTGGGAAACCTAGGCCACGTCGCTCCTAGCATTTGTGGGAGGTGGCAAATAAGGTTTTAAGGAAAGAGTGGTCTATTGACTCACGCTAAAAACCCTTACCCAAACACGAGCCATCTTTTCCTTCTTTCGGTTTTGGATTGTGCTTCTAAGCAAAAATCCTCCTTTTGATTTAGTTTGGTTGGAATTATAATCTGTGGATTATAAATTTCATTTGGTTGATATGTATATATCTTTTCCGTAGATATTCATGCATATAACCATGGTGGTCTGATTTATATATATATATTTGTGTGTGTGTGTGTGTATATATATATATATATATATATATATATATATATATATATATATATATATATATATATATATATATATATATATATATATATATATATATATATATATATATATATATATATATATATATATATTGGATATATATATCGAATAATATTTTATATACTTTCATGTGTGTATATATAAATATTATTTTACGATATTAAATTGATTTTTGGTTCATTAACACCCACAGTAGTAGTAGTAGTAGTAGTAGTAGTAGTAGTAGTAGTAGTAGTAGTAGTAGTAGTAGAGAAAATGGTCAAATACACCCCTAAACATTATAGGAAAGTGCAATTAGGCGCTCAAACTTTTATAAATGTTAATTAAACACATAAACTTCATAAAATCAATCAAATATGTCCACTTAGCAGGTACCCAATAGGTTACCAGTAACTATATCATCTTTGACCAACATCAACGCCGTTGACCGCCATCTTCAACACTAATCCAAAAAAAATACATCGGAAACCGAAAACCGTCACCGGCGTCCAACAGCCTCCTTCTCCAGGAAGAAGTCGACCGGCATCGCCTTCCTCTTGGAGGAAGGGGCGACGTTTGGTCGCCTCTTTCTCTAGGAAGAAGGCGACCAGCCTTCTTCCTCAGTTGAAGAAGGTGACGCTGGGTGCCTTCTTCGATTGAGGAAGAACGCGATCGGCGTCCAGAAAAAGGTCGCCGGCGCCCAATTTAACTTTGTGATGTTTAATTGCAGGTTATTACCGGTAGGTGACCGGCTATTGGATCTCAATGCATCAAAATGATAAGTTTATGTGTTTAATTGACTTTTTTAAATGTTTGAGGGCCTAATTGCACTTTCCTATAATGTTTAGGGGTGTATTTGACCCTTTTCTCTTATTATTGTTGTTGTTGTTTTACTTGAATACACACACACATATATATATATATGGTTCAACTTTCATGAGAACCATGACTTAGGTGAAAATTGTGGTCTAATATGGGCCATTGACTTTTGACATAGTTGTACGTGATAAAATCTTCCTATTACTCTAATTAATGCTAATTAAGGCACAAATTAATAAGGAAAAGTGCTCCGAAGAGCAATTTGGTCACCACAATAGCATCAACCCGCAACAAAAAAGCGTAAACATCTCTCGCTATCCCTCGCACTTTCTATCTCTAAACTTTCTAGCGTTCTACGTTAAAATCTCTGAACTCCTCCTACTACTATAGCAAGAGAGTAAACAAAATCCATTCTTTTTTCCAAGATGGAAATCATATATATATATATATATATATATATATATATATATATATATATATATATATATATATATAATTTTCAAAGAGGTATGCAAATAAATATAGGTGTGTACATATATAGATTTCAAAAGGGTTTTAGGGCATTAGTATATGCCCCTTGAAAATAGTTACATAGTTTTAAGTATTTAAAACATAGGTTTGGGTATGGGGAAGTAGAGGGATAGTAACCCATGCATAAATGTTTATGTAATCTTGCTCTCTTACACTTTAATGCAACTAAGTAATATAAATTGAGCACTTAAACAAATACTCCTTCATCAATTCATGATTCAATGCTAGGGTCAACTCATACTAAGCTTTCATAACTCCAATAACACTTTGTAAATCATATTTGATGCTTGGGTTGTAAATGAATTTGACTCACATAACAAATAGGCGCATTTCATGTAAAAAACTTCGTTAAACTCCCGAGCCTCACGAGCTGCACGGACCTACGAGTCGGACTGAATTAGGCATCGACGCTGAGCCACAAGGGCCCTGCATCAAGTCAGTGGCCTTACGGGACTCAGTGTCGGGTCTGGGGAGTCCCACCACTGCATTCCGCAGTAGCCACGGTACAGAGTGGCAGGGTTCAAGAGAGCTTGCCACTCTGGGCCATTGCCCCGGCAGGACTGGCCAGTCATGTGGCTTAGTCCTGCCACGCTATTCTGCCTGACGAGGCAGTGAGCATCTGAGCTTTGCTCTGAGATGTTTCGATGGTGAAAACTTCATTTTCAGACCACAACACTTCTCCAAATTCACCCAACATCATTTCATAACATCAAGGCATCATTATCACACATTATAGGCACAAAACAACACATTAATCTCTATTTCTAAGACCACCACATTATATACAACATACACTATCATTCACAGTACATTAGGGCAAAATACTAAGTTTTGAGAATCTATGGATTATACCTTGAGCTTGCTATCCTCCTTGTATGAATCCCTCATCCTTTCTTCAACTATGAACACTTCCTTCACCTCCTATCAACCCCCAAGCAAGAACATAGATAACACACATCATACACAAGCATATAAATACACTGTAATAGTGAGATGAAGAAGGGAGAAGAAGATGATGGATGGGAGAAATGGGGAAGAAAGGAAGAGAAGAGAAAATGCTTACAATGGTGTCTTCCTTGTATGAATATGATTTCTCAGGAGAGTTTTTGTGAGGAAGAGTAGGGAGATTGAACATCAGGCAATGAAATATGAGTCTTTTTATAGACTCAAACCCTAGGTCACACTTGGAGAGAAATGAACGGCTAAAGAGGGGTAATTTGGTCCTTTTGCGATTTAAAATCTCGGGTTATAATTTTGGGTCAAAAGTTGAGTCAAGTTCATTGCCCCATTTTGGACAAAGGTTTGAAAATTAATGCTTCCCCCAAAAATTAAAACCTTCTTTTGGCAGTTATGCTCCTCCTCACTGCCTACTCATGACCAGTTGAGAACAAGACATGTTCAAGTCCCGGATGTTTGCCAAATCTGTAATGCCGAAGAGGAACCTTCTCATCACCTATTTGTGAAATGTCCATTAGAAAGAGAATGTTGGGACTATCTGTTGGTACCGTTGGTAGAAAACAAATAATAATCAAATAAAAAATTAACTATTATTTTCTGGAAAGAGGGGAAGAAAAAATGAAGAAATTGGCTAGTGTTTGGTGTTGGGTTTTTGCAAGAGTCGAGTGAGCACTCTCTCCTTAAAACCTTATTTGCCACCTCCCAAAGATGCTAGGAGCGTTGTGGCCTAGGCTTCCCAGGATAAAACTTGCTAATGATTCAATGTTTGAGCACTCAAACAAGGAATCCGGCGAGCAAGACAATGGCTATGAACACAGTAGGCCAAGAAAGAGTAGAAGCAGAGAGGTTTTGAGGTTGGAAAACAAAAGTTTCGTGCAGTGTTCTTGCTGTTCTCACAGTGTGTAAAACTCTACTGCCTCTACCCTTTCTTATATAGGGTTGAAGGAACCAATAGCCTTTATTATGGCAATTAAAAATGACATTAAAGCTGCCTTCCAACAGCTGGCCACTACCTGGGAATTGAATTCAGAATTAATTCCGTAACAGATGAATTCGGCGCACACGAGCTCGGGCTTGAATCAAGCCTTTTTCAAGCTCTGCTAGTTGGAATTTGATTTGCACCCCCCCCCCCCCCCCCCCCGCGCGAGAGAGCCTCTATGCTATACAATTCTACAAGCTTCAAAAGAGCTCTTGTATATAAGGGGGGAAAATCTTCATTCCAAAGCAATGTGGGACAAAAAGCTCACTTTTTCCCTTCATTTTCCAACTCAAATGGGTCTACTTTGAGAATCAATATCTCATTCACCCATTATCCGTTTTGAGCGTACAATATATCGATCTCTTCGTCTCACTACGAAGAATCCGAATCCACTTTAACCCGACCCAAATCGGAAGTGGACCCCACTGATAATTGTACCACAAAATAGCCACTTAACATGCCATTTTATGCCATTTTAAGCTATTTTTTCCAACAATCCCCCACATGAATGAAAAATTGATTTTCGGGGTATTTTGAAATCGGAAACAACTGTGTTCAAATGGTCGATCCCTGCATAGGATAGGTAGGGAGTCACTATACCCTTTGAACCTTCCCTCGTGAAGACATGTTTACTCTACTGGCTGTACGGTAGAACGCGATGTCTTTGAACCGACTGCCGTTTGTGTAGACGATGACATATCTCACACAGGAATCTCCCAACCATGCTCTTGCTCTCATGAGTGTGTCCGTTTTGGTCGTGGGTCACCGTTCCTGGTTCTACGAGAGTTTCTAAAGAATTGTGCCCAACAATTCTCCTTTGAAGCGACCCTCACTTCTCTCTAACATAGGTGATTCTTTCTCGAGTATCCCGCATACTCAAGAATCATTAAAGCATTAACATGCTAGCCTCTTGCGGGAGTCACTGTTTTAACGAGGAGTGGTAGGGAGTCCGAGACCCCCACAGTGACGCGCTCCGTTCCATAATTTAGTTGTCCCATTGAACCTAGGTGCCAGCTAGGTTGGGTATCCACTCTAGAACTTTTTTAGTCCAAGGGCATTAGACCCATTCCTCGTGTCAACTTCTCCACAACTTCTCTTCCTAACCCTTTGGTCAGCGGATCCGCTATATTGTCTTTTGACTTTACGTAGTCAATCGAGACAACTCCAGTTGTGAGTAGTTGTCTAATGGTATTATGTCTACGACGCACATGTCTAGACTTACCATTATACATATGACTCTGTACTCTCCCGATTGTGGCTTGACTATCGCAATGCACACATATTGGAGGTACCGGTCTTTCCCAATTAGGAATATTCTCTATAAAATGGCGTAGCCATTCAGCCTCTTCACAACCTTTGTCTAAGGCTATCAGCTCAGATTCCATCGTGGATCTAGCTATCACAGTTTGCTTAGAGGATTTCCATGCAACGGCTGCACCGGCTAGTGTAAACACGTAGCCACTCGTGGACTTAGAGTCCTTAATATCAGATATCCAATTCGCGTTGCTATACCCTTCAAGTACAGCGGGATATCTCCCGTAGTGCAGTCCAAGATCACGAGTATACCTCAAGTATCTCATAACCTTTACTATTGCCTTCCAGTGCATAGCACCGGGGTTACTCGTATATCTACTGAGCTTACTAACCGCATAGGCAATATCCGGCCTAGTACAGCTCATAAGATACATCAAACTACCAATAACCTGAGCATATTCCACTTGTGAAATACCTTCTCCGTGGTTCTTGGTTAGATGAATGTTTGTATCAAATGGTGTCCTAGCCACTTGACTATCATCCTTGTTAAATTTCTCAAGGATTTTGTCAATATAATGTGATTGGCTCAACACGAGACCATCAGGTCTTCTAATGATTCTAATCCCGAGGATTAAATCGGCCAAACCCATATCCTTCATGTCAAATCTTGCATTTAACATGTTTTTGGTAGACTTGATCATCCGATCATTACTACCAACGATGAGAATATCATCGACATATAAACAAAGGATGACATAGCCGTCTATCGTTTCCTTAACGTAGACGCATTTGTCACTTTCGTTTATTTTAAACCCGTTAGTTAACATCGCGTGGTCAAACTTCTCGTGCCACTGCTTGGGCGCTTGTTTCAAACCATATAGCGATTTAACCAACTTGCACACTTTCCTTTCTTGGCCCGGAACCATGAACCCTTCGGGTTGTTCCATATAGATTTCCTCATCTAATTCGCCGTTTAGGAAAGCGGTTTTCACATCCATTTGATGAACTTCCAAGTTCCGCAACGCGGCTATGGCAAGTATCATCCTAATGGAGTTTATTCTCGTCACGGGAGAATACGTGTCGAAGTAATCGAGGCCCTCGCGTTGCCTGTAACCCTTGATCACAAGCCTAGCCTTATACTTCTCGATGGAACCGTCCGGTTTCATCTTCCTTTTAAAGACCCACTTGGATCCTAAGGGTTTACTACCCGGAGGAAGATCAACCAGTTCCCAAGTGTGATTCTGTAGAATAGAATCCACTTCACTTTTTATAGCCTCTTTCCACATTGGTCCTTTCGTAGAAGTCACGGCTTCTACATACGTTCGAGGCTCGTTCTCTATCAAACAAGATAGAAAATCGGGTTCATTTTCTAATAAACAAGTTAGAGTACCCGAATCGTACTCTAACAAGTAAGTTAGAAAATCAGGACCGAATGATTTTCCAACTCTCGCCCGCTTACTGCGTCTCGGCTCGAGCTCGGGTTCTCTCTCGGATTCCCCACTATCATTATCCATAGTTTCGTCAAACGTTCGTTTTGACGTACTTGGTCCCTCGTTGGACCTATAAGGAAATATATTTTCGAAAAAATATGCATTCCTTGATTCTATTATCGTGTTCTCGTGTACGTCCGGATTATGGGACTCGTGTACTAAGAACCGATAAGCACTACTATTATGTGCATAGCCAATAAAGATACAGTCCACCGTCTTAGGACCTATCTTTACTTTCTTAGGTGTTGGCACCAAAACTTTGGCAAGACACCCCCACACTTTCAGGTACTGGTAGGAAGGTTTCCTACCGTTCCACAGCTCATAAGGAGTCTTATCGAGCTTCTTTCGGGGTACCTTATTCAAAAGGTAGTTACTTGTCAAAATCACCTCACCCCAAGCATCTTGAGGTAGGCCCGAACTTATAAGCATCGCATTCATCATATCTTTCAATGTACGATTCTTTCGTTCGGCAACACCGTTCGATTGAGGTGAGTAAGGTGCAGTACGCTCGTGTATTATACCTACACTTGCACAGAAGTCACCAATAGGTGCTTCGTACTCACCACCTCTATCACTTCTAACCTTCTTAATTCTCCGATTAAGTTGGTTTTCCACTTCATTCTTATAAAGAACGAATTTTTCAACGGCTTCATCTTTGCTCTTAAGCAAATACACATAGCAGTATCGTGTGCTATCGTCGATAAATGTGATAAAATACTTATTACCACCTCTCGTTTGTATCGATCTAAAATCGCACAAATCACTATGGATTAATTCTAGTGGTTCAGTTTCCCTTTCAACCGATTTGAAAGGTACTTTAGTTAGTTTTGTCTCAACACAAATTTCACACTTGTTATTTGTGTCAATTTGGAAGTTAGGAATATGGTCCATGCTAATTAATCTACGCATAGAATTAAAATTAACATGACCTAGTCTACCATGCCATAAATTGGAAGACTCAAGCAAGTAAACAGAATTAACTTTGCTTTTATTGATAACAGGAATTACACTGAGCTTAAAGAGCCCATCGGTTACATATCCTTTACCAACAAACATTCCTAACTTGGACAAAACTACTTTGTCTGACTCGAACACCATGCGAAAGCCATGCTTGTTCAACAGAGAGCCAGACACAAGATTCTTCCTTAGCTCAGGAACATACAGCACGTTGTTCAACGTTAGTTCCTTCCCGGAAGTCATCTTCAGAACCACCTTGCCCATGCCTTCCACGGCAGACTGAGCAGAATTTCCCATCCACACATTTTCACCATCAATGGTCTCAAAGGTGTTGAACATCTCTCAGTTGCAACACAAGTGCCTGGTTGCACCGGTATCAATGAACCACTCACGAGGGTTTGAACCCACGAGGTTCACTTCGGTCACCATAGCCGAAAGGCTAATCTCGACCTCCTTCTGACTGCTATCTCCAACAACATTGGCTTCAGAACTCTTGTTCTTTTTCCTTGGAGCCTTGCATTCAGATGCTCTGTGGCCATGCTTGCCACAATTGTAGCATTCACCAGGAAACTTGTTCTTGGTAACACCACCTTTCGGACCTAGCTTTCGCTTGTCCTTCTTGTTCCTCTTGGAGCTCTTACCGTGCTCCACAACGTTGGCCTTAGCGCCAACAACGATAGGAGCCTTCCTATCATTCGTCCTGTTCCCTTCCTCAATCCTGAGTCGCTGGATCAGGTCCTCCAGATTCATCTCCTTTCGCTTATGCTTAAGGTAGTTCTTGAAATCCTTCCAACCTGGAGGCAACAAATGGATCACAGATCCCACTTGGAAGGCTTCACTTAGCACCATGCCCTCGTCACGGATCTCATCAAAGATTAATTGCAAATCTTCTACCTGACTTAGCACGGTCTTTGAATCAACCATTTTGAAGTCGAGGAATCGGCCAACTACAAATTTCTTTGAGCCGGCATCCTCACTTCGGTATTTATGATCCAAAGCTTCCCACAACGCTTTTGATGTGCTTATCTTTCGATATACATCATATAGCGTGTCACACAATCCATTCAGGATGTAGTTTCGGCAAAGGAAGTCCGAATCCTTCCAATAGCCAACCGCCATCACGGATTGTGCATCTTGTTCCTTCAACTCGGGAACACTCTCGGACAAGAACCTTGCCAAGCCGAGAGTTGCTAGGTAGAACAACATCTTCTGTTGCCACCTCTTGAAGTTCGAACCAACACCGGTGAACTTCTCCGGCTTTTCAGCCGAACCACTCGGTACCGTAGGTACCCGAGACATGGGAATATATCCCTCAGTGCTCCCACTATCTTGTGAACCAACGTTCACTGGTGTAGCTTGGGAATTAGCAACATTGTTGCCATTCCCTCCACTGTTATCCGCAATAACGTTATTGTTGTCGTTTCTTCCATTGTTGTCCGCAACAACATTATCCTCCCCATCAATTGGCAGTACGGGATGCTCCATTTTTTCTTCAAGGAAATTCGGAGAAGACCACCAACGGGAAAACAAATAAATAAGGTTTTAAGACTGTTGGTACCGTTGGTAGAAAACAAATAATAATCAAATAAAAAATTGACTATTATTTTCTGGAAAGAGGGGAAGAAAAAATGAAGAAATTGGCTAGTGTTTGGTGTTGGGTTTTTGCAAGAGTCGAGTGAGCACTCTCTCCTTAAAACCTTATTTGCCACCTCCCAAAGATGCTAGGAGCGTTGTGGCCTAGGCTTCCCAGGATAAAACTTGCTAATGATTCAATGTTTGAGCACTCAAACAAGGAATCCGGCGAGCAAGACAATGGCTATGAACACAGTAGGCCAAGAAAGAGTAGAAGCAGAGAGGTTTTGAGGTTGGAAAACAAAAGTTTCGTGCAGTGTTCTTGCTGTTCTCACAGTGTGTAAAACTCTACTGCCTCTACCCTCTCTTATATAGGGTTGAAGGAACCAATAGCCTTTATTATGGCAATTAAAAATGACATTAAAGCTGCCTTCCAACAGCTATAACAGCAGGCCACTACCTGGGAATTGAATTCAGAATTCAAAATTGGAATTAATAGACAATTAATTCCGTAACAGATGAATTCAATCCCCTCAACAGTCAGAACTTTCGGGTTCCAGACCGTTAGCGTACAGGGTTCGGTCTCAACTTTCGACCTCATCCAGTTTCGGCCCTTGCACCTCTCGTGGACTCTGTTGCACGAGAGTTGTGCTCTCGGTGCACCACTACACGAGAGTAGGTGGCTGTTGCACGAGAGTTGTGCTCTCGGTGCACGAGAGTAGGTGCTCTCGGTTCGGTTCTGGCCGAACCAAGTGGCTATACCAGTTGGAAAATGATACCGAAGTTTGGCATAACTTAGCCCGCAAGGCCAGCCAATTTCCGGACGACATTCGTGCCCCCAGGTGCCGGCGCACACGAGCTCGGGCTTGAATCAAGCTCTGCTAGTTGGAATTTGATTTGCACCCACCCCCCCCCCCCCCCCCGCGCAAGAGAACCTCTATGCTATACAATTCTACAAGCTTCAAAAGAGCTCTTGTATATAAGGGGGGAAAATCTTCATTCCAAAGCAATGTGGGACAAAAAGCTCACTTTTTCCCTTCATTTTCCAACTCAAATGGGTCTACTTTGAGAATCAATATCTCATTCACCCATTATCCGTTTTGAGCGTACAATATATCGATCTCTTCGTCTCACTACGAAGAATCCGAATCCACTTTAATCCGACCCAAATCGGAAGTGGACCCCACTGATAATTGTACCACAAAATAGCCACTTAACATGCCATTTTATGCCATTTTAAGCTATTTTTTCCAACACTATCTTGGTGGTGTCGATTACAATACTAGCAGTTCCTTTTTTGAATGGCTTGAGCACATCTTTTCCACTGTTATTATCTCTGTCTGTTGGAAGCCCTGGGACGCTAGAAATGAGAAAATATGGAATCACACTATTCTTTTGGCTTCTTTTATATGCCAATATGCAAAAAATTATCTTTTTGAATGGATTTAATTACGTAAATATTTCAGCTGATACTACTGGCAGGTCCACCAATGATAATACTGTTTGGTCCAGTCCACCGCCAGGAATGCTCAAAGCTAATGTTGATGTTGCGCTTGATCATCACAATAACAAAATGGGCTATGGGTTTATCCTTCGTGATTCAGCAGGTTCCTTCATCGCTGCAAGACGTCTTCCATGGTGTGGCGCATATAAACCATCTAAGGCCGAAGCCATTAGCATACGGGAGTCTTTGAAATGGATCAAACACCTAAATGTTGATAATATCCATCTGGAGAGTGATTGCCTACATGCTATCAATTGGATTTTACACACTTATGATTCAACTTCTTCTTTTTCTCTCATACTTGATGACATTAGAAAAATAGCTTCAAGTTTCTCTAACTTAAGTTTTTTGTTTGCTATAAACGGTCTACGCACATGGTTGCCCATTGTTTACTTGGACCTTAATTAATGTTATCTTGTTTTCGGTTTCCAAAAAAAAAAAAAAGTAAAATGAGCAAATAAAAAGTTAGAACTAGTTTTGTGTTGGAGTTAATACCATTTGAAGTCCTCCGAGTATAGTGGTTTTGCCACGTTTAGTCCTAAACTTTCAAATTGACCATTTGTAGTCCTTCGACTTTCAAATTTAACCATTGAGTTTTTTCCACTTTTGGTCCCTTGACTTTACTTGTGCTGACAATTGTGATTCATGACTTCTATTTCAGACAAAATTAGTGCCTAACTTCAATTTCATTTCCATATTTGGTCCCATCCGACCAAGAATCCGGCCAACCCACCGGAAATTTACACATCTCTTGTTTTTCTAAGGGTAAATTAATATTTTCTTGCCATGTAAAATAATAAAAACTAAGATATATTTAATTGCTTCATTGTTGTCTTTGCTCGGCGGCGGCCTCTGAGCTTTGAACTTTTTGCAGAACGTCGTGTGGCTGTTCAGAGCCTCTTCACTGCCAATATGCTGCTCCGACCTCGCGCACAACCCGCATATCCACCGCCCTTGGTTCCGCTCTCGGACCTTCACTACGTACGCCTCTGTGCACTCTTCCGTCAGTCCGCAGCACTCGCATTACGCGAACAACATCACTTCGTTCATCTTCGCCGCCGCTCCGTTTCCCTACGCTGTCGCCTCCTTCCTCATCATCATCGTCTTCGCTGCCATTCTCGGTGAATTCCAAATCCAAACCGCTCTTCCGAAATTTACGCACTGCATAAGAGCACAATATATTCAAAAATCAAACACAAAATCAGAATCCTCTGATAAATTCCATGAATCAAATATATATCCCGTAAACCTACACTATAAACTTCTCAAATCTACATGCAAGTTTATACTATATCTACAAAATTACATTATACATACATTTAACAGACAATCTGGAGAGAGTTTGCAGCAACGATCCTGGTTTTCTGTTTGAAAATTATCTTCTTTTTTTTTTTTCTCCCACTCGCCTTCTTCTTCAACAATCTCGCCGTCGATGATCAGGAGCTTGAAGATCATATACATTTCAGAGAGCCCTGTATGGCTTTTCGCGATGACTCTACTCCACTGAACAAAGCTTTTTTCTATCACCGCCGTCGAGCAGACGCAAATATCAGTTAGCAGAGAAGCTTCGGGAAGAAACTGGCAGTGACATTGATTTATAGGATGAGGATGGAGGTATAAATAAATAATAATAATAGGAAGCAACTTTAATTTTACGAGAATGAAGCAATTAAATATTTCTTAGTTTTTACTACGTATTATTTTACAAGGGCAATAAAAGAATAATTTACCCTTAGAAAAACAAGAGATGTGCAAATTTCCGGTGTGTTGGCCGGATTCTTGGTCGGATGGGACCAAATGTGGAAAAGAAATTGAAGTTAGGCACTAATTTTGTCTGAAATAAAAGTCATGAATCACATTTGTCAGCACAAGTAAAGTCAAGGGACCAAAAGTGGAAAAAACTCTTTAACCATTCGTGGTCCAAGTTAACCACCCATGGTCCTTCAAGTTTTGAAATTTAACCAGTCGTGGTCCTCTTGAAAGGACCATGGTTGGTTAAAATTTAATAGTTGAAGGACCATGGGTGGTAAACTTAGACCACAGATGGTTAAATTTGAAAGTCGAAGGACCACAGATGGCTAATTTGAAAGTTTAGGACTAAACGTAGCAAAACCACTATACTCGGAGGACCTCGGATGGTAATAACTCTTTTGTGTTGTATAACTCTATATTATGTGAAGGGACAATACAAAAGAATATAAAAATATTCATATTAAGTAGTCAACGACAACCTGTTTAAAACATTATTTAGTAAAAAAAAAATATGGAATCAGAAAGGGGATGGATTAAAAAAACGGATTCAGAAAGGGGATTCAAAGATGTGGGCATAAACAAAGGACTCAAAGTAGTCTTAAAATTAGACATCCCGACGACCACAAATGGCCTGCTCATCAATAATTCCTTGAAATGGGTTGTTTGTATTCCTATGTTTATGCCTTGGCTTTGCTTGGCAGCTTAACTACTGCTTCGCATGGCTTAGCCCATGAGACTCATCAATCTCTCAAGAAACATAATGTTGCCCTCTTTGTGTTTGGGGACTCACTCTTTGATCCTGGCAACAATAACTACATAAATACTACCACAAATTTCCAGGCTAACTTCCCACCCTATGGTGAATCATATTTCAAGCACCCCACCGGCAGGGTTTCTAATGGTCGTCTTATGCCAGATTTTATTGGTAGGCCTAGCTTAACTATTCATCTTTAATTTTACTCTTTGTTTTTTCCCTTTCCATATATATATACTTTTGATAATACAATTTGTTAACTTCTATGTTTGGTTACACAGCCCAGTTTGCCAAACTACCATTAATTCCGGCGTACTTCCGGACTGATCATCGGAGATTTATTAACGGAGTCAACTTTGCATCAGCCGGTGCCGGTAGCCTTGTTGAAACCTTTTCTGGTTTTGTGAGTGATGATGACATGAAATGAACTATGGATACATACTAAAGTCTTATGCACATATGAATTCATTTGTTGTTTAATTAATTAGTTATTGCTTGATCTTTATTTGATATTCTGCAGGTAATTGATCTGAAAACACAATTTGGGTATTTCAAGAAAGTGGTACAAGAATTGAAGAAGAAGTTGGGGGACAAAGAATCAAAGACCCTCATATCCAATGCTGTGTACATGTTTAGTATTGGCAACAATGACTTAGCCATCCCCTTTTTAAGAAATTCCACCATCCTTAATTCATATACTCGCCAGGAATATGTGGAGATGGTAATTGGTAATCTCACTACTGTTATCAAGGTACAAATAATTTATAGTTTGTCATCAAGTTTTAAAGTTTCATTTAACAAATATTATACAGTGCTATGAGTTAATACCCAATTTGATCCCTCAGCTGGGCTATTAGGATTTTACCATTTGGTTATCGACTTTGAAACTTATTCAATTTCATCCTCTATATATGCAATTTTTATCTAAAATAGTCATTGGTCTGAACCAAAACAGTCCTGATTGAGGATCGTTTTGGTTAACAATTACGGATGAAATTGAACAAATTTGGAAGTAGCAGAACACAGTGGTGAAATCTTAACAATCAAGAGACCAAATAAGGTATTACCTCTAGTGCTTATTTATTTCAATCATTGTAATGAAGGATATATACATGGAAGGAGGAAGGAAATTTGTGGTTTTGTCTGTGGGACCTTTAGGCCGCACCCCATCTGCCAGGGCCTTCAAGCTTCAACAGACGAATAATAGTGGCTATGTGAAGGAACTCCGTAACCTGGCGAAGATGCACAATAAGGCTTTACCCAAAAAGCTCAGCAAGATGGAGAAGACATTACAAGGATTTAAGTATTCATATTTCAATTTCTTGACGTTTACAACAAATGCAATTGACAATCCTTCAAAATATGGTTAGTGTGTCAATTAACTAACTCATCTTTTCCAATCCCTTGCCACTTGCTCATAATTAAATGCTTATAAGATTTATGTTATTTGTATGGTTTAAGGTTTCAAAGAGACGAAGACAGCATGCTGCGGTAGTGGTCCTTTTAGAGGATTGAACAGCTGTGGAGGTAAAAGGGGGCAACTAAAAGAGTATGAGTTATGCAAAGATGTTGGAGATTATTTGTTTTTTGATAATGGTCACCCTACTGAGAAGTTCAACCTGATGTCTGCTAGATTGCTTTGGAATGGAGCCCACAATCTTGTCCACCCATACAACGTGAAATCCTTCTTCGAATTTGTCTAGCTTTCATTTACATTTGTATGCAGAAATGAAAATAAAACACAATAGATTTTGCTATCTTATTATTATTGTTGTTGTTATTGGTCCTGTTTGGTAAAATAGTTAGCATATAGGTCAATTTTGGCTTATTTTGACTATTATCAGTTGTTTGACTTGGTTTAAAAATCAATATAAGTGTTTGGTTAATTAGTTTTTTGTACTCCAAAATGCTAAAATTCAAAAAACTACTCAAAAAAACTTTTTCAATTTGCTTTTTGAGAAACGAAAATTATACCAAATAACTATCAGCTAACAGCTAATTTACCAAACATTTTTCTACAATCAGGTAATATTATCAAGTAGTTATACCCTTTAATTAACCAATCAGCTAACAACTATCAACTATCATCGAACAACCATTTACCAAACATGGCCATTATTATTTTACTTGAACACACACACACATGCACATATATAGGGTTCAACTCTCATGAGAACCATGACTGAGGTGAAAACTGTGGTCTTATATGGGCCATTGACTATAGACACAGTTGTACGTGATAAATGTTGGAAAAAATAGCTTAAAATGGCATGTTAAGTGGCTATTTTGTGATACAATTATCAGTGGGGTCCACTTCCGAATTGGGTCCGGTCAAAGTGGATTCGGATTCTTCGTAGTGAGACGAAGAGATCGAAAAAGGCTTGATTCAAGGCCGAGCTCCGGAAATTGGCCCGCCCTGCGGGTCTAATATAGAGTGAATTCCATTTTTGGTCCTATTCTTATAGGGGTGTTTCTAGTTTTAGTCTACCTTAATTTTTTTGGCACTTTATGACCACTATTATTGGATGTGTTCCACTTTTAGTCCACCGTTAGTACTTCCATCAAGAAACCTCGCCGGTCCACGTTGGAACAAATGAAACGATGTAGCTTTGGCTTCCCATTCTCGTTGTTCGAAGAGCCATCTACGAATATCAGAGGAGGAGGACGAAGCGCCTGGATTGAAAGAGAAGAGACCACCATAAAAAGACCAAAATACTCGTGGATTATACGGTCTCTTGACAAAAATATTAACGGTGGACTAAAAGTGGAACACATTCAATAACAGTGGTTGTAAAGTGGCAAAAAAAATTAAGGTGGACTAAAATGGAAACGTACCTATAACAATAGGACCAGAAATGGAATTCACTCAATCCAGAAAACCCAATAAAGAGAGATAATCCAACCAACGCAGAATAGATACGCCACAACAAAAGGAAAACCCATAATAGAATAGAAACCATCCAAACATATGCGATAATATACAATAGACCATACTATAGACCAAGATAATATCCAAAAAAAAAATAAAAAATTCAAACCAAGGCAACCCAAGCAAAGAGTACTACGAAACAGAAATTATTACCACAAAAAACCGAAGCTCCCCCTTAATTTATTCTCCCCTTTTTGCCAAAAAATTGACAATGTTGAACATCAGTGGGCTGACGGAGTGCAAGAGGAGCTGGTTGCATCATTAGACGCAATGGAATCTTCATCAGGATCAGAATCTTCAGAAGCTTCAGCAGGATCAGACGCAACAACATCTGAGTCAGAGACATGATTGGTACGGTTTGCCACGATCTCAAACCGGGGGCAATCTCGCTACGATAATGAAGGAGAATCTTTTGAAGACTAGCAATAGATTCTTGTTGAGTAGCAATAGACCTATGCATTTGATCTAGAGAGGACTGAACTGTATCAGCAAGTTGCGTATGAGCAATGAGAGTTGGAGGCTCTTCAGGAATTCTGGTAGACGTAGCTGGAAGAGTAGACGAATTAGAACCACCAGGAGAAACCTGAATTGTAGCAGAAGGTACAGTATCAACAATGGTAGGAAGAAGATCAACTCTATCATCATGATGAAAACTCTGGGACAGTCTAGGATCAAATAGATAGACACCATTATTTGCAAGAACCTTCTCAGAAGCATACGACTCAAAACCTTGTTTCTTCAACACACCAAAAATGAGACTTGGGAATGGAAGATGCACCTTAGCCCCCTTCTTTGTAAATGACATAATACGAGAGAAAATAATGGACCCTAACTCAACATCAATCCGATTTCGAACCTTCTAAAGTAGCAGGACTATTTTGTCTAAAACAAGATTTTAATTTACAACTGGAAGCCAATTCGTGGCATCAATACAGAGCAAAACAGAGTATACCGTAGTCAACTTCTGAGATTGTACACCTCCTTTTGGCCACTTAACAATTTGATTGTGAGTTAATGTAACAGCAAGCAAATTAAGATATGGATCAGAGGCATCATCAATATCAGATTGGCCCAAGTATGCATTGATCTCCTCGGGGCCAAAATCATACCACTTGTTGCGAATAAAAACTTGATGATAATGAGATGAAACCAAGACAGAAAATTCAACTGACATATTAGTGTAGAATGACATATTAGTGTAGAATTCCGCAGTTAGTTTTTGAGAATAGGGTCCGATATCCTGGACAAACTGGAGAAGGTTCAGATCATGGAGCAAAGACAGAATATTGCAGCTCGACAACAGATTATCCTCATCAATGGATTTTTCAAGCAGAAGCTCTCGTTTATAATGAACTTTCCATAAATCCATAAGATCACCACTAAGAAGAATGAGCCTGAAGGACTTAGATTTTGAGCCCTTAGAACTTTTCTAGACAGAAACTAGAATAAATGGAGGAACAGAGGAAGCCCGAGACTGGGTTATTCTGGCAGGAACATAAGAGCCACTCTTTTTGCGATGGTTGGTTTCAGACACAAAAACCACATCATCAGATTCATCAAGTTTGCGCTTAGTCGAAGCAGCTTCAGAACTAGAAACCTTTTCTTTCCCTTTACGGGAAGATTTCTCCACTGGAACCTATATGATAGGCACAGAAACAACAGATGCAGGGCATGTAACATGTTGAGAAGGAACATGATCAAATGGAGGGACAAACACTAGAATAGACAACTCTGGACCAGAGACAGCCAGATTGGGCAAATTGACATATTGAGCCACATTTCGAAATGAAAACTCAGTAGGGACAGTTTTTGTGACTTTAGACACGGAAACTAAATTTGGTATGGCAGAAACGTGTACATTAGAGGCAGAAACTAGTTCAGTCACAACAGGTTGAGACTCAAGTAGAGACAAACCAGAAGGAATTCCTACTAGAACCGGATTAGAGTCGCAAATAGTGACATAAGCAGAGGTTTTATGAGTAGATGACTCAAATGCGGGAATGGGTCCGGTATAGATGATGGTAGACATAGGTGTAACATGCATACCTTTAGACACATTAGGCAAATTTAAAGGAATAGATAAAGGCATAGAAGACACATTAGAATTACCAAATTGAGCAGGCATATGAACAGAGAAATTTAACTTCCTAGACGCGGGTACGGAGGAAGTGCCCCCTAAAGATTCAGAGAAATAGGATACCAATGCCTGAGATTGTTGTTTTGCCATGTAGAGAGATGCAAGAACTTCGGCTTCATCAACATCCTTCTCTCCGGCTTTAGGAATCAAAGGCCAAAGTTTAGCTGTCACTTTACCAGCCAAAGCACGGATTTGTCGAGTTTCCTTGGTGGTTAGATCTTCGACTAGCTTGAGGTTTTGCTCAATGGTTGTTAGGACCCTATTTTCGATCGTCGGTGAGAGGGGGGAATCGACGTCAATGATCTGACGGAAAAGATTAAGTCTTTCAGGTTTGGTTCAGTAGATAGAAAAAGGATTCGCCATTTTTGAAGAGCTTTGAGTGTTGTTTGGCTATGGAGGAAAGACTAGGTGAAGATGATGGGTTTTGGCTGTGAGAAGATGAGTCTCGTGAGTGGAAGGAAGACAAGCAAGATGGATTAATTTAATGAATTCCTTGAGTAACGTGAGAAGAGATGGGATTGATAGATAGGAAGAGACATTTGATTAGACTAGGATACTCCTTTTAATGCTATAGAATAGGCTATATTTAAGAGGTAGGCATAAAAAAGGTCTTTGAAAATTAAAAGCCACTAGAATGCGATCAGATGAAGATTTTTGATTTTCAAATATAGGCAGTAACACTTGAGATTTAAATAACATATGAAACATTAAACGAAATTATTAGATAACAAAATAAAATATTATTTAATTAATCTTACCTTATTTATATATATATATATATATATATATATATAAAGATATTCTTTTAATTGGATGGATTGCAGACTCCAAGAGCTGTCATAGAGCTTCAAATCTTGATTTATCAAAGGCTTTGGTAAATAAATCTGCCAAGTTCTTTTCAGTAGAGATATAATCCAATTCTATTTCCTTTTCTTCAACTAATTCCCGGATAAAATGATGGCGGATATCGATGTGTTTCGTCCTGGAATGCTGAACAGGATTTTTTGAGATATTGTCACAATAAAGAGTCATTATGTTCTGATTTAGGCCATAGTCAGACAACATTTGACGCATCCAAAGTAATTGAGTGCAACAGCTATCGGCGGTAATATACTCAGCTTCAGCTGTACTAAGCGAAATTGAATTTTGCTTCTTACTTAGCCAAACGACTAAGTTTTTACCAATAAAAAAACAACCACCAGAGGTGCTTTTTTTTTATCATCAGCATTCCCCGTCCAATCGACATCACTAAATCCTGCAAGGCTTAGATTATTGTCATTAGAAAACCAAATGCCGTAATTTAATGTACCTTTTAATGTATTTTATAATACATTTTACTGCTTTTAGATGTGAGTCTTTTAGATTAGATTGATATCTTGCACACATCCCGATGCTTTGCATGATATTTGGTCTGCTTGTTGTAAGGTACAGTAAGCTCCCTATCATACTTCTATATAAGTTCGGATCAACAAAGACTCCTCTTTCATCCTTGAATAGCTTTGTAGAAGTTGATATAGGGTTTCATGCATCTTTAGCAGACTCTAAACAAAACTTCTTCTACAGGTTCTTTGCATACTTTTCTTGAGATATAAAGATTCCTTCACTTGTCTGGTTTACTTGTAATATTAGGAAATAGGTTAGCTCTCCAATCATGCTCATTTCAAATTCTTGTTGCATGACTTTGACGAGTTGATCAGTAGAACCTATCTGAGTAGATCCAAAAACGATGTCATTAACATAAAATTGAGCTCTAGTTAAGTTCTTACCTGACCGTTTGATAACGAGCGTTTTGTCGACTCCCCTCGATTGTAGCCATGCTGAAGGAAATAATGAGTCAGTTTTTCATACCAGGCCCTCGGGGCTTGTTTTAGACCATACAACGCTTTTTCCGACTTATACACATAGTCTGGGTGATGAGGATCTTCAAATCCCTTCGGTTGAGCAACATAGATGTCTTCGGTTAGGTATCCGTTTAGGAAGGCCGTCTTAACGTCCATCTGGAACAATTTGATTTTCAAAGCACAAGCGACGAAATGAGTAGAGAAATTGATTCTAGACGAGCAACAAGTGCAAACGTCTCATCATAGTCGATCCCTTCAATTTGAGAGTAGCCATGAGCTACAAGCCGCGCTTTGTTTCGGGCAATGTTGCCAGTTGAGTATGTTTTGTTTCGAAAGATCCACTTGGTACCTACAACATTAACATCATTAGGTTTAGGGACAAGAACCCATACCTTATTTCTTTCAAACTTCCCTAGTTCTTCTGGTATTGCTCGATTTTCGATGTATAGCATGCATATCCGACTAGCTGAAGATATTCGCGCTTTGGTTTCCCTCTAGTCTGGATGCTAGAACTTGGATCCCCGATAATATTTTGAATTGGGTGGTTTTTCTGAATGCGAGTTGGTATATCAATTCACTTTGTTCTAATTCAGATTTAGAATTTTGTACTGGATTAGGTTGAGCAAATGCTGACTCAGGTTCAGATGATTCTGGATGAGGTTCACGAGATTCTGGATTATTTGTGATAGGACTTGACGCTGGTCCAAGCGGAGATATTTCAATTACTTCATCCGGTTGATCATCAACCACAACATTTGTAGACTCCATGATGATTTTTGTGACTTTGTTGTACACCGGATATGCTCGGCTGTTATCGAGTATCCAAGAAAAATCCCTTCGTCACTTTTTGGTTCGAATTTTGCAGTGGGATTTCTATCTTTCAAAATAAAACACCGTGAGCCAAAAATATGGAAGTATTTAAGGTTTGGATTCTTACCTTTCCATATTTCATATGGAGTTTGATTTCTGCATGGGTGAAATTATACTCGAGTGATGATGTGACATGCGGTATTAACCGCTTCAGCCCAGAACTTTTGGGGTAAGCCTTTTGCATTAAGCAGAACTCTCGTGACACCCCGAAAATCTATCCTTTAAAATGGAATTAATTATGTAATTAATTCTCAACCTTCTTTGTAAAGTCCATTTTCCAATTTCTTAATTAAATAGTCGGATGACTAAAATTGACCAATTCCTTAGTCAATTGATTTAGTCAAAGGGAAAGACATTGAGCTTTATGTGTTGTACCTACTCTTTTGATGTCTTCCTAATCTTTTTTAGAATAAGGGAGGGCATTCTAATCTTTTCCACCTTACTTGGTATCCAAGCCTTGCCCTAACAAGACTAGAGCTGTCAATGCGGGCTGGCGGGGCAGGCTAAAAATCCCGCCAAGAATACAGGCCTAGGTAGGGGCAGCCAGCCCCGCACCCCCCCCCCCCTAGGCCCGCGGGCCCCGCCAAAGCCCGCTTGTTTTTTTTTTTTTTTTTTTTTTTTTTTGTGTAATCATGTGTGATGTCCCTAAAATCTAAACTCTAATGTGATTATGTTAATAACTTAATTGCTATCTACTTAAAACACTTATTCATAAGAAAATAACATAAATTCGTTCATCACAACATGACAACAATGACACCAATAGGGATAAGTATAATTATCGAAAAACCGATAATCGATAACCAACCGACCGATAATTTCGATTAACGGTTATAAGCAAAAAAAATTGATTATTCGGCTATTCAGTTATTTATCAATTACGAAGCTGTAATAACCGCGATCACCGAATAACCGACACTATAATTTATATTATTATATTATATATATTAATTTTAATTTTATATATATATATATATATATATATATATATATATATATATATATATATATATATACATATATAACTAATATATAAAAAAAAAAAAAAAAAAAAAAAAAAAAAAAAAAAAAAAGGCGGGCTGGCGGGTAGCCTGCCAAGCCCGCAGGTTAGGCGGGGCGGGCAAAAAAGCCCGTTTTTAAAACGGGCTTCAAAAACATGAGCCCACCCCGCCCTTTTGGCGGGCGGGGCGGGAAAGCCCGGCGGGCTAAACCCATTTTGACGGCTCTAAACAAGACTACATTTCATTTCCCACATTTGGCAAGAAACACTTAACTCTCCATCTTCTCTCTAGAAGTTTAGCTTATTCTCCAAGCCAGACCAAAATCTTCCCTCAACCTTGCAAGAAATTCTCCAAGAACCTAACTTCCATCCACCAAGGCTCTAGGAACGGTAAGATTTGAGCTTAGATAGTGTTTTTAGTTAAATTCTCTTTATCTTTATCTAAAGTTGTGGTTTTGTGTGGTTTAGGTTGTGTTGGAAAGACCTTGTAGAAGAGGAGCTTCAAGAAGAAGTCTCAGTGGGGAAAAGAAGGTGTTCTTTAGGCTACAAAGGTAACCCATGTGCTACAAAACCTATTTTCTATTTGATAATATGAATTCTTGCCATTCTTGATGTTGTGAGTGATTTGATGCATAATCTTGTGTTTATGCATGTTTAGAGCTTGTATCTAGGGTTCATAAAGGCTATTCATTGAGCTATTTATGTGTTCAAGTCATTTCCTTGTTGAATGTGAGGTTTTGGGTGTTTTGGACTTAAACTTGGTAATGTTGATGTTTTTCACCAAAGGGAATTTGTGCCCTGGGTATGTGTACCCGCGGGCAGAACAGCGGGTGGCTGTCCACCAGCCGTTCCACCCATGGGTGGAGGAAGTTGTGCCGGTGGGGGGGTGCCGCGGGTGGAGGTCCACCCATGGTCCACCCGCTGGTACGTGTAAAGAGGGTTTGTGCGGGTGGTTGTCTACCCACCGTTCCGCCCACTGGTACGTAATGCTTTGGAATCCGTTTTGTTGAATCGTTGTGCACTTGTGTGTCTCATTTGATGTTTCGTACGTCTAGAACGGTGTCCTAAGTATCCATGATAGTATTATGAGTCTTGAATCGTGCTTATGGTCCAACTTTGTGATTCGTTGGATTAATGTGAAGTCGTTGATGTTCGATTGAACCGTTATGTTTATTCTTTTGATGTACATGCTAGCTATGTTGTTGTTGATGCTAGTATGAGTTGGTTCATGTCTTCCATTGAGATTTATCAATTGAATCCCTTGATATGATCTTGTACTTATGTGGTACACGTTTGTTGATACTTGATTGGGCTATTGATGAACGTCAATCCTCTATGACAATGATTATGTATTACTGTGAGATTGGTGGTAATGTTACTGAGCTTTGCTCAATGATTGGCGGTATACTATCATGATTAGAATTATTATTATGACATTGCGTATGTCTGTGAGATTCATGGTATAACTGGCGGATGTAGGCAGGGAGGCTAAGGCCCCGGGAGGGAAAAGGTTGGACTTGGTGTACAGGGTGGCACTTGGAGGTACAGGTTGGAACTGAGATAAGGTTGGGGGAAGTCATAAGGTTGGAACAGGGCATAAGTTTGGAACGTGTCATTGAATGTGGTCCTTGACTTTCATTGCTTATGAATATGATTAATGTTATTCCTTGATTGATTATCGTATGATGTATCTTGTTGATGAGTATGTTGATTCTGTCATTCTTATTGATCTATTGAGTGACTTTGTGAAGTCGGTCTTTGATTGAGAGTGATTCCATTGTTATTCCTATTCCTCATTTTAAAATACTATATTATGTATTCCAGGTCTCAAATGGTTTTCCTATATCTATATTATATTGTACTCCATAAGTAGTGGTGGGTTACTTAGCATTATTCGCTAACGGGTGCTACCCCTTATGTTTTTCAGGTGATGAGTAGTTCCTTCGAGCGCGCTAGAAGACGGAATAGATTAGCGTAGCTCCCTTATGATTTCTTAGTTAGTTGTTGAGGCCTGTGAGCCAGTAGAATTGAACTTATGAATTCTATGTTGTAGTTTTGAATATTTAAGTTGCGACTTTAGCCTGTGTATCTAACTTTGTAGTTAGGTGTGGCGTGACATCTCCCGATTTATCAATTTAGCTTCCGCAATCTTTATATCTTAATGTTAGTTTTATCTCTATCTCTAAGCTTCAATGACCTTGTTTTTTGTTAAAATCGGGGGTGTTATAGTTGGTATCAGAGCCTAGGTTTGAGCCTAGGTTAGTGCTTGTAGATTGAGACTTTAAGATGCTTTGCGAAACCTTTAAGTGTTTAAGTGCCTAAGTGTAGGATTCTTAGGATGCGCGGTGAGGATGTGAGTTCTTTTATTGCTTTTGCTGTGTTTTGTTATCTGCTTTCGTTTAGTTTAAGTTCTTTCGTTTAGGCATCGGGTAAGGGTGCAAGTTCTTTAGTGTTGCCGTAACCTGTGTTGCTTCTGTAGAGCTCAGCAATGGCACCGCCTCGATATCGTGCACGGACTCCCGACACACCCACGAATGAACAGCTAGCTAAGAATCTGCAGCATCTAACTCAGATCATGCAAAACTTGAGTAATACACTCCTCCACAACAACAACAATCAACCACGCCTAACGGGAATCGTGATGTTGCTCGTCAAGTCTCTAGTCACCGGTCACCGACCTCTGCCGGGGAAGAAGACCCCACGGTCTTGGAAGAGTGGGTCCGTACCATGGACAAGATCTTCACCGTAGTTGGGTGTCCCGAAGAACATCGAGTTGAGCTAGCAGCTTTCTACTTCAGCCATGAGGCCGATTTGCGATAGGTCCACGAGGGACCGGCGTGCCAAGAAGAATCGGGGTTCGGTTGGGAAGCTTTGAAAGACAAGCTCCGGGAATGTTTTTACCCTTCTCATGTTCGGGCGGCAATGTATGAGGAGTTTGTCCATCTGAAGCAAGGGGCCTCAATGAAGTCGCCAAAGTAGAGAAGTTTGTTGCCGGACTCAATTGTGAGGCGAGGAAATCTCTAACGGTGTTCAAACTGAGGACGCTCGGCGAATCCTACACCAGTGCTGCTGACTTGTATCGAGTCCAACAGTTGCAAAGGGGGTTATGTGAACAAGTGAAGAGGAGAGTTGAGGGAGGAGGAGGTTCAAACTTCAAGAAGCAAAGGAGTGATTTCAATGCTAGGGTGGCCTACCCTCAAACTCAAGGACCGGTGAAAGCAAACAGTGGGGAAAAAGGGAAACAATCCGTATGCTGGAGATGTGGTAAGGATCACCGTGGGAGAGATTGCCAAGGGAATCCGATTCAATGTTACAACTGTGGTGGGAGGGGCCACAAATCTGCCGAGTGTAACCATCGACCTAACCAAGGAGCACCTCCCCATCATCACTCTAGTACGAGACCACCGGTTCCGGGTCAATCGGTAGGAGGAAACAATCGGGGATATGCGAGTGCACCTTCGGGGAGACCGGAACCACCCCGAGGAAGAGTGTTCGTGATGAGCCGATCCCAAGCTGAAGCTGAGAATCTAGTCGAAGAAGAGCCCACAGGTATCTTTCCCCGAGCCTATCTCCTTACCTTTGAGTTGTGCATTTTCCTTGTGTTTTCTCCTAAACCTTTCGTTTCAGGTAGATTTTCTTAGATAACCTAGTTAATTCCTTTAAGGTTTTCTAAGCCTTTGTTTTAATGTCTAATAATTAAAAGGGGACCTAACTAGTACGCTTGATTTAAGACCTTTAGTTTCACCATAAGTATAGTAATAGCAAGTTTTGGGAAAACCTTAAGAAAGTTAGAGCCTAAAACTTAAGGTAAGCCTAAGCTATTAATAGAGAGTTTCAAACTCAAGTCTCATGTTTGACAACCCAACTCTTGAACCACCAAGCCAAATTTGTTTTTTAAACCTCATCAAAGCCAATAACCTCTTAACCTATTTAATTCTTAACCCTAGCCAAATAATCCCCCAAATTAAAACCTTCTTCTTCCCTTCACCCTCCACTTAAACCCCCGCTGCCTCGCTCTCTCTCGGCTGAAGACGAAAACCAACATCACCACCCGCGACAGCCCTCCACCCACGAAGCAGCAGCCACGGCCCAGCCTCTGCCCGTCAGCCGCCACCCGCCGCCGCACCAGCCACCGCCGAAAGACCTGCCGCCAGTTGCTTCTCGCCGATAGCTCGTCGGAAAGAAACAGGGGGAAGAAAAGGGGTTTTAAGCTTCTACAACAATTGTGTTCACTACATCATGCCTAGGAGAACAAGCATTCTCAAGAAGGTGGATTGGGTGGATGCCCATTCGGTTTTAGAAGGTAAAACCTTTAAGCCCGAACTCTTCTCTAGCAATATTTTGGACTTGCTTAATTTTCAAGGATTGTTGGACTTATATTTGACAATTAAGTGTGAGACTTACCTGGAGTTGGTGAAAGAGTTTTATCACCATATGAATGTTACCAAGAATGGGAGTAAGCTAGAAATCACCTCTAAAGTGAGGGGTATTAAGATTTCTTTGAATGAAAGTCGTTTGGCCAAACTCCTTAAGTTGACTCCAACCGGAGTCTTGGAGTACAAAAGAGAAACTTGGATTGGGACGGAGGAGTTAGACTACCGGGATTATTTGAGGTACTTGTTGGGAAGAGAGGATGGTTTTACTCAGGCCACCAGACCGGAGAAGAGGTGGCTAACAGGTGAGCAGAGGATTTTGGTAATGATTGTGACTGACAGTTTGTTGCTCAATAACAACAAGAGCAAGGATGTGGGGAACTTGGAATGCACTTTTGCATACTTCCTAAAACACAAGGTGAAGTTCAACTTGCCGGCCTTGATGCTCAAACACATGGACTATTGCGTTGGCCACAACTGTAAGAGTCTACCTTACGGTATGGTTTTGAGCTGGATTCTGATAGGGAAAGGGGTGGATGTGAGCCAGTCAGTGGCTAAGCCTGTGGGAAAGATGGTCTTCGATGCCTAGAATCTCCGAAGTTGCAACCTGTTTCAAGTTGAAGGCAATGAATACATCACTTTGGAAGAAGTAGCCAAGAAACCTGCGACTGAGAGAAGTAGCCAAGAAACCTACGACTGAGAGAAGTAGTATTATTCGCTAACAGGTGCTAGCCCTTATGTTTTTTAGGTGATGAGTATTTCCTTCGAGCGCGCTAGAAGACGAAATAGATTAGCGTAGCTCCCTTATGATTACTTAGTTAGTTATTGAGGCCTGTGAGCCAGTAGAATTGAACTTATGAATATTCTATGTTATGGTCTTAAATATTTAAGTTGCGACTTTAGCCTGTGCATCTAACTTTGTAGTTAGGTGTGGCGTGACATCTCCCGATTTATCAGTTTAGCTTCCGCAATCTTTATATCTTAGTGTTAGTTTTATCTCTATCTCTAAGCTTTAATGGCCTTGTTTTATGTTAAAATTGGGGGTGTTATAACTCTGCCCATTTCTTGAATCGTGCGATTTTTCCTCTCTACTACTCCATTTTTTTGTGGAGTGTTTGGTGTAGAGTACTCATGAGTAATCCAACATGATTACAAAATTCATCAAATAAGTTGTTGTCGAATTCTCGCCCAGGATCACTTCTAATTCTAGTGATAGGTTCGTTTTTCTCTTTTTGATGTCTGAGACTTAATGCTTTGATGACTCCAAGGGTTTCAGATTTTTCCCTAAGAAACACCACCCAAGAAAAACGCAAAAAAATCGTCAACACATACCACAATGTACCTCTTACCTCTAACGATTTCCGTCTGAGTTGGTCCAAATAGATCCATGTGGATCAGTTCCAGGCAGTGGCTTGTGTTGATGGTTTTTTGTGCTGGATGAGATGCTTTTATTTGCTTTCCGGCTTGACACGCACCACAAACGCTAACTGAGTCAATTTTCATCTTGGGTAGGCCACGAACTCCTTCTACCTTTATGAGTTTGTCAAGTGATCTATAATTCAAGTGACCCAATTTTTGATGCCACAATTATGACTTATTGATGTTGGACCTGCAATAGAGAACGTAACAATTGTCTATTGATCGATTACCTTCCATTACACATTGCTTCTCTTTATCCATTACGCTGCAGCTGTCTTTGGTGAAGCACAGATTCTAGTTTTGATCACAGAGCTGACTAATGCTTATAAGATTGACGTGTAGACCATTTACAAGCAACACCTTCTTTAGTTTTTGTAGTCCTGTGACATTTAAGGTGCCAACTCTAATGACCTTAGCTTGCCTTTGACTCCATCACCAAAGGTTACTTCACCTTTGCTTTCTTTGATATTGTTCAAATAATTTGCATTCCCCGTCATATGATGGGAAGCTTTAAAATGGATAAAACACCTAAATGTTGATAATATCCAGCTGGAGAGTGACTGCATACATGCTATTAATGGGATTTTACACACTTATGATTCAGCTTCTTCTTTTGCTATCATACTTGATGACATTAGAAAAATAGCTTCTAGTTTCTCAAACTTAAGCTTTTTGTTTGCTATATAAACGGTCTGCGAACATGGTTGTCCATTGTTTAACTAGGGAAGCCTTGTCGGTGTCTGACTGTATGGACTGTTTCTCTGTTCCTTTTCCTTCCATTGCTCATGCTTTGAGCTTAGACCTTAATTAATGTTATCTCGTTTTCGGTTTCCAAAAAAAAAAGTAAGTAATAATGAGCAAATAAAAAGTTATAACTAGTTTTGTGTTGTAGTCTTGTAGAACTCTATATTATGTGAAGGGACAATACAAAAGAATATAAAAATATTCATATTAAGTAGTCAACGACAACCTCTTTAAAACATTATTTAGTAAAAAAAATGGAATCAGAAAGGGGATTCAAAGATGTCGGCATAAACAAAGGACTCAAAGTAGTATTAAAATTAGACATCCCGACGACCACAAATGGCCTGCTCATCAGATCAATAATATCTTAAAATGGGTTGTTTGTATTCCTATGTGTATGCCTTGGCTTTGCTTGGCAGCTTAACTACTGCTTTGCATGGCTTAGCCCATGAGACTCATCACTCTCACAAGAAACATAAAGTTGCCCTCTTTGTGTTTGGGGACTCACTCTTTGATTCTGGCAACAATAACTACATCAATACTACCACTAATTTCCAGGCTAACTTCCCACCCTATGGTGAATCATATTTCAAGCACCCCACCGGCAGGGGTTCTAATGGTCGTCTTATGCCAGATTTTATTGGTAGGTCTAGCTTAACTATTCATCTTTAATTTTAGTGGATGGTTTATTTTACTCTTTGTTTTTTTCCCTTCCATATATACTTTTGATAATACAATTTGTTCTCCCAAATACTCTGTCGGGACGGGGTGTGGGGGCCCTTAGGGTTGGGGTTCAGCCTTTGAAAGGATAATACAATTTGTTATTGTGTTTTTTAACTTCTATGTTTTGTTACACAGCCCAGTTTGCCAAACTACCGTTAATTCCGGCGTTAATTCCGGCGTACTTCCGGACTGATCATCGGAGATTTATCAACGGAGTCAACTTTGCATCAGTGGGTGCCGGTAGCCTTGTTGAAACCTTTTCTGGCTTTGTGAGTGATGATGATATTCCATAAAATAAGTTTTTTTTTTCTTCTGAAAATGAAGTTATTTATTTTTAAGAGTTAATCAACGATTTGGTCCCTCAATTATTACCAAACTGTCAATGTAATCTCCCAATTGCTTACTCATCGATTTAGTCCCCGAAAATAATTATTTTTAGTCAATTTAGTCCCTCTGGCCGTCTTCCCACTACTGGAAATTCTGAAATTTCCGACCACCTGAAAATGATCTTAAATTAAGTTGATACCAAAAAGTCCAAAAAGTGGTCGGAAATAGCAACAAAGGTTTTTCCGGATACCAAAAGTGGTCGGAACAAGACTTTCAACTTGATTTAAGATCACTTTCAGGTGGTCGGAAATTTCAGAATTTCCAGTAGTGTCCGTCAATGGCCAGAGGGACTAAATCGACTAAAAATAATTATTTGCGGGGACCAAATTGACGGCCGGGGGACTAAATTGACTAAAAATAATTGTTTTCGGGGACTAAATCGATTATTAAGCAATTGGGGGACTACATTGACAGTTGGGTAATAATTGAGGGACCAAATCGTTGGTTAACTCTATTTTTAATTATGCGCGAATAGAATATGAATCTCGGGCCCATTTTGGATTTTTGTGGTCGCGTTCTTATCCATAAATGAGACCCTACTAAAAGTATAAGCGCAATGTTTAATGGTAGATGTTGAATGATACATGTTTCAAGTTATCTCAGATTCAACGCTTTAGACATCATCTGTGTCGTTATGGAAATGGAATAGTTTTGTCATGATCAATTAATTATGTCCTAATTATTAGGAGAGAAAAGTGATTTGAGATCAAACGGATGAGTTTTAGGATTAATTGTAGATTTTTTTTTTATTTTTTATTTCTAAGTAGCTAGGTCAAAAATAAATATTAGGTCCTCTGAAAATTGAGACCCTATGCTGTTGCCCATCTTGCACGCCCTAAAATCCGTGCATGCATGAATCCATTTGTTGTTCAATTAGGTTCTTGATCTTTATTTGATATTCTGCAGGTGATTGATCTGAAAACACAACTTGGGTATTTCAAGAAAGTAGCACAAGAATTGAAGAAGTTGGGGGACAAAGAATCAAAGACCCTCATATCCAATGCTGTGTACATGTTTAGCATTGGCAACAATGACTACACCATTATCTTTTCTACAAATTCCAGCATCCTTAATTCATATACTCGCCAGGAATATGTGGAGATGGTGATTGGTAATCTCACTAATGTTATCAAGGTACATTTTAATTTATAGTTTGTCATCAAGTTTTAAAGTATCATAATATTTGCCAGATATTATACAATGCTAGTCCTGATTAAGGATCATTTTGGTTGACAATTACATAGTTGGGGATGAAATTGAACAAGTTTTAAGCTAAGTTATTTTATTTTCCTTTCTATTCTCATTAAGCAGCTGTTAGATTTGTTTTTGTTTCTTAATTTTGTGATAGTTTACGTTAAGTTACCGTTGCCTTAGGTATTTATTAGTTTGGAAGATGCAGGGAATAATCATCTCTTTTGAATTCTTTGGAATTGTGTAATGACGACATTTGGGAGAGGAAGAACTCCAGAACTCTTCAACCTTTTACTTTGTTTCTTTAGTCCATTTGCAATCATAGGGAGATCATCATCTTCCTCCATTCCACCGGCTCGTCCCTCAAGTCCTGTTCGTTGCCCAGTGACGCGTTCTTAGGCTTCCAAGCATGCAACAGTTTGGAAGTCGAGAACAAGTGGTGAAATCTTAATAGTCGAGATACCAAATCGAGTATTAGCCCTAGTGCTTATTTATATATTTCAATCAATATAATGTAGGATATATACAAGGAAGGAGGAAGGAAATTTGTGATTTTGTCTGTGGGACCTTTAGGCTGCACCCCATTTTCCAGGGCCCTCAAGCTTCAACAGACGAATAATAGTGGCTGTCTGGAGGAACTCCATAACCTGGCGAAGATGCACAATAAGGCTTTACCCAAAAAGCTCAGCAATCTGGAGAAGACATTACAAGGATTTAAGTATTCATATTTGGATTTCTTTACATTTGCAACAAATGCAATTGACAATCCTTCAAAATATGGTTAGTGTGTCAATTAACTAGCTCATCTTTTCACTTGCCACTTGCTCATAATTAAATACTTATAAGATTTATGCATGTTATTTGTATGGTTTAAGGTTTCAAAGAGACGAAGAAAGCATGCTGCGGTAGTGGTCCTTTTAGAGGATTGAACAGCTGCGGAGGTAAAAGGGAGCAACTAAAAGAGTATGAGTTATGCAAAGATATTGGAGATTATTTGTTTTTTGATAATGGTCACCCTACTGAGAAGTTCAACTTGATGTGTGCTAAATTGCTTTGGAATGGAGACCACAATCTTGTCCAGCCATACAATGTGAAATCCTTCTTCGAATTCGTCTAGCTTTCAATTACATTTTAATTTTATGTAGAAATAAAAATAAAACACAATAGATATTGCTGTCTTATTTTATTATTTTTTATTTTTACTTGAAAACACACACACACACACACACACACATATATATATATATATATATATATATATATATATATATATATATATATATATATATATATATAGGGTTCAAGTCTCATGAGAACCATGAGTGAGGTGAAAACTGTGGTCTAATATGGGCCATTGACTATAGACACAGTTGTATGTGATAAAATCTTCCTATTACTCTAATTAGTGCTAAGAACAAATTGCACTTTTGGTCATGTGAGTATTAGGGTACTGGCAATTTGAGTACGTGACTTTCAAAACTCCCAATTTAAACCTTTAACTATGTATTTTTTGACAGATTTGGTCCTCCGGACCAAATTGCCGGCCAATTTTGGCCAGAAAATGTTTAATGGTTCGAATTATTTTGTGATGAGGGTAAAAATGTCATTTCACTCCCTTCTTCTTCATTCTCCCTTTCTTCTTCGTTCTTATTCTTCTTCACCGCATTATGGCCAAATGGAATCATATTAATGGCCAAAAAGCATTGGAGTGCACAACTACCGGAGTCATCCGGCGGGGGAGTACGACGGTTGGAGGTCGGCGGCGGTTGTGGCGCTGACATGGGTGTGGAGTGTAAGGCTGACGCATAACTACTTCCGGCGAGAGAAGTGGCACTGGGGCGCCAGGGAGGATGGGAGATTCATTGATTTGAGTGACCAGTATGGGAAGAATTGGTGGTGGGTGTCTTTCTTTGCCGTTTACCTTTCTCAGCAGGTATGCTTTTTGTTTGTGCACTCCAACTGTACGATAAATTGCCTCTGTGAAATTTCTGGAGTATGATTCCATTTGGCCATAATGCGGTGAAGAAGAAGAAGAACGAAGAAGAAAGGGAGAATGAAGAAGAAGGGAGTGAAATGACGTTTTTACCCTCATCACAAAATAATTCGAACCATTAAATCATTTTCCGGCCAAAATTGGTCGGCAATTTGGTCCGGAGGACCAAATCTGTCAAAAAATGCATAGCTAAAGGTTTAAATTGGGAGTTTTGAAAGTCACGTACTCAAATTGCCAGTACCTTAATATTCACAGGACCAAAAGTGCAATTTGTTCTTAGTGCTAATTAAGGCACAAACTAATAAGGAAAGTGCACCGAAGAGCAATTTGATCACCACAATAGCATCAACCCGCGATAAAACAACGTAAACATCTCTCGCTACCCTTTTCAAACACACTTGGTATCCCTAAACTCCCTAGTGCTCTATGTTAAAATCTTTGAACTCCTCCTACTACTCAAGCAAGAGAGCAAACAGAAACCAAAAATGAAACCAAACCCGAAATAATGCACATGTCTATAGTGAAAATTGCACAACACCCGATTACACGGTGCACATGACAATTGCACATGATGCACACCTTCACATCCTAATATGCAACACACTAAGTGCACTAATGAACATCCTCACGTCCTTTGATGCACCACCTCCTTACAAATATCCCCCAAGCATTTAAAAAAAAAAAAAAAAAAAAAAAAAAAAAAAAAACCTCTAAACACATAACCTCACACCAATAGCGTTAGCAAATGCCCTCTAATTAACGCACAATCCAATACCCTAACTTGCACCACACCTAGTGCACCATTGCATAACTCAATGTACGTCTACAACAATAAGTGCACAACAATGATTATACATTTACACGGAGCATAAACGACACCCTCCAATCAATGCACAGTTCAATGTCCTACGATGCACCATACTAAGCGCACCAATGCATATCCTCATGTTCTACGACGCACTACCCACGAAAAAATCCCCCAGTGACAAAAAAATAAAAATAAAAAAATCCAAGAGCATAACCTCTCCCCGATAGCTATAATCGACACCCTCCAATCAATGCACAACCCAACACCCTACGTTGCACCACACCTAGTGCACCAATGCATAGCTCAACATCTTATGATGCACACCACCTGCCTAAAATCACAGATTCATCAACAAACCTAACGAACAAAAAAAAAAAAAAATATTGGGACTGCGTATGTTTTTTTTTTTTTTTTTGCCCATCCTATTGTAGACTAAATTCTGTGCACTATTTCTTGTCTATCAAATTCTCTTCCGCAAATACATACGGAGTATAATTTAAACTTCGTGGGTAATTGTATGTTAACTTTTCTTATTTAATTTAATATATACATAAATGTTTTTTTTCCCCTATATTCCTAAATTTGTCAAATCTTTAAACAAAGAGCTATTTTCGCTAACAATTGCATAATTGTGTATAATCTATAACAATAACTATTCAATGCAAAAGTGCAACTCCAATTATTTATATACAACCATTTCTTTTATTCGACCTTTATTGGGCATCCGACAACTCGCAACGCGCGTGCCTTGTTAGTGTTATATAGATCAGAGGAGCAATACAAAAGAATACAAAAATATTCCTATTACAAAAGAATATATAAATACTCTTTTTAAGAAGTCAACGACAAAACTGCTTTATTATTAAAACATTATTTTTATTGAATAATAGTGTGATGCGATCTGTATTTCGCATATTACGGGATGGATTTAAAAAAATGGATTCTGAAAGGCGATTCAAAGAAGTCGCCATAAACAAAGGACTCAAAGTAGTATTAAAATGAGTTCAACTCAAAGAATTGAAGTTTCGTAGGACACAACAAATGGCAAGTAAAAGTCAAATATAATACTGTAATTACTTGGCCATCACTCTAAAGAACTGTTCCAGTCAAGATAATAGTATGTGAATGTACCTATATATGACTCTTAAAATTAATTTGAGGAGATAAAATTTCCCTCATTGACACTAGCATAAAAAATTATATTCTGAAACGTGATTCAAAGATGCAAGTATAAACAAAGCACTAATAAAACTTGTATATTATTAAAAATAAATAAATAAATAAATAAATAAATAAATAAATATATATATATATATATATATATATATATATATATATATATATATATATATATATATATATATATATATATATATATATATATATAAGGGGGAAGGGATCAGGTGCGGGAGGGGGCTTCCCGTGTGGTTGTGCGGTTGGATCGGACTCACATTAAGCATTAAACTGACGCACTTTAAGTACAAAACACACGCACATTAAGCACGCAAACAAAATACCTTCAGAACACAAATCCACGCACATTAAGCACGCAAACAAAATACCTTCAGAACACAAATCCACGCACATTAAGCACAAAACTCATGCATTTAAGCACAACCCTCACGCACCTTAAGCACAAAACTCACGCACCTTAAACACAAAAACACACGCATCTTAAGTTTCAACAACTACTCATATTAAGCACAAGACTCACGCACCTTAAGCACAAGACTCGTACAAAACTCAAGCACCTTAAGTTTCAACAACTACTCACATTAAGTACACACCCACGCACCTTAAGTACAGAACTCACGCACCTTAAGTACAAAACTCATGCACATTACTCACCGCACAATCACACGGAAAACATGTACCCGCCTGGAACTTAATTCTATAAAAGAAGAATCTCAAGGAATTTTATTATCAATTGATTAGTTCATCCCAACAACAACAAAAGGTAAGCAAAAGTCAACTATCCAAGGCAATGGTATTATAAATTCATCCCGAAGACCACAAATGGCCTGTCCATCAACTTCAATAATTCCTTGAAATGGCTTGTTTCTATTCCTATTTGTATGCCTTGGCTTTGCTTGGCAGCTTAACTACTGCGGTGCATTGCTTAGCCCATTCTCACAAGAAACATAATAATGTTGCCCTCTATGTGTTTGGGGACTCACTCTTTGATCCTGGCAACAATAACTACATCAATACTACCACTAATTTCCAGGCTAACTATCCACCCTATGGTGAATCATATTTCAAGCACCCCACCGGCAGGTTTTCTAATGGTCGTCTCATGCCAGATTTTATTGGTACGCCTACTTTAACTACCGATCTTTAATTTTAGAACAAAAACTTGTGTAAGACCGTCTCACGGATCTTTACATATATACTTTTGAGAATAAAATTTGTTATTGCATTTTTAACTTCTGTGTTTGGTTACACAGCGGAGTTTGCAAAACTACCATTAATTCCGGCGTACTTCGGGACTGATCATCGGAGATTTATTAACGGAGTCAACTTTGCATCAGCGGGTGCCGGTAGCCTTGTTGAAACCTTTTCTGGCTTTGTGAGTGATGATGATATTCCGTAAAATAATTTATTTATTTTTAATTATACGGCATATATATAATATGAAATGAACTATGGATATTTATACTCAAGTCTTATGCATGAATCCATTTGTTGTTTAATTAGTTGTTTGATCTTTAATTGATATTCTGCAGGTAATTGATCTGAAAACGCAGCTTGAGTATTTCAAGAAAGTAGCACAAGAATTGAAGAAGAAGTTGGGGGACAAAGAATCAAAGACCCTCATATCCAATGCTGTGTACATGTTTAGCATTGGCAACAATGACTACGGCTTTCCCTTTTTTACAAATTCCACCATCCTTAATTCATATACTCGCCACGAATATGTGGAGATGGTGATCGGTAATCTCACTACTGTTATCAAGGTACATTTTAATTTTAAGTTTGTTATCAAGTTTTAAAGTTTCATTTACCAAATATTATACAATAGGCAAATGGTTTGTTTGGTAACAAAGTTGGCTTATAAGCCAATTTTAACTTATTAGACCATTATTAGATATTTGGATTGGTTAAGCAGTCAATATAATTGTTTGATTAATTAGCTTTTTTTATAACAGTTTATTGCTCCAAAACGTTAAAATTCAAAAAGTTGTTCAAAATAACTTTTCCGATCAACTTTTTGAGAAAATTATTTTGCATGTAATCAGCTATATATCAGCTAATAGCTAATTTACCAAACATCGAATCTATCTTTCTACAATCAGCTAATGCAATCAACTAGTTAATTCCATTAACCCAATCAGCTAACAACTATTTACCAAACATCCCAAAAAACTTGTGTGAGACCGTCTCACGCACGGATCCTTGTCCGTAAGACGGGTTGAGTCCAGATGAAATGTAATACTTATACTGAAAAGTGTAATACTAATAAGGAACAAAGCGTTTGTTACTTATAAGGAAAAATGTAATACTTTTTCATCTTCATCAAAAGTATTACACTTTCTCATATGAGTAACGACAAAGACTTTATTCCTAATTAATATTATATTTTTTAATGTAAGTATTATATTTCATCTGGACCTAACCCGTTTCACGGATATGGATTTGTAATATAGTCTCACACAAGTGTGACAAAAATAGTGCTTATTTATTTCAACCAATATAATATATGTAGGATATATACAAGGAAGGAGGAAGGAAATTTGTGATTCTGTCTGTGGGACCTTTAGGCTGCTCCCCATCTTCTAGGGCTCTAAAGCTTCAACAGACGAATAGTAGTGGCTGTCTGAAGGAACTCAATGACTGGGTGAAGATGCACAATAAGGCTTTACCCAGAAAGCTCAGCAAGCTGGAGAAGACATTACAAGGATTTAAGTATTCATATTTTGATTTTTTCACGGCTGCAACAAATGTAATTGACAATCCTTCCAAAAATGGTACGTTAATGTGTTAACTAGCTCATCTTTCCCCTTACCACATGCTCATAATTAAATACTTATAAGATTTATGTTTTTTTTTTTTTTTTTTTTTTTTTTTTTGTATGGTTAAGGTTTCAAAGAGACGAAGACAGCATGTTGCGGTAGTGGTCCTTTCAGAGGATTGAACAGCTGTGGAGGTAAAAGGGGACAACTAAAAGAGTATGAGTTATGCAAAGATGTTGGAGATTATTTGTTTTTTGATAATGGTCACCCTACTGAGAAGTCCAACTTGATGTCTGCTAAATTGCTTTGGAATGGAGACCACAATCTTGTCTACCCATACAATGTGAAATCCTTTTTCGAATTTGTCTAGCTTTCAATTGCATTTATATGCATCAATGAAAATAAAACACTATATATATTGATGTCTTTACAAATCTCATCAAGATGATCTAAGGGTTTGAAAATTAAGATAAAATGCAGTAAGCATTTTTGTAATGACTGTGCATCTTGTAATGCATGATTTGTGCATTCGTGAATAACTGATTGTGCATTCGTGAATAACTGATTGTGCATCTGAAAACATTGTCCAAACACACTGTCATCTATTTGTATAATAAAAAATGCAGTGTTATTTCTCTAATTATGAAATTATGAAATTACGATTGTATATCTTGTAATGTCTAATTGTGCATTTGTAAACTTGTCTCCCAACTCAGATCACTATCAATTAATTTTTCAAATGCGCAACTATAATTACAAAAATGTTACTGCATTAAAAAAAAAAAATCAATCATTGATCATCTTAGATGGACGGATGGGAATAGTTCTCACGTTCGATCTCATTGGAGGAGTAGTTCTCATTTGATCTCAATACTATATATGTCTGTGTGTCCGTGTGTCTGTGTTTGGGGAGGGGGGTTCAGGTGAGAACATTCTCATAGTAAAGAGTAACGACTAAACTGATATATCCATTTAGGCAGATCAACAGTCCATAGTTTCTTAAAAATAACTGAAAAAAGGACGTGTCAATTTTATAAACATTGGAAACTTAAAAGTTTATAATAATTATAAAATTGACCATGTATTTTTTTATATTATATCTCTGACCATTGAAGAGCCTTGATGGATGTCTATGATTAGTCCTCAGAAGTTATGCTACTCATACTGCTCAAAACTCATGCTGCTTGATTGAGCATTCACGTTAAGATCTAGACTTGTGTTGCTGGTAAAGCTTCATTGCTAGGCAAACTTATTCTGCTACCAACCTTTGCCATTGGTCACTTCACCATGACATCAACACCAAGCTCTTGATGTAAACTTCCTTAAAGTCAACACTTAGCAAAATCTTGCAACGTATTTCGAGACTTACAAAATAAAAAAATTTGGGGTCTAATTACTTATCCTATTTGAGACTTTGACACATCAAAATCTATATTGCACTTATTCTTTACAACATATAAATTCATTCGAGGCAATTTATATCATGGACCAAGTTCTGTATAGCATTATTAATCTTGAATCAAAACGACAAGGTACAATATTCATACATGTAAGGTACATAATTTCAAAGACAAAAAATCACAACACAAGACACATATACATGTTATATATTTAATTACTTGGCTTATTTTTCAAATCTGATTTAGGTACATAATTTGTGTTCATAGACACATAATTTCACAACGTACATAAGACACAACTACTAATTTGTTTCAGGTACAAAATTCATATTCTTAAAGTACAAAATTTCATAATACAATACACAAAAACTCAACATTAGACAAATACACATGCATCATGATCTACAATGCACTGTGAACCCTAGTTCATGGTATAAGGATTGGTTATTCGATTGCTTTTGTGCCTATTAACTTGCTAATTGTAATGGGAGCATGTTTACTAGCTTATTAGAATATTGTGTATAGTTGATCACAAGAGCACCTAGATTACCTTAGTGCAATCCGTTACCACTAATAAAAATGGATTAGCATTCAACCTAAAAATGACATAGAGGATAAATAGTCAACCAAGTCCAACCTCATCATTCTTTCATCACTTGATATCTGTATATCAGTTACATGCACCTTTATATTTTAATGATGCTACAATTTTATCCACTGAGAGTAAAAAACTATGGGTTTTATTGGTTCAAATATTAGAATGAGAGTAGTAATTTGAATCAAATACTTTGTAGTCAACAACGCCTCCACTAAGGCTCAATCTCATGACCTTCTACATGGAAGAGGTCACTACATGCCATCTAAGCACAAAGTGTTTGGCGGGTAAAGTGAATCATTTTATTTCGTAGTAAATAAGAATTGAAATTAAAACAAATTAATTAATTAAAATAAAATAAATAAAAATATAAAATATATAACACACACACACACACACACACACACACACACACACATATATATATATATATATATATATATATATATATATATATATATATATATATATACATACATACATACATATACATACATATATGTTTATATATATTAAAATTCCATATTTAATGCATAGACAATGACCTTTTTATTTTATTTTTTTATTTTTTTCTCCTTTATTTTTTATTTAATTGTTCAAAAGTAAAAAAGAGTAATGAGTTTTGTAATTATTAATTAATAAAGGATTTAATTTCAATAATATGATAAAAACGTAGATAAACAAACATAGTAATAGATATGAAAATTTATAATAGGGTGCAAAAGTCCCCGAACAAACACATCCTAAGTTCTCTTTATTGTCTTCAACAAGAGAAAATTTCAATTTTGGTCATATGACTATAGGGGCTTTGTTAAATTTCAGTACCAGACTTTCAAAAGTGTCAATTTAGTACCTTGACTATGCAATTTTTATCAATTTTGGTCACTCGGATCAAATTGCCGGCCAAATTTCATCGGAAAATTTTAACAGTTAAAATACTGAGGGTATTTTAGTCATTTCACATCTCTTCCTTCTTCTCCGGCGAATTCATTTTTTCCGGCGAATCCGTCGCAGCAGCACACCTTCCAAAACATACTTAAACTCATTCGTCCAAGCCTTCGTCGACGATTTATTAGTGTTCAGACGGCCAAAATTCCGGTTGAAAACATTTGACCGTTTGTGTAAGGGGAGTTTGAGATATCGGTGGACCTAGAAATCTTCGAACTGCACTTCTCTTTGTGCTAGTCCAGCGTAGTTCTTGCCAAAATTCTGGTTGAAAGCTTTTCCGGCCAAAAAAAGGCTTGCTCGGAAAAGAAAGCGAAATGCTAAAAGTGATGCTGGTACCTATTTATTCTAAAACTTCTCTATATCAACATTATGTTATAATTGATATTGAATAAATACTTCTCTTTTTGGATAATGTTGAAAGCATCACAGCTCACCTCATCCCCGGATTCGCCGAAAAAGATGAATTTGTCAGAGAAGAACGAAAGAGATGTGAAATGACTAAAATATCCTCACTATTTTAACTGTTAAAATTTTTTGGCAAAATTTTACCGGCAATTTGACCGGAGTGACCAAAATTGAAAAGAATCGCATAGTCAAGGTACCAAATTGAAACTTTTAAAAGTCAAGTGCTGAAATTAACAAAGCTACTATAGTCATATAACCAAAATTAAAATTTTCTCTCTTCAACTATATTATAATAAGCACAACTAGGATCACACTTTATATAACGTAGTAGGTGTACATATTATTCAACCTCTTATTTATTATCATATATAATTAGCCACTCAAAGTATTGAACGAACCACTAATTAACTAGCGATTCTAGTGGCATATTTATTGGATTACTAGGATTGAAAAAAGGACTTGACATTGTTAGGTTTAACATAGGGGCTTGTCTCCCACATTTGTGTAGCAGAAAGAAAGTTGGCCTTCTCAGTGGGATGAGCGAAGTCGAAAAACAAATAGTTCAGGACATCTGAGCATAACTCATAAAATGTCATTCCTCTTTTTCCTCCGCAACTTGGATCTCCTCTAAATGGACCACTGCCACAACATGCAACTTTCACCTCCGTGAAACCTTATAACATTAAAAAGAATAAAAATATAGTTAGTCTTGTTTGAGATTAGAGGTGTTTGGTAAATAGTTATTAATTGTTAGCTGATTTGATTAATGAATTTGATTAGTTGATAGCATTAGCTGATTGTAGAAAGATGTTAGTAAATTAGCTGTTAGCTGATTATATGTAAAATGATTTTTTTCTCAAAAAACTTATCGAAAAAGTTACTTTGTGCAGTTTTATGAATTTTACTGCGACAAATGAAACTTACCATATTTAGATGGATTACTAATTGTATCAATGGAAGATTGGAAATAATCAAAGTAGGAATACTTGAATCCTGGTAAATTCGTGGCTAAATTGTTGAGCATTTTTTGTAGAGCCTCATTATGCAATTTGGCCAAGGTTTGGAGAATCTCCACACATTCACCACTACTAACAGCCCTAGCAGATGGTACACATCCTATAGTACCCACCGAGAGAATAACGAATTTCCTTCCTCCTTCCTTGTATATTTCCTGTTAAAATATAGAAAAAAAAAAAAAAGAAAGTAATTAACACCCACATTTCCCTTATCCATCTATAATATTTTGTAGATCAACTGTAAATTAATTTCACCTGGAAAACAGTTGACATGTTACCAACCACCATATCTACGTATTGGTTGGGGGTATATGAATTTAGAAGGGTGGAGTTGGTTATGAAAGCGCTATAGTCGTTACTGCCAATGCTAAACATGTAGACAGCTTTAGAGATCAGTCGTTTTGAATTGTCACTCCCCTCCTGCTGCGTCAATTGTTGTGAGACTTCCTTGAAATATCCCAGCTGTGCTTTAAAAGAAATTACCTGTGAGGATCAAGCATGTAATTATATTAGCTGATCAGATTGCCAGTTAATCCTGGAGCATATCGGCGTCTTGTCAGAAGGCTTATCTACTTGTCGTAACCCGACCGGATCTCACGTACTCGATCTGTTCATGTGTTGTCTCAATTCATGCAGGAACCACATGATGAGCACTGGGAGACAGCTCTGAGAGTTGTCCGTTATTTGAAAAGTACCCCGGGTCAAGGAATTCTCCTACGAGCAGACAGTGATCTAACGCTATAGGAATGGTGTGATTCGGATTGGGCCGCATGTCCTACTACTCGGCAATCTCTTACTGGTTCGTTGGTATTTCTTGGCCATTCTCCAATCTCGTGGAAAACAAAGAAACAAAATATTGTTTCTCGTTCTTCCGCAGAAGCGGAATACAGATCTATGGTGGCCGTTACTTGTGAACTCAAATGATTAGAGAGCTTGCTATTAAGTCTAGGGGTTCATCATCCCAAAACTATAAAATTGTTTTGTGACAGTCAATCGGCTCTTCATATTGCAAAGAATCCGGTCTTTCATGAACGAACAAAACACATTGAAGTGGATTGTCATTTTGTTCAAGATGCAATTAAAGATGGTTTGATTTTCCCTTCCTACATTCCTACCAATTCGCAATTAGCTGATAACACATCACAAAGGTTCTTTGGCAAAGGCAATTTGAATTTCTTCTTCGCAAGTTGGGCATTTCAAATCTGCATGCTCCAACTTGGGGGGGGGGGGGGGGGGGGGTGTTTATTTTCAATATCTTGATGTCACTATAAATAAAGTGCTTGTATTGAGGTTTATGGACAAGACATAATATATCAGTTTTTCCCTTTATTTGTTTGTATTCTACAGTACACCATCCTATCATCTAAATGTAATGTCTATGCTTATAACATACATTTAGTGTAGTGGTAAATGTGTTGTACTATGTTTACTTCTCAGTAGGTCATATCCTGTGAATCAAGCACGCTTAATCACGGTTCGTTAAGTTGTATTATGTTTACTTAGTTCTCAGTAGGTCAGTTACCCTATATAAGTCTGGCACGCTTAATTACGGAGTTATTTGATTATCTGATTGTCATATCCGGCCTTCTTAAAATCAATTAGCTAGTGATAAGTAGGTGGACATTAACCATTAAACCACATCCTTGCATGGTAAGTCATAGTGCCACGTCTCGAATCGAGTAGGAACTGAACTTGACTGAGCCGACCGACACCCAATATTATGGAGTAATTGTTATACCATGCACTAGGATCTACTTTGGATGGTGGACTCCAAACCAAAACTTGTGTGACTATAGTTAACATATTATGGGATTTTGGTAAATAGCTGTTAGTTGATAGATGTTAGTGGGTTTGACTAGCTTATAGCATTAGCTGATTGTAGAATGATGTTTGATAAATTAGTTGATATATAGCTGATTAAATGCAAAGTAACCTTTAAGGATACGATATAATTTATTTTTTCAAAAAACTTATCGAAAAAGTTGTTTTAAGTAGCTTTTTGAATTTTAGCGTTTTGGAGCAATAAGCTATGACAAAAAAACTTATTAACAACACAGTTATATTGACTATTTAACCAAGTTAAACCGCTAATAGTAGTCAAACAAGCCAAAATTGTGTTTTCATTAAATGAATTATGTGAAGTATCTTCTAGTCTGATGGCATAACTGTTGATTTTCATTTGGAAGGTCTCAAGATTGAATCCCATCCCAAATAAGGGATGGAATAATTTGTTGAAATTGGTCCTGGGATCGGAGGACTAGGTTAACTTGGAACCAAGAACAGGGGAACAAAGTAAGGGTCTAGGTGGGTTTGGTGGACTGAGTACAACCGACCAAGGAACAGGGGAACCAAGATCTAGGTGGAACCATGAACCAAATAACAACAAAACAAATAATAATAAGGCAAAAAAAATTTATGTGTCTTGTAAATATATTAATTTGTGTTCTATTAACTATACACACATAATTTGATTGGTATTGTTAATTAATTTTTAGAATGCAAGGTGAACCCTAGCTAATCCATGCTATAATTTGCCTAATTAGTCTAAAAAAGATAACGTACCAGGCCTGCATTGGTTGCATCAAGACTTCCGGCACCAGCTGATGCAAAGTTGACGCCATTGATAAATAGACCGTTAAGTCGATTCTTGATTTCGAGATATGGCTGCACAAATGGCTTCCCAGCAAAATTGGCTTTAACCAAATAAACAAGCGAGAGAAGCGAGTTATTAAAATTGAAAAGATATATATACATAAAAATGAAAGTTTTCAAGTGAAGACGTACCAATATAATCAGGAATGAGACGACCATTTCCAAACCTGCCAGTAGGGCAGACAGGGAAATATGTTTCGCCATATGGTCGAAAATTAGCCTTGAAAAAATTGGTAGTGTTAATATAGTTATTGTTGCCAGCATCATACAACGAGTCTCCGAACACAAACAATACTGGTTTATTAGGCGGATATAAACAATGCACCGACTTTAAAAAGCTGGCAAGCAAAGCCAAGGCAAATACGTGAACACAAAAACTAGCCATTTTTAAACTTCAATTCTGAATTGAATTTACTCTTTGCCATGAATTTATATAGATCGAGCTAGATTACCTTTGGTCCAGGTAATTGTATTTTGATTTAATTTCAACACTTTTTGGGCACACTAATGCTAGCTAGTACACTCGTACCATGCAAATACCTTTAAAATGTAGGATTCAAGATTTAATTTAAAGTCAAAAGATCGAGTACGTGAAAATTTATGGTTATGAATTGCTAGCCGCACTAGGTTTAAACTTGAACTAGTATCTTTGACAAACTCACATTGCTGGAAATTATGGAATTTACGATCACCTGAAAGTGATCTTAAATCAAGTTGAAAGCAAAAAGTGGTCGGAAATAGCAACAAAGGTTTTCCGGATACCAAAAGTGGTCGGAACAAGCTTTCGACTTGATTTAAGATCACTTTTAGGTGGTTGGAAATTCCATAATTTCTAGTAGTGTCATAATTCTCACACTTTTGCATAATCTTCTGGTCTATTTTGAAGGTTTGTTACGCATAATATTGAGCTTGAATTTTTAATTATTTTACAAGTTTCACTTAATGCTGTTAGGATGGAATAAAATGTTATTAGATAGATTTTGATGATGGAAAGTGTAAAAAAGTTAGGATTTTAGAACTACCAAAAATTTCCTTGAGTATTAAATATGCTGTCAAAGCTTTATGCCAAGGAATAAGCAATATAATGCAGCAGGAATAGAGAAGCAGCAAGCAGTAGTTACAATAATAGTGAGACTCACAGTAAAGATTTGAAGCTGTAAGAGGATTTTAGAACTGCAAGAGAGTATGGCAGCAAGCTAGTTCTTACTTCTTATATACATCAAGCAGTTAAAAATCAAGACAATAAGGAAAGCTTGCTAAGCAGCAAGCATGGCAGGTTCCAATAAAAATTAGGGTCCTGTGTAATATGAGGTCCTTTTTTCAAATAATTTTTATATATAAATAATAGTTGTTCAAAAAGTTGTATCAAAATATAAATATTGTATAAAAATACATCTAAAATTTTATTTAAAAAGTGACATGCTCCGTGCACACATTTAGACGCAAAATTATTTACCAAACTTTTGATATCAACTTCTTCCAAAAGTTCATTTTCAATGGAGATTAAAGTTGGCAAATTATTCTATGGATCTGGTCCACATTGCAAGGTAGATCCGTGTCCAAAAATACACCATTTATATACTGAATGTTCACAATTTACATATCCAACGTTCACAGTTTTTATATACTAAATGTTCACGATTTACATACTGAATGTTCACAATTTTATATACTAAATATTCACAATTTACATACTGAATGTTAACAATTCAAATTGTTTAATTCAAATGATTCAACACCAAATATTTATATAAATATTTATGGTTTTAAAAGCCCTATTTAAGGAATATATTTATTTATCAAAATCTTGACCCAAAAGTCTATCTGACAGGAACCTGAGAAATTGATAGACTAGTTTAACTCGATTTCAAAATGAACCAATCGTTATGCTATGGACCCGTGTCCAGCAAGCATTGTGGACGCGGTAACGGTGCCTAACGGCACCGTTATCTTCCATCATTTTTTTTTATTTTTTTTTTTAAATTTCATACCACTTTATTATAAGAGCATATGTTCATAATTTTATTACTATATGTTCATAATTGTAAGTTCATAATGTCAGAGCTCTGTGTTCATAATTCCATAACTGTACATTCATAATTGCATAACTGTACATTCATAATTCCGTAACTGTACATTCATAATTCCGTAACTGTAAATTCATAATTTTCGAAGCTCTATGTTCACAATTTTAGAGCTCTATGTTCATAACTTATCACTATATGTTCACAATTGTAAGTTCATAATGTCAGAGCTCTGTGTTCATAATTCCATAACTGTAGATTCATAGTGCCACAAACGAATAACGCCGTTAAGGGCGAGACAAAATCAATTTTTTTTTAACTGAAAGGCCGCTTTTTACCTGAAAACGACGTCGTTTTGGACTCGTGTCCACAACATGCAAGGTTAAAAATACTAAAACTACAAGAAACGCCCACCGTGAGACTTGAACCCACAACCACAAGGTTAAGAGCCGTGCACTCTACCAACTAAGCTAGACGAGCTTATTCATAATTTTATTACTATATGTTCATAATTGTAAGTCCATAATGTAAGAGCTCTGTGTTCATAATTCCATAACAGTACATTCATAATTGCATAACTGTACATTCATAATCCGTAACTGTACATTCATAATTCAATAACTGTAAATTCATAATTTTCGAAGCTCTATGTTCACAATTTTAGAGCTCTATGTTCATAATTTTAGAGCTATATGTTCATAATTGTAAGTTCATAATGTTAGAGCTTTGTGTTCATAATTCCATGACTTACATTCATAATTCCATAGCTGTACATTCATAATTCCATAACTGTACATTCATAATGCCACAAACGAATAACGCCGTTAACGGCGAGACAAAATCAATTTTTTTTTTTAACTGGAAGACTGCGTTGTCACTGAAAACGACGTCGTTTTGGACTCGTGTCCACAATGCATTGTGAACACGAGTCCACAACATAATTTGCGAAAATGAACCCAACTTATTCCTATATTTATTGTATCATATTTCTATTCGATATTGATCCAGCTTTTGACTCAAAATTATAACTCAAAGTTTTAGTCTGAAATCTCCTATTCAAAATATATCAGCCGTGTATATTTTCTCATCTAGGGTTTTGTGTCCCACTATTTAAACATCATATCACTAGTGTAGCTTTGTCTCTTCATTCCTCTATCTTTCCTTCATTTCATCAGGCAGAGCACTTCAAGCTGCTAGAGATTTTGACAGTAAGCTTCTTCTCCATTTTCTTCTTTCTTCATTTTCTCCTTCATTTCTCTTCTTCCTAACTTCTCAGAGTGAATGTGTATTTGTATATGTGCTGTTGTTTGTGTGGTCTTAGAGTCTTAATTAGATGGTGAAGAAGGAGACCAAGCTTGAGGTTATAGAGAAGAAAATCTTGCTTAGCTTATTGGGTCTAGAAGCTTGATGTATAACTCATGGATTTCCAAAACTTAGTAGTTTTGCCCTAATGTGCTGTGAATGATATTGTGTGTTGTGTATAATGTGGCGATGTTTAGAAATAGAGATAAATGTGTCGTTATGTGCCTATAATGTGATGATGATGATGTCTTGATGTTATGGAATGTTGTTGGGTGAAGTTTGGAGGTTTGTTGTGGTCTGAAATGGAGATTCCACCATGGAAACATCTCAGTCAAAGCTCAAAAGAGCTACTGCCTCGTTAGGCAGTGTTGCCTGGTGGAACTAGCCACTGAACTGGATAGTTTCGCTGGCTAGTTCCGCCAGAGAAAAGGGCTCAGAGTGGTGGACACCTTGGAATTCCGCCACTCTGCGCTGTGGCGTTGCGGAAGGTAGTGGCGGAACTCCCCAGTTTCGCCACTAAGCTCCGCACGGCCACGAACTCGGCACAGGGCCCTTGTGGTTCAGCTTCGAGGTTTGGTTTGGTTCGGTCCATGACTCGTGGGTTCGCGTGGCTCGGGAGGCTCGGGAGTGTGACGACTCATTTCTGTGAAATGTGCATAAATGTTATGTGAACAAAAATCCATTTTCAACCCAAGCATGAGTTATTCAATTGTTATATCCTACACCACGGCGCACATAGCACTGTGCGCCGCGCGCCTCCCAAAACGACGTCGTTTTGGGGTCGTGTTGGGAGGCGCGGTAGGAAGTTGCTGAGATTATGTGTTTTCGTTCACAACGTTATGTGTATTGGTTCATACAGTTATGTGTATTTTTTATACAATTATGTACATCCGAATCAGAAAATTTGTGTGTATTATGTTAAGAGTTGATGTGTATTATGTTAAAAGTTTATGTTTATTATGTATTATGTTAGATTATGTGTATTATCTTTTAAAAAGAGTATGTATATTTTGTTATAACATTATGTGTATTCATGTATAACATTATGTGTATTCAAGTATAACATTATGTACATTCTTGAACAGCGGGTTTTTTTTTAAAGAAAAGCCTACTGCCATTCACTGGGGCGGGAAATTTCAAAAAAAAAAAATAATTAAAACGACGTTGTTTTGCATCTGGGCGCATAGTGCAATGTACGCCGTGATGTAGGATATAAATTGCCTGAGTTATTATTTATACTAGGCTCGAAAGTAAAAAGAACGGGGCTGTTAATGGGCTCTCATGCATTAGAGAAAAGATAGTACCCAAAGCTTTGTTGTTGTAGTTAGCCAACGCAATTTCGGCCACTATCCATTCAAGTTTAGGCTTTGGCACAGGTGGATCATTTTCTGCTGCACCTCCCATCCAATTAATACAGATTTCCATACACTTTCACCTTGGGTCTTGATGTGCATTTTGGTGCGGGCTTTCCAGTAGGCTTAGTTAGCCCCCATTAATTCTACTGGCATGTGTCTATCCATTCTGAAACACTCAAACACAAGTAAGTACATTCAACACAGAAGAAAAATATGGGTGTATTTGGTTCAAATATTAGAATGAGAATAGTAATGTGAATCAAATACTTGGTAATGGTAATAGCTTTGAGTAGAGTGAATCATTTTATTTGGTAGTAAATAAGAATTGAAATTAAAAAAAAAATTAATTAATTAAAATAAAAATTAATAAAAATATATAACACAAATATAAATACATACATATATGTTTTTTTTTTTGATAACTACATATATGTTTATATATATATATATATATATATATATATATATATATATATATATATATATTAAAATTCCATATATAATGCATAAACAATGACCTTTTTATTCTTCTCATTTTTTTCTCCCTTATTTTTTATTTAATTGTTCAAAAGTAAAAAAGAGTAATGAGTTTTGTAATTATTAATTAATAAAGGATTTGATTTCAAATTGGATAAAAAACTTAGACAAACAAACATAGTAATAGATATGAAAACTTATAATAGGGTGCAAAAGTCCCCAAAGAAACACATCCTAAGTTCTCTTTATTGTCTTCAACAATTATAATAAGCACAAGTAGGATCACACTTTATATAACGTAGTAGGTGTACATATTATTCAACCTCTTTATTTATTATCATAATTAACCACTCAAAGTACTGAACGAACCACTAATTAACTAGCGATTCTAGTGGCATATTTATTTGATTACTAGGATTGAAAAAAGGACTTGACATTGTTAGGTTTAACATAGGGGCTTGTCTCCCACATTTGTGTAGCAGAAAGAAGGTTGGCCTTCTCAGTGGGATGAGTGAAGTCGAAAAACAAATAGTTTTGGACATCTGGGCATAACTCAAAAGATGTCATTCCTCTTTTTCCTCCACAACTTGGATCTCCTCTAAATGGACCACTGCCACAACATGCAACTTTCACCTCCGTGAAACCTTATAACATTAAAAAGAATAAAAATATAGTTAGTCTTGTTTGAGATCAGGGGTATTTGGTAAATAGTTATTTATTGTTAGTAGATTTGGTTAATGAGTTTGATTAGTTGATAGCATTAGTTGATTGTAGAAAAATGTTTGGTAAATTAGTTGTTAGCTGATTACATGCAAAATGACTTTTTTCTAAAAAAAACTTATCGAAAAAGCTACTTTGAGCAGTTTTATGAATTTTACTGCGACAAATGAAACTTACCATATTTAGATGGATTACTAATTGTATCTGTGGAAGATTGGAAATAATCAAAGTAGGAATACTTGAATCCTGGTAAATTCCTGACTAAATTGTTGAGCATTTTTTGTAGAGCCTCATTATGCAATTTGGCCAAGGTTTGGAGAACCTCCACACATTCACCACTACTAACAGCCCTAGCAGATGGTACACATCCTATAGTACCCACCGAGAGAATAACGAATTTCCTTCCTCCTTCCTTGTATATTTCCTGTTAAAATATAGAAAAAAAAAAGTAATTAACACTCACATTTCCCTGATCCATCTATAATATTTTGTAGATCAACTGTAAATTAATATATACATCACCTGGAAAACAGTTGACATGTTACCAACCACCATATCTACGTATTGGTTGGGGGTATATGAATTTAGAAGGGTGGAGTTGGTTATGAAAGCGCTATAGTCATTACTGCCAATGCTAAACATGTAGACAGCATTAGAGATCAGTCGTTTTGATCTGACACTCCCCACCTGCTGCTTCAGTTGTTGTGAGACTTTCTTGAAATCTCTCAGCTGTGCTTTAAAAGAAATTACCTGTGAGGATCAAGCATGTAATTATATTAGCTGATCAGATTGTCAATTAAGTGCACCATCCTGTCATCTAAACTTATGACATTTAGTATAGTTAATGCGCTGAACTATGTTCACTTCTCAGTACGTCACATCCTATAAGTTAAGCATGCTTAACCACGGTTCGCTGTAAGTCAAGCACGATTCACGGAGTTTAATTATTTGATTGTCATACCTGGCCTTCTTAAAATCAATTAGTGATAAGTAGGTGGACATTAACCATTTAATCACATCACTTTATGGTAAGTTACAGTACCACGTCTCGAATCGATGAAAGGGCTGAACTCGACCGACCCGTCCGATGCCCAATATTAAGGAGTAATTGTTATACCATGTACTAGGGTCTACTTTTGATGGTGGATCCCAAACCAAAACTCGTATATATAATTGACATATTATGGGGTGTTTGGTAAATAGTTGTTAGCTGATAGATGTTAGTGAGTTTGACTAACTTATAGCATTAGCTGATTGTAGAAAAAGATATTTAATAAATTAGCTGTTAGCTGATTACATGCAAAATGACCTTTAAAAGCACGGTGTAATTCGTTTTCTTTTTTAAAGTTCATTGAAAAAACTGCTTTAATAACGTACCAGGTCCTACCAAAAAAAATAACGTACCAGGCCTGCATTGGTTCCATCAAGACTACCGGCACCAGCTGATGCAAAGTTGATGCCATTGATAAATCGACCTAACGGTCGATTCCTGATTGCGAGATATGGCTGCACGAATGGCTTCCTTGCAAAGTTGGCTTTAACCAAATAAATAAGGCGAGTTAATAGAAAAAAAAAAAAAAAAAAAAAAAAAACACTGATTTTTTTAAAAAGTGCGGTGACATTTTCGTAAATAATTGAACATCGAAGTGTAAGTAAAATGTATTATAGGTGCATGTAAAATGTATTATAGGTGCAAATAAAAATTTACACTGAGCATCAATACTAAGTGCACCTATAGTTATAAGTAGTTGTACCTATAGTTCTAAGTAGTTGCACAGATAGTTATAAGTAGTTGCACCTATGTGCATGAATATTTGCGGGTGATTTTCAGGGGTATTACTACCTGCTGAACTTAGATCAATGAATATTAACAAGGCAAAATTACACGCACTTATAAGTGAAAGTAGGTGCACCTATAGTTATAAGTAGGTGCACCCAGGTGCATGAATGTTTGCGGGAAGTGAATGTTAACAAGGCAAAATTACATGCACTTGTGAAAGTAGGTGCACTTGTAAGTGATTTTAATTGCACTTCGATGTTCAATTATTTACGAAAATGCCACCACATTTTTTTTAATCTATTAGATCTGGACACATGTCGCGCGAGGATTCGTTCGCATATTCCCTCCTGGGCACTTTTATATATATATACTCTGTATATATATATATATATATATATATATATATATATATATATATATATATATATATATATATATATATATAAATGAAAGTTTTAAAGTGAAAAGACGTATAGTACGTACCAATATAATCAGGAATGAGGCGACCATCTCCAAACCTGCCAGTAGGGCGGACAGGGAAATATGTTTCGCCATATGGTCGAAAATTAGCCTTGAAATCATTGGTAGTGGTAATGTAGTTATTGTTGCCAGCATCATACAACGAGTCTCCGAGCACAAACAATGCTGGTATATCAGGGGGAGGTAAACAGTGCACCGAGTTAAAAAAGCTCGCAAGCAAAGCCAAGGCAAACACGTGAACACGAAAACTAGCCATTTTTTTAAAACTTCAATAATGAATTTAATCTTCGCTTTGCCATGAATTTATAGAGATCGAGATGGATTACGTTTGGTCCCGGTAATTGTATTGTGATTTAATTTCATACATGCTTCTTCCACACTTTTGGGCACTCTAATGCTAGCTAGTACACTTGCATTGTACCATGCAAACACGTTTAAAATGTAAGATTAAAGATTTAATTTAAAGTCAAAAGATCGAGTGAAAATTTGTGGTTATGAACTACTGTTGCGTGGTTGGCGTTGTTTAATAGGGAGGAGGAAGAAAGCTTGTAGAATGACAATTTTGCCTTCAATTTTAACGTTCAACAAACAGAAAATTTAATCGAGAATTAAATTGGGTAAATTTTATAGAGTTGAGAACTAAATCGTGTAAGAATGATAGTCGAGAACCAAATTGGTAATTACAACATAGTCGAGGGACTATTTTGATCATTAACTAACTCAACAGAGAATTAACTTTTTAGCATTTGATCTATTTAAATTTATTTGTCAGTTATGGGAGTTACTTTATTGGATTTTAATTATCGTTTTTGAATGTGATGAATGCTAATGAATTTATAATTTCATATAAAGACTTTTTGTTGGGTATTATGTTTTAGAAATTTTGGCACATCAAATTCTTTGGTTTTCATTCTTTCGAAATCTCTCTACTCTCACAAAGTTTCTGCCAACACATATGTATAAATTCGAAGTGTTCTTTATGTATTTATTTATTTATTTATGTATGATTTAGTTGACTGTTCAAATATAGTCATAGTAATCCATTGTATCTTTAGAAATGACGCTTCAACACTCCTATCACTCTCTCAAGATGAAGCTAATCAATTGTAAGAAAAGTGTGAATGACAAATGCCTTGGATTAATCTTGAAATAAATTAAAATATCCTGAATTTATTTTTGTTGGAAATAATTGCGAATAAAGATTTTCTTTTGGATTAAAGTACTCACTTATGAAGCTAGCTAGTTTCCTATGTTGTTATCATATGAATAGAGTAAGAACGTATGAATGGAGAGCTCTGAAACTCTCTCGTCCTCGAGATCCTCTGAGGATCAAGATCTTTTGTCACGGAGTACCAAGAGACCCAAACAGAGTGCCATGCGGCCTCGATCGCCGGAGGGTGGTGAGAATTCTGAGCCGCAGGAGGGAAACGACGTGGAGATCGTGCATGAGACGCCTGCGGAGATGATGATGGAGATAGCTGCTGGTCACCCGGTAGAGGCATATCAGGATGGCGGATCAGCGTCGTTAGAGGAGATCCCAGTGGTGGCCGGCTCGACGGAGGCACCACGACGGACATATGCGGAGAGTGTGGTAGGCCGATGCTCTCAGGTCCAGCAGCCGGAGAATGAACTGCCATTTGCGGAGACGGACGAAACGGACACAGACGCGGACGAGGAAGATGACCCTCTCTGCCCCACGATAAGATTGTCGAAGAAGGAGATCGAGGCGATCCGTGCACCATGGAGAAAGGCGCTGATCATTAAGGTGATGGGTCGCCGGGTGGGGTACGCGTATCTACAACGTCGTCTATATTCCATGTGGAAGCCGAAGGGTAGCATGGACCTCATCGCCATCGCGAACGAATATTTTTTGGTGCGCTTTGGATCGGTAGACGACCTGGAGTTTGCTATGTATGAAGGCCCCTGGATGGTCCTCGACCACTACCTCATTGTGAAGCTGTGGGAGCCGGACTTCGATCCGTATAATGACACAACGGAGAAAATTCTGGTTTGGATTCGGGTTCCTGATTTACCTGCTGAATATTTTGATAATATTTTTCTCAGGAAGCTGGGGAATCGCATTGGAAGGATTGTTCGGGTAGACCAGGCAACCAGCTTGGTGTCGCGAGGCATGTTCGCTAGAATCTGCGTGGAGATGGACATGAGGAAGCCGCTCGTTTCAAAGTTCACTTACAAGGGGAAAGTGAGGTATGTCGCCTACGAAGGGATGCATCTAATCTGCTTTGCATGCGGGTTATATGGACATACGAACGAGACATGTCCAGATCTAACAAAAGCAGGGAACAACCAAGAGGGTGACATGGAAGCTAACAGGGAGACAGAACATGTAGCACCACCAGCACCATCGGCGGGGAATCCAAATGCAACTGCTGAGCGCCTGGATCCCAAGATCCCGTTTGGGACGTGGATGCTTGCGCCTACACGGAAGGGGAGGTATCAACCGAGACAACCTGTTTGAACGCAGAAAAATGGCGCCGGCCAAGGCGAGGAGACTAGAGACCGAAGTGGAGGGTTGATCCAAGCGTCTAAATTTGCACCACTAGTAGAGGATGAACCTGGGGTGGCCGGAGAGCAGGTGGGAGAAGCGGATGCTGAGCTGAACATTGAGCAGGCGGACGGAGGGACAATGGGCAGGCGTAATGGGAAAGATATTCAGGGGGTGGCAAGCGGAGCACGACAGCGTAGACCGAATGTTATCGCTAATAAGCAGCAAATTGAACATGACAATAGGGCAGAACCAGGGCCATCTGATAGTGCGAAGGGACCAGCGCAAATGGTGAGACAGCGTGGAAAGGACATAGTGGTGGCTGACGCCGCGGGCAGACCGAGGCGGGGGATTAGTAACACACCGAGGAGAGCAGCAGAAGAAGATAAACATATCGTAGTTAGAGGAAGGCGAGGAGGACTGGGGGTCGAAACAACAAGGGTGATTTCTGGTGGATTGGCCGAGGATCTTCCCTCTCCAGTCTGGCAGAACACTAAGGAGCACCATTGTGACCCACCTCGGCGACTTGATGAGGAGGGCGATGTTGTCATGGAGCTTGATGCTGGTTTGGCAGAAGGGGCGTTAAGCGCTCCATGAGTTGTTCCGCTTTGAGTGCATAGTCGTTGCTTTCTTTGCTTTGTTTGCTTGGTGTGGATTTTTTCCTTTCTTTCTTTCTCTGTTGTTTTTATGATCAGTCTGATATGGAATTGCCAGGGTGCTGGAGGGAGGAGTTTCCAACGCATCCTTAAGAACCTGATCCGCGTCCACAAGCCTAACTTGCTCGGGCTGGTGGAACCGAAAGTGTCGGGATCGCACGCTGACGGAATTTGTGAAAAGCTGGGCTTTTTGGACTGGATTAGAGTCGAGGCGGTTGGGTTCAGTGGAGGGATATGGGTTTTTTGGAGTGAACCGATCAAGGTTACCATTCAATATACTCACCCCCAATTCATTTTAATGCAGGTACAGGAGAGCGGGGAAGATCCATGGGGCCTAGCGGTCGTATACGGTAGTCCGGCCCACCACCTAAGGAAAAGGCTCTGGAATGACCTCAGCGCACACAAACGTAACATCCCCGGCGAATGGGTGGCGGTGGGGGATTTCAATGCAGTCACGTGTACAGAGGAGACCGCTAACTATACAAATTGGGCTAGTCAAAGGAATGAGAGCTTCGTTAACTGGATCCACGATGAAGGCCTGGTAGACTTGGGTTTTAGTGGGCCTAGGCTTACCTGGGTGAGGGGCCTTGACGGCCCGAATGCAAAAGGGGCCCGTCTGGATAGGGCCATGGGCAGTGTGGATTGGCGCTAGAGGTTCAGGGATGCTAATGTACGGCACTTACCACGCATAGGTTCCGATCACGCGCCGCTCCTTTTCCAAACAGGTACCCCAGGCGGGGGCCAGGTCAGTTATAACTTCAAGTTTCAGGCCGCTTGGCTTACTAATGATAGTTTCAGTGACGTGATTAGGCAGGTTTGGGATCCGGGACAAGAACCACAAGAGAGCATTAAGAAAGTCCAGGAGGCCCTCAGAACGTGGAACCGGGAGACCTTTGGTAGCATTGAAGTGCGAAAGAGAAATTTGTTGGCACGGATAGGAGGGATTCAGAAACGGATGGCCCAATCCTTCCACCGAGGCCTTTGGAAATTGGAAAAGCAGCTGCGCAGGGAGCTGGAAGAAGTGTTTTACCAGGAAGAATTAACGTGGTATCAACGCTCTAGGGAGGAGTGGATAGTGTCGGGGGACAGAAACACCAGGTTCTACCACACGGCAACTATGGTAAAAAAAACACGGAACAGAATCGAGAGCCTTAAAGATGAGGGGGGAACTTGGATGGACGAACCAGATAAGTTGTGCCAGCATGTCCAAGATTTTTACTCAAAGCTCTTCCGAGCTGATGACTCAAGTGCGCAATCTTACCACGTTCGGGGGCTGTTCCCGAACCTTGACATAGTAGACTGGCGGATCTTTAATAGGGCCGTGACAATAGAAGAGGTCCGCAATGCTCTATTCGATATGAGTCCTATGAAGGCGCCAGGCCCGGATGGTTTCCACGCGGCCTTTTACCAACATGAGTGGGCGACGGTGGGGGAGAATGTGTTTAGTATGGTGAGGAACGTGCTTGAGACTGGTCAGCTCCCGGCGGATCTTAATGCTACCTTATTGGTCCTTATTCCGAAAGTGACGTCGCCGGAAACCATAAAGCAGTTCAGGCCGATAAGCTTGTGCAACGTCCTGTACAAAGTGATTACTAAAACCATTACAAACAGGCTCAAGTTTGTTCTCCCTAAACTAATAGGGCCGTTCCAGAGCTCGTTTGTACCAGGAAGGCAAATTTCGGACAACATTCTGGTATATCAAGAAGTAATGCACTCAATGAGAACTAAGAAAGGGAGGAAGGGGATTATGGCCATCAAAATTGACTTAGAGAAGGCTTATGACCGCCTTGCTTGGAACTTTATTAATGACACTCTCTTTGACGCAGGTTTTAACGAGGCTTGGGCGCGGGTTATCATGGAGTGTGTTCAGACGGCGGATATGCAAATTGTCTGGAACGGAACGCGACAGGCATCTTTTAAGCCTGAAAGGGGCATTCGGCAGGGCGACGCCATGTCTCCTGCCCTTTTTGTGCTCTGCATGGAAAGGCTTAGCCAGGCAATTTCCAAGGAAGTGGCGTGCGGGGCATGGAAGGGGGTCAGGTTATCGGCCACAGGACCTACAATTTCCCATCTCTGCTTCGCTGACGACATGGTCCTTTTCTCCGAAGCTTCACTGGAGCAGGTCGAGGTCATGAGGCGCTGCTTGGACATGTTCTGCGCTGCTTCAGGACAACGTATCAGTTTAGGAAAATCCCAGGTGTATTTTTCTCATAATACTGACTTTAATCTTGCAGAGGCTATTTCGACGGAGTTAGGCATCCCACGTACGACCGATTTGGGCAGGTACCTAGGGGTGCAATCTCTACACGGAAGGGTGACTTAAGCGAACTTCTCGGGGATCATTGAACGAATGGCATCCAGGCTCGAAGGGTGGCGGGGAAAGACTTTAAGTTTTGCAGGCAGAGTTGCGCTTGCAAAGTCAGTTTTATGTGCTATTCCCACTTATACGATGCAGACGATGGCTATGCCTATGGGAGTTTGCCAGAAAATTGAGGCGTTAATAAGGCGGTTCATTTGGGGGGGCGACAGCGACACACGAAAGGTTAGCTTGGTCAATTGGAAACGGTCACTAGGGACAAAAACGCGGGAGGGCTTGGCATCAAGCGAATCCAGGATGTAAATTCTGCTTTCATGGCGAAACTAGGTTGGCGTATGCGTAAGGACCCGGAACACTTCTGGGTGCAAGTCCTGCGTGGCAAGTACTCTACAACACAATCAGGCAGGCGGTCATCAAATGCTTGGCGTGGGATCAAAAGTGCTACGCATGTGCTGGAGAGTGGGCTAACGAGGGTGGTGAGAAATGGCAGGGATACACAATTTTGGATGGACAATTGGGTACACGGCCATCGTCTTTACGACTACATGCAACGACCAGTGAGCCTCCCGGAGCTATATGCGCCAGTGACGGACTACTGGGAACGGGGACAGGGGTGGAAGTGGCAGCAGATTAATGGCGTTCTGGATGATGAGTGGATAGCGAGGATTCATGCCATCACCTTGATCGAGGATGATGCAGTACGTGATGACTGGGGATGGATGGGCGAACCAAACGGGCGGTTTTCTGTTCGGTCGGCGTACGAAGCTATCAGGAGAGAAGATGGAGCGAGTGTGCAAAAGGACTGGGAGAGCATTTGGAAGCTCCGTGTTCCTAGTCGCATAAGCCACTTCATGTGGCTTGTTAAGCATGGGCGAGTTATGACTAATGTGGAAAGACAAAAGAGGGGTTTTACACCCATTAATACTTGTGTTTTTTGTGCAGGGAGACCAGAAACGTTGGAGCATATTTTTCGGGGGTGCATAGAGGTGGCGGGTTTCTGGGAAAGGACCATGCCAAGACAAGCGAGGGCGGCGGTTCAGGCCTTGAACTGGGAACATTGGCTTAGTGCGAACCTTCGAGCTTCTCACGGCTTAAGTGAAGCAGAAGATTGGCCAGAATTTTTTGGCATATGCATTTGGTGGTGTTGGCGCTGGAGAAACGATAAGATCTTCAACGGCCGGAGCACAGCGCTGGACCAAAAGATATCCTGGGTAAATGCCCAAAGGAGGGAAATCGTGGAAGCTTTTCGACGGAAATGGAGCCCGAGGAGAGCTGTAAGCCGGAGCACGATAGTGCAGAGGTTGTGGACGAGGCCGGACACCGGATGGCTAAAACTGAATGTGGATGGGTGCTGCAAAGGCGCGAGATCTAAAGCAGGCTGCGGGGGTGCTCTGCGCAATTCCCAGGGAGATTGGGAGAGAGGTTTCACGTGCAATCTGGGCTCCTGTTCAGCTGACCATGCGGAGCGCTGGGCGATTCTTATAGGCATGCGGATGGCAGCGAGATGGGGGGTGCAAAACCTCATCATCGAAAGTGATTCCCTGGGGACCGTTCAGAGCTTCTCTGCTTTAAGAAATGGGGAAGACATCAGATGCAACATCCTACAGCTTTGTGTTCATGAGGTTCAGCATTTCCAGGCCTTGGCGGTTGATCATATATCACGAAACCAGAACAAGGCTGCAGATCGCCTTGCCGCAACAGCCCTCCTCCACGAGCTTGGGGCGAGAGAATTGTTGGACAAATCGGAGATTCTTGAGGATGTTTTGTGGGAGGATAACGCTGGTGCAGATGTGTTTTGTTAGTGCCGTGCATAGCCAGGCGCTTAGTCCTCACCCACGGGTTTTACACCCTCTTCTGTTTACAAAAAAAAAAAAAAAAAAGTACTCACTTATGAAATTAAATCGCTAAATTACTTATAAATTATTAAAATTCACGTACAAAGTCTTTTTTTTTTTTTTTTTGAAGAATAATAATAATCATAATGCTATATTAATGAATGAATTGGGCAATAGAGTCAGGAGGGACAGAGTCCCAAGGTTGTTCTGATCAAATGCTAACGAAGTTAAAGTATGAGCATGTAAGTTAAGTGTTCTGGAAACATAACTTCGAGCAATGAATAAACGATATAGTTGTCCTACATTGGCCTACAATATAATCACCCCAACATACGACAAGATAGACGTAGAACTTGAGTATAAGCCATTCCGCAATTCTGAGCAATCCGTAAGAAGATCAACTGCTAACACACCCTGTTCTTTGAGTCAGGATAGAGCCTCTTTGCAAGCCAGTGCCTCCGTCATAATGGGCGAGAAAGCGCCAGGCAACTTTCCATTTGTTGCCGCTATAAAGGAGCCTTCGTGAGTGAGCAGCAATGCCCCATACGTAGCTTCCCCGGCCGTGTGCTTGTACCCTGCGTCGACAAAGCATCTCGGTCTCGTGCTCACTTCGGCCGTAGCAGTCACGACATGCCATGGTTGATGGACACGGCAGTGCACTTGGCGATATGTATGCATGGCTACTGCAGCGCGTCTCCAGACCTGGCCAGGCCCTGGGAGAGCTCGTTCCCACACAGCCGAGTTGCGGGCGTTCCATAGATAATACAGCACAGCCACGACAAGTCCACATTGCTCCTCTGTTAAGACATTGAAATAAGAAATTCCAATTAATTGGATTTATTTATTAAACATGCTTGATACTTGATACTTTTTTCTTTTTTGGGGTGCGTAAACATACTTGATACTAATCTAACTATTTGGTGCACAAAAACTTTGGGATCGGAGGGTAGTATTTATTCCTTTTAGAAACGTTTTGTATTTGAAATTTGTTTGAAAACTTTTCGTTAGTTCATTTTCTAATACATATGTAAATATCATCAAAATCTGCTAATTGCATTTTGGATGTGTTTGGTTCACACAAGAATGGATACATATGAGTTTTGGTGAAAGTATTTTACATGTTTGGTAGTAGGGTGGAATTGGAATGATTACCAATATTGATATTTGGTTATTTATCACCCTATAATGAGAATAAAACTTTTAAAAATACAAAAATAAAAAATTAAAGCAATTGATCCTAATATAATGACATCAAAGCACTAATATTAACCAAAAAAAAAAATCAAAACAAAAATCTAAAAGCATTAATCCAAACTTTAAAATCATGTTACCAGTAAGATAGAATGATACCCGTTTTTAATTAGGAAATGAAATTATATTTTTAATTGAAGGTGATAGATACCCCTTAACTGTGCACTCAGCTAGACACGAGGTAAGCAATCAGACATGGTTGCTTGGGACGCTTAACAGTTCAAAGGAAGAAACCTCTGTTGCTCGGATGATTGCACCGGTACCCAGGCGGTCCTCTAATTGGCACGGTGGGGCGACCTGGCTCACTATTCGGTGCGTCCTCGATCGGGTCCCTAGTCGGCTTGGTTGGGCAACTTGGCTAGGCAGTCGGTGTGTCCTCAACCCAGTGCGCCTTTCAGACGCAGTTACAGTCAGATTCAACGGAGATTATTTCCTTGTGCGCCAAATAATTTCCCTTTCTCGTATAAGGAAATTACTTCAGCAGTTTTAGAAGCTTTCCTAAGTCTATTTTAGTTAAGTTTTTTCTTCTTGTCTTCTTCAAGGCCTTATTTGTTGTATATATATCCACTTGGGGTCACACTGTAATGGATTCGATTTTCAAGATACTTAACGTTACTCTGCTTCATTATTCTCTCACACATTTTCTCTCTTTTACGTAGTATTTTATAGTAGTGGTGGCCCGCCGACCAACTGCCTCTAAGCCATAAAACCAACATTGGCTTCATCTATGGGGACTGATACAAAAGGTTCTGCCTTTAAACTTTGCTAATGACCACCTTCTACACGGCCTACAGTCGCGATAAGCGCCTGACGGAGATAATCTCACCCTCGGTGATCGGCTTGACCATATCAGCTAGGTTGTCATGGCAAGGTGGCATCTTCTCAAGGCAATAGTACGGTGACTACAGACAGTTGGGAAGTCGAAGGCTGCGTAAAGAGGGTCAACCGGGCGGACAAACAACCCTTATGGGAGGATACCAATTTGTCTAGGAATTTACAATCGTCTCGGTCACGAATTTGAACATATCCTGGGGCCACCGAACCCACGGAAGTCTACCTTGAGGCGATGACAGTATGTCAGAAAGGAGACTGGGAGGCTGTAACACCTCGTGTTACACCCCTTGAACCCAGATTAATTATTTAATTAATTCCGTTAAAGAGTGGTTAAAAAGGATTTAATTTGGTCAGTATCTCTTAATTAATTAATGTGGTCCATGGAGGACCATGGACCCTTACCTATATTAAAGTCTTTAAGCCTATTAAAAATGAAGGAAGTGGGCATTTACTATTCAAATCCTGATTAGAATTCCTAGAACTATATAAAGGGGGTTAGAAAGCATTTAGAACCCTTTCCACCCATATCTCTACTACTCGAAATTCCCCAAGAAACCCAACCAAAGATTTCCCCATCACCAAGTTTTGGAAAGATCAATTGGAGGAAAACCTTGAAGAAGGATCTAAGGAGTTGTGAGAGATTTAATTAAAGCTAAGAGGTAACCCATGTCTTACAAAGCCTATTTTCCTTTCTATCTTTTATTTGTTGGCTCCTTTGAATGATTGTATGTGCGATCTTGTAATTATGCCTTGATAGAGCTTGTCTTAGGGTTTATATTGTGGTTTCCTGATGATCTTGATGTTCTTGATATTCGTAAGTGTTTAAATGCATGTTCTTGTGCTCCATCTCAACTAATCTTTTATTTGTTGGCTCCTTTGAATGATTGTATGTGCGATCTTGTAATTATGCCTTGATAGAGCTTGTCTTAGGGTTTATATTGTGGTTTCCTGATGATCTTGATGTTCTTGATATTCGTAAGTGTTTAAATGCATGTTCTTGTGCTCCATAAGTGTTTAAATGCATGTTCTTGTGCTCCATCTCAACTAAAAGCCAAAGCTGATAGTTGGATTGCACATTGATGGTTATATGCTCAACACGCCCCCTCACGTGTGCGGTGAGTTCCAAGCAACACGTGGACCGGTAAACCGTTGTCGCTTACGAGTGACGCTGAGATTCGAACCCATGACCTTTGGTCTGGCTCTGATACCAAATTGAAGCATGTGCTCCATCTCAACTAAAAGCCTAAGCTGATAGTTGGATTGCACATTGATGGTTATATGCTCAACATAGAGCTTGTCTTTAGGGTTTTATATGATGGTTTCTTGATGTTCTTGAGGTTCTTGATGCTCTTGAACAATTATGTGTTTATCCTTGAGTCTTGGCATGTTTAGAGCTTGTGTTTAGGGTTCAATCGTGTTAGTCCTTGGTTTATTCTATGTGTTCAAGTCCCTATTGTTGTTGATATGTGTTTGGGTGTGTTTGGACTTGATTTTGGGTAAAATTGATGAATTCCCGAAGGAAGAATTATGCCAAGGAGTAACGTTCCAGCGGGTAGTCGGTGGGGGGGGGGGGGGGACGAACCCCCACTCAACCATCCGCTGAGGAGAAGGCCGCCGTTCCAGCGGGTGGACGACCACCCGCTAGAACAGTGGTGCCCGCCGGCTAGCAGTGCGGCGGGAGGTTGTCCTCCCGCCGTACCGCCCGCTGGTACAGGAGGTGGGGTGTTTTGTTGGTCCCCGTTAGTCATTTCCCCGTGCGGCCCTGTTGTAGCCCGTTTGGTGTTTGTGAGTCTAATATGATGTCTTAAGTACCGTAAATGGGATTTGTGAGTCATGTTTATGCATGAGGTTTAAACGCATATTGTGTGGGTCCAAAGTATGGTTTATGTTATTCCCCGTAGGTTGTATGCTTAGATTGATGTCCCATGTCGTTGCGAGTCCCTTTGCATGTTGTTTTCCCTTTCCCTGGTTACCCCTTGATGATGTTGTTGTTGAGTCTTGATTGTGGTGTTGTTTCCCATGGTGATGAAAAGATATGAGATTGTTGGAAAAGATATGAGATTGGTGGAAAAGATATATTGGAGGTATGATGCACTGCGCGTGCTTATGTTATGTGCACTGCGTGTGCTTTGATTATGTGCTACAGAGCAATCATGTTATGTAATGGCACTACGTGTGCTTGATTATTGTGTTGCGGCACAATCCTGTTATGTAATGGCACTGCGTGTGCTGAGAGATTGGTGGTATGTTGGAGGTCATGTTGGAGGTCATGTTAGAGGGGAGCATTGCTCTGGAGGGATAAGGCTAATGGAGTATAGGGTGGTCTGGAGGTACAGGTTGGAATTGATATAAGGTTAGAGAGGCGTAAAGGTTGGAACATGGGCGTGTCTTGTTATGTGATCTTATTGTGGTCTGTTATTGTTGCCTTGCCTTGTGGTCAGAGTCTGTGATGTGTCCCATACCATTGTCTTGCCTTATAGTCATGGGTTGCATGCTTGTATCTTGGTATGGTCTTAACATGTCGGTATCTATGATATGTCATGAGTCATGATCCCGATTTTAAAGCTAGAGTCTCCTAGGACTATATCTACGTATCCCCAAGTCTCAAAATAGTTTTCCTATATTTATACTTGTTGTACTCAACGGGTGGGAGCGGGTTACTTAGCATTATTCGCTAACGGTTGCTACACCGCATGTTTTTCAGGTACAGATTTGTTGGCTCGTTAGCACGCTAGTTGGAGCTGCGATTTCTAGTTTAGATAGTAGTTACCCTTAGTTGATGGCCTGTGAGCCGCTTTTGTATTCGGATATTGTTTACGGATTATGTTTAGTTAGTTAGCAGCTTGTGCATCTAGGTTCTCAAGCTTAGATGTGGCATAGCACCCCTACACTATTATGTTTGACTTCCGCTTATTCAGGTATTAATAATAGACTTGTTCTTATTCCGTAAACTTTATTGGTTTTAAATTATGTTAAAAATTGGGGGTGTTACAGAGGCGATAGGAGTTGGGCACTAACTGGTCAGGCACAGGGCCATACTATCAAAGGAGAAGGGAGAGGATAGGAAAGACAAGCACTCCGAACTCGTAGCGGATGGACTGATAATGGATCCCCACATAATCGCCCCTGGGCGCTATGTAATTACCACCGTGCCCAGAAGGCGGCATGCGTGGTTGCAGTCGACGACGGAGAGGAGTAGAGGAGCAGACCGCGGAATGTGATGGTGGATCACGTGATGTACCGTGACCAAGTCCCACCAAGGCCATTTTGGTCTTTTCTCAAGTTCTTCCCCAAATTAAAGTTGCTAAAACCCTCCTTTCTTCTTCAGCTTCTACGGATTGCATACTACCTCACCTCAACCAAAATTCCAACTTCAAGCATCCTTCATCTTTGCTTCTAGAAAATTCAAAGTTTCATTCTCCAACTTCTTCTAAGTGCAAGGAATTGATACTACTTGAGTCATTCACTCCATTCTAATCAAGTTCAAGGCAAGTAGCTTGTGAAGAAAAATGGCAAAAGGTAAGCAACAAATGGGAGAGAGTAGTCATGAGGGCTCAACCTACTTGGTCATCGAAGGTAAAACCTATTTCCCTGAGCATCTTTCTGAAGCAACTAATCGATTGATGGAAAATCAAGGATTTCTAAGGTTTCAAGAAGAAATTTATCCCGATTTGATTATTGAATTCTATGAGAATTTGTCTACCAAATTAAAGAAGGGAATTACTATACTTACTTCCAATGTTAGAGGCACTAAAGTGGAGTTAACCCCGCAAAAGTTGTCAAATTGGTTTGATTTGCCCTTGAGTGGAGTAGATGTTTATGATAGGGATGATTGGATTTCCCATGAGAGAGTGGGGTATGTTGAATATTTGAGGTATATGACGGGAAGAAGAGATGAGTTTCCCAAAGAGTTTAGACCCGAGAAATCCACCTTGAGTGGTGAGAAAAAAATTTTAATATTTTTGATAGAAGGGTGTTTATTTCCTTGCAAGAACAATTATAATGAAGTTGGTAGTTGGTCTTGTACGATGGCTTACTTTGTAAGGTTTGAGATTGAGATAAATTTGCCAGTTTTGATGCTTAAGCACATAGCCTATTCAAAGACAATGAATAAGAAATATTTGCCTTATGGTATGGTCCTGAGTTGGATTTTTATCAAGATGAATTTACCTAAGAGAGGAGAAAGGATACAAAGAACTACACGAACGGCCCTTAATGCAACAAACTTGAGATATTATGATTTGTATCAGGCTGCCGACAACAAATATCTGACCTTGGGGGAGATTACTAAAAAGCCCATGGATGAGAGGATGGCACTCGTGGTTAGCCAAAATATACCACGAAAGAAGTGGTCAAGTGTTGGCATTGAGGCCGGTGTTGTAGCTGAGGAAGGTGGTGAAGGGAATGCCACGGGGACTGATCAAGAGATGTGTACTGGAAATGAAATGGCGAATATTGCAGCACCTCAGGGAAGGCCACAAGGAGGTTATGAAGGAGGGTGAAGGGGACATACCTACGATGAGCTTTATGAGATGATCAATCAGAGGTTCAACAACTTAAGTGCCCAAGTGAATTACGGTTTTGCAAACTTCGATCAAAGGGCTGCAGTTCTCGAAGGGAGAATGGGAGTGGAGAATGTTCACAGATGGACCCCGTATGGATGGGATCTCAAGTACGTGCCTCAAGGTGGTGCTCCCAGAGACTTTAACCAAGGTAAACCGTTAAGCATTAAGTTCAGTTAGTAGACTTTACTCAAGTTGTTAGTTTTGAGCAGTGCTTTAGTTGTGGTATGTTAGCTTGAAACTCAGAGATTCATAACTTTCCAAATATTCCAAGAAAACTCTTAAGCCAATTCTTACAATTCTTGCCATCTTCTCAAAGGCTCCTGTTTTAAGAAAAACCTGTTCGTTCCTTCTAAGTTTCGAGGACGAAACTTCTTTTAAGCACGGTAAAATGTGACAACCCAAAAATTTATTTTCTAAATTCTATTTTACAGGGTTGAGTGGTGTTATACTTAGCATTCGTGCTAACGGGTTGTTTTCTATTTGCATGTTTGTTAACCCCTTTCAGGTGGGCCCAGTGTTTGAGCGCGATCGAGATAGATTAGCGCGTAGCTTAGAGTTGCTAGATGTTAGTCTAGACTCTGTTTTATTTATGGTTGTTTAAAAACTCTGTTGTTTACATGTTTTGTAGACTGTGAGTTTGACTCTAGACAGTACTTATCTTAGCCTGTGCAATCACCGTGTGTGGTGATTGTGACGGTAACTCTTCTTTTGGGATTGGTTTTTAAGTTACTAATGTTATCTTGAACTTGATTAGTTATCTTTTGAAGTTAAGTGTTGTGATTTAGATTTAAGAAAAGTGGGGTGTTACATCGACCCAGTGCGCATTCCAGAGACAGTTACAGGCAGATTCAACGGAGATTCTTTCGTTGCGCACCAAATAATTTCACTTTCTCGTATAAGGAAGTTACTTCAGCAGTTTTAGAAGCTTTCCTAAGTCTATTTTAGTTAAGTTTTCTCTTATTGTCTTCTTCAAGGCCTTATTCGTTGTACAAATATCCCCATGGGGTCACACTGTAACGGATTCGATTTTCAAGATACTTAACTTTACTCTGCTTCATTATTCTCTCGCACATTTTCTCTCTTTTACGTAGTATTTTATAGTAGTGGTGGTCCGCCGACCAACTGCTTCTAAACCGTAAAACCAACATTGGTGCCATCTATGGGGACCGATACAAATGGTTCCGCCTTTAAACTTTGCTAATGCCCACCTTCTACATGGCCTATAGTCGCGACAAGCGCCTGACGGAGATAAGCTCACCCTCAGTGATCTGCTTGACCAGATCAGCCAGGTCATCACGGTAGGGTGGCCTCTTCTCGAGGCAATAGTATGGTGACTGCCAAACAGTTGGGAAGTTGAAAGCTGCGTGAGGAGGGTCAACCGGGCAGACAAACAGCCCTTATGGGAGGATACCAATTTGTCCAGGAATTTACAATCGTCTCGTTCACGAATTTGAACATATCCCGGGGCCATCGAACCCAGGGAAGTCAGCCGGAATAGTTGGTAGAAGAGTGGCATGGAAGCCTCTGCCTTGAGGCGATGACAGTATGTCAGAAAGGAGACTAGGAGGCGGTAGGAGTTGGACACTAACTGGTCGGGCACAAGGCCATAGTATCAAAGGAGAAGGGAGAAGAAAGGAAACACAGGAACTCCGAACCCGCAGCGGACGGACAGATAATGGATCCCCACATAATCGCCCCTGGGCGCTATGTAATTACCATCGTGCCCAGAAGGCGGCATGCGTGGTTGCAGTCGATGATGGAGAGGGTGGAACGGCGACCAACCGGCCACTCCAAGTACTCAAAAAAACCCGACTCCCTATCATCTGTAGGGTCGACGGGGGTTACAAACGTTGTTTCCATTGCCGCCGTCGGCTGGGATGTGGTGACTGGAGAATTGGAGGTTACGCCTTGGTGAATGGTGGGGGAAGAAGCGGTTGGGGGTTGAGAAGATGACACAGTATACAAAGCAAGGATTATAAGAGTTAACCTTAGAAGAAGTGTAGAAAAGGCGGCCAAAGATGAACAGAACTGACTCGGAGAGAAGTTGGGGGCCGGAGAAGGTTGTTGGGTCACAGGAAGAAGTGAAGGAGGATAAGGGATTCGCCAGAGATTGTAGGAGGAGTTGGAAGTAGTTTGAAAGGGTAACAAAGAGGAAAGGCTCGTCTATTTATAAGTATGGCTAGCTGTAGAGATGGTGACACGTGCCATTCATTGGACGCTTGGGGGAGGAGACATAACGTCTAACAGGACAGTTACGAAAGGACGCTCTTGAGACTATAACCGGTGAAAATTGACGATGCGCCATAATTACGCCTCAGTAATGGTGCCGTTCGTGGAACCAATCGAGAAGAAAACAAAACCAGTAAAGGCGATCAAGCAGGCAATTCCACCGCATAACTGACTGACTGCATATCCCTAGTTCTCCAACGAAGATTAGCAAGCAGCCAGTCAGGACCTGAGATCTACACACGGATTTTCTACTTTTTTGAGTCGTCACTTGGCTAAACCTCATAAAAGTGAGGGACTGGTGATAGATACCCCTTAACCGGGCACTCAGCCAGACACGAGGTAAGTAGTCGGGCATGGTTGCCTGGGTCAGTTAATAGTTCAAAGGAAGGAGCCTCTGTTGCTCTGATGATTACACGGGTACCCCGGGCGGTTTTCTAATCGGCGCGATGGGGTAACCTGGCTCACTAGTTGGTGCATCCTCGATCGGGTCCCTAGTCGGCTTGGTTGGGCGACTAGGCTAGTCAATCGGTGTGTCCCTGACCGAGTGCGCACTCCAGAGACTCTTAAAGGCAGATTCAACAGATATTCTTTCCTTGTGCCAAGTAATTTCCTTTTCTCGTATAGGGAAGTTACTTCAACAGTTTTTGAAGCTTTCCTAAGTCTAATTTAGTTCAGTTTTCTCTTCTTACCTTTTTCAAGGCCTTATTCCTTGTACAAATACCCTCTTGGGGTCACACTCTAACGAATTCAACTTTCAAGACACTTAACATTACTCTATTTCATTATTCTCTCGCACATTTTCTTTCTTTTACGTAGTATTTTACGGTAGTTTTAGTCCGCCGACCAGCTGCGTCTAAATCGTAAAATCAACAAAAGAGGTAATCAAATTCCATAATTGTGTTTTAAAAAGTTAATTTTGATTCCCATCAATATCAATGTCAAAGGAAATTAAGTCCAAAGCTTAGCCACTTAGCTAGGCTGTTAGGCATGAATTCCATAGCTTATATGCACATGATTTTTTAATTCTTTTTTTGCCATATTTTGTTTGAACTTTGAAATACATGCCTTATCGAAACTTGGGAGAAGACTTTTTGAGTTGCTGATTCATTGGAATTTATTGCACATTTAATACGACATTTGTTAAATAATTATATGTAAGTATTATTATATTAATCGAATGGAAATAAGCTAACCAACTAAGTTTTTACAAACCAATATGTACGACATTTACCTCCGAATGGTAAATAGCGGTGTAAACCCACTTTTCAAATCACTGTGAGACAAATACTTTTACAAAGTCTTTCCATTTTTATTTTCAATTCAAATGGGTTTACTTTGAAAATCAATTTCTCATTTATCCATTACCTATTTTGAGCGTACAATATATCAATCTCTTCGTCTCATTGCGAAAAATATGAATCCACCTTGACCCGACCAAATCGAAAATAGACTTACATATATTTGTACCACAAAATAGCCACTTAAATGTTATTTTATGCTAAACATTTCAACACGGGATAGAAGCCATTTCAAAAAAGGTAAAAAATAAAATTTAGGAAAATATGTAAATATATAGGAAATTGATGGTTAAAGTACATACGAGGTCCCTGTACTATAACATTTTGTTCAATTTAGTTCTTATACTTTTATTTTGTTCAATTTAGTCCATGTACTTTCTAAAGTGGCGCAATTAAGGACAATAGTTAACGGTGTCAATATTATCGTTAATTTAGGTTACGTGACGATGACGATATTTATATTCCTACTCATATATTACTTTATAAATATTTAAAATTAATTATTTTTAACACCAATATATTAAATTAATATGTTCAAAATAAATAATTACAACCATGTTCCTAATGAGATTTGGACAATTGTCCTTAATTTCATCACTTTTTGAAGTAGAGGGACTAAATTGAACAGAATAAAAGTACAAGAACTAAATTGAACAAAATACTGTACAAGTACTTCATAAGTACTTTGACCAAAATTGATCGATGTTAATGTTGTTGAATGTTAGTATGATGGTACGTGTCGCTGTTGTTGTCCGCTAGATTCGTATTTCAATTAAGGGTGTGTTTGGAAACCCGGAAAATGATTTCTGGAAATCATTTTCCGGGTTTCTAGTGTTTGGAAAGAAGGAAAACTAAAAGTCCATGGAAAATGTTCTTTTGGTCAATGGAAAATGAGCCCCTTTTTAAGGAAAATGACTTCCCATTTTTTTGAGTGAAAGTCATTTCCCATCTTCCAATCTAAACATACACGCAGCAAAGCCTTCACAGCTTCTCCCAACTTCACCTCCTCCTTCAACATTCAGCTTTTTTTTCCAAAGTTATTTTCCAGCTGTGGGGAGGTAAACCCACAGCCAGAAAATGTTCTTCTTCAGTGGTTTCCCCAACCGGAAACCAAACTGATTTCCGGTTGGGGAAACCAGTGGCTCTGGTTTCCGCATCGGAAACCAATGAATGGACGGTTTGATTCACCGAGAAGAGCTTTCGGTGCTCTGCGGCAGCCGTGGACGGCGGAAGACGGAGGATTTTGGAGCGGTTTCGGTTGGGAGTCAAAATGGAGTTTCGCTACAGAACATTGGATTATGTTACACGCACTAAAATTTTATATATTATCTTTTTATTGATTTGTAATCAAATTAATTAATTACTTTATATAGATTGTTACACTTATTAAAATTCAGGTCAATAAAGAACAACTTTTTAGTGCTAAATGTGAATGGGAATAATTAAAATTAAATACAATCAAAATTTATGTCGCAAAGAATTTGTAATAAAAATTGTTATATTCTACAAACAACAATAAAAATATATTTTTCAGTATATAATAATTAAAATGTTTAAGTATACCATTATGTTCATTTTCTGGAAAATGAACCAAACACCAAAAGACATTTTTCCATTATTTTCTGGAAAATGAACCAAACACCAAAAGACAGTTTTTCATTGTGTAACCAAACACAGGAAATGAAAATGACTTTTGGAAAATGACTCATTTTTCAGAAGTCATTTTCTAAAAGTCATTTTCCTGCTTTTCAAACGGACCATAAAGAGAGGACAAAGACCAAAAAACAGGGAAGAAACTGGGAGGCAATTGATAGGACAAAATATGTTTTACTTTAGTTTTCATATTTTAATTATTGACCATTTTAAAACACATCAAACCCAAAACGAGTGTTATAAATTGAAAATGCATTTCTAGTTTTTTTTTTCTTTTTTAAATTAAGAAACAACCTTAAACGTTTCCATTAACTTTTGATGTTTTAGGAGAAGATAGGAAAATGTTTTTAAACTTAACAAGTTTTAAATACAAATTAAATCCTTTCAAAAAAAATACAAATTAAACCATTTCCTAAACAAAGAAATGCTACTCTTCCGAACACTAAGATTCGAAACTCGACAATGAAAATATGGAGATTATGTCTAAAGTGGACAGATCACTTGTGCACACTGACATTTGACACTGCCTGTTGAACCACTGAGTTACCATAATTTACCTCATCTCACATGTTCAGTCAGGCTGGAGTTACCGAGTCGGAGATTTAACCTTTTAAGAGAAGAAATACTACTCTTCTAAAGTTCCCGAACGCCACAATACATAACAAATGCCGAATTAATTTGCAATGAATTTCAGAAACTCAAAAAGTCTACACCAATGTCTAAATAAGAGCCTATCCGGCCTTTAATTTGCACTTCTTAATTTGAAAAAAAAAAAAAAAAAAACTGTAAATATATAACTATACAAGCTATGGATCCATGCGGCATGCCTATGGTTTAGACTTCTTAATTTGTTAACATTCATATTGATGGTCCCGAATGATTAAAAAGTCTAAAGGGGTTTTAAAATGATTTTAAGGTTTAATGTGTCTGGGTATCCAATCGGGTGTGCTTCTAAGCGGTCAGGAGGGTGCTGCTTAATCACTTAAGAGATTGGAGAGAGAGGACCTCAGTAGCTTAGTTCTCGTCTGCCACTTGTTTAACCCACCAATCAGCCCAGTCGAGCGTTCAGACTAGGCAGTCAGATGTGTCTCGATCAAGTACCAGTCTAGAAGCGGTGGATAAAGATTCTACAGGGATTCATCCATTGGTGGTGGGGAATTTTCATTTTTCTTATTAGGAAGTTAATATAGCAGTTTTAGAAGCTTTCCTAAGTTCAAATTAGTTTTTTTCAAGGCCCAAATCTCTTGTATAAATACCCTCCCGAGGTCACATTGTAAATGGTTCTGAATTCAATACAAGCAATGTTACTCTATTTTTTTTTCTCTCATATGTTCTCTCTTTTACTTAGTACTTTTAAGTTAGTGTTGGCCCGCCGTCCTGATGCCCTAAGCCATAAAAGCAACATTGGCACCGTCTGTGGGGATCGAACAAAATGTTTTGTCTCTAAACTTTGCTAATTGTACGCACTAGACGTAGCGCTCTGTAAACGTCGGCAATGTCGCCGCCGCAATCACCGTCGATAACATCGCTGCCGCCGTCAATGCGGGGGCCCTGCAGCTGCCAAACGTGCTTCTGTCAGAGATCTCCGAGAACAACTAAGTTATCGTAACTCCGACGAGAGGTCGGCATCACATACAGAAGATACTGTCGCGCCGACTAATGAGATACCAATGGCAATTCCTCCCCCACCGGCCACGCAAGTCATTCTGACCATCGCAGAGGTATTGGCTCGCATGATGGACGCGTGCGAGCGAGAGAGAGGCTTGACAGACAACGCTTCTCAACCAAGACCTGCCCAGTAAGTACCTTTAGAGCAGGAAGTGCATAATGTTTCCCAGGCATCTGAGCATTCTTTGCGCTCGGAGGGGCGTACGCCCGGTTCGTGTTAATACAATGCAATTTATCAACTAGAAACTAAAACAATTAACTTAATAATTTTAAAGTGTTCAAATATAAGGAAACTCATATGCAAGACTAATTAACTTATTCAGGAAGCTAAATAAATGAAACACTAGGAACTAGAAAATCAAATAACAATCAAATTGGAAAAGCCTAGGGACATGAATAGAAACCATTACTAATTCTGCATTTTAAGCCTAATATTGCCAACCAATTAAAGGTTCGTTCTTTCATTAATAAAACTACTATGTATGGCGTCCAGAACTAGTTCCGTGTTTTAACAGTTCATATGCCTAAAACATTTATTCAAACCATTAAAACACATTATGCCTAAATGAAGTTACATAATACCCTATCTAGAATCAAATAAACAATCTGAAAAGACAATCAAATTATCTATTCTTTTAGAGCTTCGAATTAAAAGGCATGATATTTACTCAATTAACTCTCTCAACATATTAACCTATGCTAAAATTGGTCAGGTCACTAGAGAGAGCTGACTGCCGGAATTAGCGCTGTCTGAAGCTTCCGAAGTCGAATCCCGACCGGACGAAACTCTCCGAAACAAATTTTGGTGTCGAGATGGTGTGTGATTGGTGATGAAGATTGATGCCCCCTTTCTCGATTTAGCCTCCTTTTATTTTGTTTCGGTCCAATCGTACCTCCGATTTCTTCACCGAGACTTTGCTTCAACTTGTGGCACTAGTTTCCGCAGAAGACCTTGAACTAAGGAACGTTATCGAAGCTTCTCGCCAGTTCGAAAACTCAGCCAAACAATCAGATGTCTATAGGACCGAAGCCTCTACAGTCCTCGTCGTTTGGAGACTCTGTATGTTGCCGTCGAATTCTTGCGCCCCTCTCTTCAGCGTCGACGTTGTAGACTTATGGATAGGCATGATCACGGTTCGATTCGAACTGAACTGTGTACTATTAAACCAGAATTGAAACTGAACCATCCATACAGTTCTGATTCCAAAAAAAATTTATACTCCCTCTGTCCCATTTTGCATGTCTTACTTTCCTTTTTTGTTTGTCCCAAAATGTTGTCCTCTTTCTAAAATTGAACATCACCATCATTTTACTTTTTCCCAAATTACCCTTATCACTTTTGCTTTTATTTCCAAAAGTGAAAAAGTGAAGGGCATAATTGGAAAATACATAGCATTTACTTTAATTCCTTAAAAAGCGTGCAAAAAGAAAATGAGACAACCAATTCGGGACGGAGGGAGTAGCATATTGCCGCACTGTCACATTGGGCAGTGGGACAGCTCACAACTGTAGCTGTGGGCTGTAGTGCAAAGGCCAAAGTTTGGCTTTAGGCCTTTGCGCCAAAAGCCCAAAAAAATGTGGCCTGTGGCGCAAAGGCCCGAAGTTTGGCCTTTGGCCTTTGCACCAAGAGCCCTATAATAATAATAATAATAATAATAATAATAATAATAATAATAATACTTCGTAATATTCACGGTTAGAACTTAGAACCGATGGTTTCGGTTGAAACTGCTTGTTCAAAATCGGAACCGGAATCTTAATATAAGGTTTTGGTTCCGATTTCACCATCAAAGAAATTGGAACCGGAACCTTGGTCACCCCTACTCATGGAGAGGGAAGAGAAGTATTTTTATTCAATGAGTTGAACATAGATTGTTATGGTGTGCAACCGTGTGCACCATGCATGGTGCGCACGTGTTTAAATTCATAATTTTTATACTGTAGATTCATAATTTCTATACTACAAATTCATAAAATCTATATTGTAGATTCATGATTTCTAAATCGTAGATTCATAATTTCTATACAGTAGATTCATAATTTCTATACTGTAGATTCATAATATCTGTACTGTAGATTCATAATTATGTACTTAGATTCATAATTTCTAAACTGTATAGTTATCAAATTATGAACATATAGTTATGTGATTTGTGAATACAGAGTTCCACAATTGAGACTCTGAACATCGAAAATTATGAAGATATAGCTCTATAATTATGAACATATATTTATAAAATTATGAATCTACAGTATAGATTTTATGAATCTACAGTATAGAAATTATGAATCTATAATATAGAAATTATGAATCTAGACATGTCTGTACCATGCATAGTGCACACGGTTGTACAGCATAATTTGCCGCTGAACAGACATTGGGCTCAAGTAGTAACAACTTTTAATTAAAACATTCACTGAATAACAAAAAATTAAAGCCCAACTCTCAATCATTTAAAGAAGGACTAATAACAAATTAAAAAGATTAACTAAAGATACATTAACAAATTAAAAATAACAAAAATACCTGCAATTCTGCAAAGAATAATAAGATTAACTAAAATACTAATAAAAATATTGTTCATCACTATAGTAGTCTCCGCCCAACAATAGTTTATCATCTTCCCTTTCCAATGCAAAAGCAAAGTTGATTTCTTAATCAATTCTCTTAATAATTGCTCAAGATTTCTATTTGGAAATAAACTTCAATCATATATGTTTTTTTTTAGGAAATGGTTAAATAGACCCTTGAATTTTACTTAAAAGTACAATTAGACCTTTGAACTTTAAAAAAAGTGCAATTAAACATTCAAACATGTCAAAATGAGTCAAATAAGTCAAATTTACCGGTAAACAACAGGTAAATTATTGACGTAGACCACTGTTGGCCGCCACTAATCACTGTTCACCAACGCTAAAAAAAAAATGACAGAATGTCAAATAGGCTCATCTACTACTGCGAAGTTCTCAATTCCCACCACAAACTAAATTAAGTGTCAAATAGGCCTATCTACCAGCTAAATTTGTTCAAATAGCTTCTTTTTTTTTTTTTTTTTTTTTTTTTTTGCAGGTTGCCTATTCAATTATTAAAAAAAAAAAAAAAAAAAAAAAAAAAAAAAGAATTCCAGCCACGGCTGTCCGCGCCAAACAGCCGGTGGCTGAAATTCGTTTATTTATTTTAATTTTTATTAATATTTTTTTAATAATTGAATAGGCAACCTGCAAAAAAAGTCAATCGAACAAATTTAGGTGATAGATGGGCCTATTTGACACTTAATTTAGTTCGTGGTGAGAATTGAGCACCTCGCAGTAGTAGATGGGCTATTTGACACTTCTGCCAAAAAAAAAAAAAAAACAATTTCCTCCGGAAAGACAATTTCCGGTCGTCTTCTCCCGGAGATCGAGGCGACGTTCGGTCATCCTCTCTACTGGAGAAGACGACCAGATCTGGTCGCCTTCTCCTTCTCCAATGGAGAAGGCGACTGATGGTCGTCTTCTCCGATTGAGAATGCCTTGATTTATTTTTTTTTTAATTTTTATCGTCGCTGGAATTTTTTATTCGTCAAAATATCGTCGGAATTTTAAATGACCGGTTATTCCAGGTGAATAACTGGCTACTGGGTTTAGACGCCCCCAAAATGACAAGTTCAAGTGTTTAATTGCACTTTTTTAAAGTTCAATGACCTAATTGCACTTTTGAGTAAAATTTAAGGGTCTATTTGACCCTTTTTATTTATTTATTTATTTATTATTATAATTAACGCTCTTTGTTGAAATGCACCAAAAAAAGCGCTCTTTGTTGAAAACGCACTTTCAAACTATTTATAGTTTTATTAAATAAACGAAACTACTGAACCAACTTGGTTAGCGTGAGTGGACGTGCACTCTCATCTCTTATGAGAGGTCGAGCGTTCGAACCTCCTCTTGTATGAAAAAATCAATCTGAAACTACTAAATGCTTCACAACTTCTATACATAACTTGATTAAAAAATTAAAAAATGATGGGCCACCCCTTCCTGGGGGGGGGGGGGGGGGTTAACCTAAAACAGGCCCTTCATCTCACGCGGTGACGCCACCCCCTTCCCCCTCCTTCTCCATTGTAGAGGGGGGAAGGGGAGGGGTGTCCTCCTTTGTCTTCGTCTCCAGTGGGGGGTAACCTGAAACAGGCCCTTCATCTCACGCGGTGACGCCACCCCCTTCCCCCCTCCTTCTCCATCGTAGAGGGGGGAAGGGGTGGCCGGCGCCGGCGTATCCACGTATGTAGATAACTTGATGAAATAGACTCCGTCGTAGAGGGGGGAAGGGGTGGCCGGCGTCGGCGTTTTATTATTATTATTATTATTTAAAATGTCAACCCTCCATCCACGTTAGCAGACAACTTGGTGAAATAGATACTAATATGCTATCCGGTGAAATTGCATACACTTAAAGTGTTCAGTGGTCTAATTACATTTTTTTTTCTGTTTGGTGGTCTAATTGTATTTTCAGATTACGTTAAATGATCAATTTGGACTTTATTCCTATATTAAAAAAATATATATAATAATCTTGACGTATAGATTTTCATTATTTTGACTTTAAACCTTGAATAATATTTTTGCAAACATCATTGAATAGTACACCCACAAAACAATTTGAACAAGTAATGAATTGACTATGGATCTGCTAACTGAAACCCCATTATTATTAAAATATAAAATTATGAAATTAAATCACAATACAAATTATTACTTGGACAGTACGCAATCCATCTCCCTATAAATTCATGGCAAAGCATAAACCCAATAGAGAAGTTAAAATATGGCTAATAATTTTTGTGTTCATGTGTTTGCCTTGGCCTTGCTTGCCAGCTTTTGTAACTCGGTGCATTCTTCAGCCCTCAATGAACGCCACGTAGCACTATTTGTGTTTGGAGACTCGTTATTTGATTCTGGCAACAATAACTACATTAATACTACTAATGATTTCAGGGCTAATTTTCGACCATATGGTGAAACATCTTTCCCCTACCCTACTGGTAGGTTTTCAGATGGTTTCCTCATTCCTGATTTTATTGGTAAGTCTACACTTATATTGTAAAAAATAGATCATATATTGTATTATTTTGAGTGTTCCGATTTTATGGGTTTTTTTTTTTTTTTTTTTTTTTTTTTTTTTTTTTTTGGGTTAAAGCCAAATTTGCAAAGCTACCATTAGTTCCGGCGTATTTCCGGGTGAAGTATGGACCATTTATTAATGGAGTCAACTTTGCATCAGCTGGCGCCGGTAATCTTGCTGAAACCTTTTCCGGCAAGGTAGGTGATATGATCTTTCTTTCAATTCTTAGAGGAATTCATACCTTAAGCAAAGTGATGTATATATAATATGTGTGTTAGTTTGTAATCCGTAAGTATATATTTGTTATGATAAGTTATACATAATTCCATAAGATAAAATTATAGGGACAAAAATCTTACATAAAAAAGACTGCTAAAAATCTTTCAATTTCTATTTGAAAATGGACTTTTTTGGTCAGAAATGAGGCTTACTACCAATTTACCAACTAAATTGGAGATTCGGAAAAACATTCTTCGGATTATCCGTCCAACACCAATATTTGGTCGAAAATAGCGGCCAACAGATCAAAGTTTCACAGAAAATTTGAACAGATAAGGCATCATGTTAAAACATTATTATTGAAATTTCTGACCAACACTATGTGTTGGAAAGAATTTCCTTCCAACAGTTCCTTTCACCATCCAATATGACAATACAATATATATTTTATTATTGTAGTAAATTAAAGTAGTTATAGGTCTAAATTAAAATATTATATAAATAGTATGAGTTCAATTCTTACTAATAATACATTGTTTTTTTTTTATTATTTAATAAGATAAAGTAAAATAACAAATAAGATTTATTAAATCTGTCCTGAGGAAAAAAAAAAAAAACTAATTGTATGTGTAATTGTTTATACAATTTGAAAACAGAGAGTAAAAAATCAAAATTTAAAAAATTGCAGAATTAAAGTCAATGTTGATAAAAGCAAACAATGGACCCCCATGAGGATATGAAAAGAATATAATTAAAATAGTAGAGAGGTGATGACCGATCATAATAATGTAATATATATAGTTTTTTTTTTTTTTTTTTTTTTTTTTTTTTTTTTTTTTTTTTTGCTAAAGATCATAATATAGTTAATTACTATTTACTAATAACTATTATAAGAATTTAATCCCTATATTATTTAGTTTCTTATTAATAACTATTATAAGAATGTAATCCCTATATTATTTTTTTTTTTTGAATGCTAATCCCTATATTATTTAATTTCTTTTTAAATCACAACATATCAAGGCTTCAAACTTTATAATTTAATAATATTAAGTCAAAATTCTTTAGCTATAGGGCCAAAACTCGTTAGGATGAGTTTTCTATCACTTTGTAAGAGGCAGTTAGTCATAGTTTGTTTGAAAGTGTTTTTCTGATTCTTATACTTCATTGTAGTGGTTTACTCATCAATTGTATGTAATAAAGTTTCTTTTGTATGGGATAACTTCATTGGTCAGGCCATTGACCTGGTAATCAGAAGGTTATAAGTTTGACTCCTAATTATAACAGCCTATTAGCATAGTATTTTTTGTATGGAGCAACCCCAGCTAAGTTAGTCAAACTATTGATCTCGTAATCAGAAAGTTACAAGTTTAACTCTTAATTGGAGTGACTTATTGACTTTATTGGTTTGAGTCGGTCAACATTTTTGGCTCTCTGCACACTGCAGTCCTTTGCTGGCTAGGGACACAATACACGATATATTCAGTGCACACTCTCAAGTAGCGACCGTAGTTTTGAATGTAAAAATATTCATGAACTAATAATTACTTATTTGATGCGATCAGGTAATTGATCTTAAAGCGCAGTTGGGAATATTTCAAGAAAGTTTCAGGACACTTGAAGCAAGAGTTGGGGACTGAGAGAAGAAAAGAATTGCTCTCTAATGCTGTTTACATGTTTAGCATTGGCAGTAATGACTACACTAGCACTTTAGCATCAAACTCCAGCCTTTTCAATTCACATACCAAGAAGGAATACGTGGATATGGTGATTGGCAACTTCACAACTGTTATTGAGGTGTTATAATCTCAACAATTTTTTAATTACATGCACAAGAATTTCAATCAATTTCTCAAATTAAATAATCTAGATTATTCGTAGGGATGACAATTTGTCTCGTCTCCGACAGAGATCCCCGATCCATGCTCCGATGGTAATAGGGATGGGGAAAAGTTTCAAAGAACGGGAACAGAGACGGGGAATGTATGTAATTCCTCATCGGGGACAGGGATACCCCTCCCCGTCCCGTCCCCAAATAATTATTATAATTAATATATATATATATATATATATATATATATATATATATATATATATATATATATATATATATATAATTAGGTTCTGGTGCCGTTGTGCAGTTAAATCTGAGCCAATGATCTTGCTTAAATCAAGGTCCAGGATTACCAAAATTTTAAGGAAAAAAAAAAACGCGGTGGCAATTTGATAATTTTTGTATCTAAATCAAATTTAAGGTGCGTGGGTTTTGTGCTTAAGGTGTGTGAGTTTGTACTTAAGGTGTGTGGGTTGTGTGCTTAATGTGTGTAGTTGTTGAAACTTAAGGTGCGTGAGTTATGTGCTTAAGGTGCGTGGGTTATGTGCTTAATGTGAGTAGTTGTTGAAACTTAAGGTGCGTAATTTTTCCTCTTAAGGTGCGTTGTTTTCTTTTTAAGGTGCGTGATTTGTATAATTAAGGTGCGTCAGTTGTGTAAAACTTAAGGTGAGCCATTTTAAAACTTTAGTTGCGTGGTTTGTATTTTTAAGGTGCTTTGTTGTGTGCTTAAGGCGCACGGTTTGTGTACTTAAGGTGAGTGGTTTGTGTTCTTAATGTGCTTTGTTTGTGTGCTTAAGGTGTGTGGGTTGCATGTGTACTTAAGGTGCGTCTACTGCACGGGAAGCATCACTCGCACCTGAACCCTTCCATATATATATATATATATATATATATATTTATATATATATATATTATATATATATATATATATATATATATAATTTTGTTTTATTTATTTATTTATTTATATATTAATGTTTTAAATTAAAACTTTAATTTTTAAAATTAAAAATTACACTAATTTTAAAATTTTGACTAAGAGTTGACCGGGGACGGAGAATTTCCGTCCCTGCTTAATTCTCCGCAGAAACAGAGATGGAGACTATTTTCAATTCTCCGCTGGGGATGAAAACGAAATCAAGGTTTCAGGGACAAGGACGGGGACTATAACCCCGCACTTGCATCGCCCCGATGTCATCCCTACATCAGTGTGTTAATTATTTTAATTTATGGCCATATATTTTAACAGGAAATATACAAGGAAGGTGGAAGAAAATTTGTGTTTTTTTCAGTGGGGCCTATAGGATGCAAACCATCTACTAGGGCTCTCAATATTCTACAAACAAACAGCAGTGGTTGCCTGGGGAATCTCCAAACCTTGGCCAACATGCACAACGAGGCTCTACAAAATATGATCACCAATCTAAACAAGAATTTACAAGGATTCAAGTATTCCTACTTCGATTTCTTCGCATTTGCCACATACGTATCTAATAACCCATCAAAATATGGTATGTTTTATTTGGCAAATTATATATGGACTAGGTCCACATTGTATTGTGGACTTTACTCCAAAATGACATTCGGAGTATGTGTTTACAGTTAATAAATTATGTGTTTGTAACAAATTAAAAACACATAATATGTTAATTACAGGCACATAATATGCTAACTGTAGGCACATAATATGCCGTTAACATTTTACGTGCATATAATTAAACATATTATTTATGTGTCTGTAGTTAACATAATTTATTAACTGAAGATACATAATATGTTAATTGCAAACACATATAATTTTTTATCTAGGTTTCACAATATAATGTGCACCCCTGGTCCATGGTTTTAACAATTAGAGTTAATACCCGATTTCGTAGGGATGGCAACGGGGCGGGGCGGGGGCGGGGAGTATACTCCCCGTCCCCGTCCCCGCTACCCCGACCCTGTCCCGTCCCCGCCCCCCGGCGGGGATTTGGAAAAATTTCCCATTCCCGTCCCCGCGAGGAATTTCGGGGACGGGGAATCCCATCCCCGATCAACCCATAGTTAAAGTGTCAAATTAGTACAAAAAAAAAAAGAAAATTTAAATAATACTCCGTATATAATATATTCGAATATATACATGTAAGTATATGTTTTATGCTTAATTCAACATTTAATATTCAATAATATTGAATACACAGTACACAATATATGATTTATGTTTACTGTTTAAATTAAAAATTTAAATATAAGTATGAGTATATGACTTATCTATGCCACATGCAGAAGCAGAAATTCCAATAATCTAATTCTAATTACTAATATATATTATATATATATATATATATATATATATATATATATATATATATATATATATATATATATATTTGGGACGGGGCGGAGCGGGGAGGGGTATCCCCGTCCCCGTCCCATCCCCCGCCGGGGAATTTGTAAAGTTCCCCGTCCCGTCCCGATCCCCGAATTTTTTACCCGTGGAACGGGGACGGGATCCCCGACGGGTACGGGGCACATTGCCATCCCTACGATTTGGTCCCTCGACTATTATGATTTCACCGGCCACTTTGGTCCTCAACTTTCAAACTTTCTCAATTTCATCCCCAACTATGCAATTGTTAGCTAAAATGGTCCTAAAAAGAACTATTTTGGTTTGGACAAAGGACTATTTTAGGTAAAAATTGCATAGTTAGGAATGAAATGAACACGTTTGAAAGAGTACCAAAGTGATAAAAATTCTAATAGTCAAGGAACCAAATTTGGTATTAATTCTAACAATTATATTGCAGTAAATAAGTAGAAAAAAAATATTTCAGTAAATAATTATATATCATAATGATATATCACCGAGTATTGATATTCCCACACCAATATTATTGTTTTTGGGTATGTTATAAGGTTTCAAAGATACGAAACAGCATGCTGTGGGAGTGGTCCATTTAGGGGATTCCCGAGCTGTGGAGGAAAAGGGCAAATAAAAGAGTACGAATTATGCTCCAACGTTGAAGACTATCTGTTTTCGACTACGCTCACGCCTCTGAGAAGACCAATTGGATTTCCGCTACAGAACTATGGGAAGGAACCCACTTATGTTGCGCCTAACAATGTCAAGCTCTTGTTTCAGCTCTAGTTAACGCTCAACTATATGCAATATAAACATCTCAAATTACTCTTCCAATAAATATACCACTTTAATTAGTGATTTAATGTTTCAAGTGGTTATGATAAATAATTAAAGGTTGTGTTAGGAACCTTGTATTAGGATTTTGATGATACCAATGTAATGAAGAAAGTAGACCCCTAACTCTTTCGTTTTTTGTATCGCTACTTTCGTTCTAGACGAAAGTTGCCATAACTCATATGTAATTCGTGTTAAGCTAGAACAAACACACGAAAAGAGTTATGAATAGAAGATAGGCTGATCAAGACGAAAGAAGACTCCACAG
>NW_017616695.1:0-8215 GCF_001879475.1 Ipomoea nil | reverse complement strand
AGAAACAATGGGGCACTGACCCTAAACCGTTTATAAGAAAAGAAAAAGCCTAAGGAGTCGCATGAACTGAGGGACTCGGCGAGAAGAGATAGGAAACAAGGCCAGACCCTTAGTTGTTTCCGTGAAAAAGCCAAAAGAGTCACCTCGACTGATGGACTCGGCGAGAAATTAAAAAACAACGGGGCACTGACCCAAAACCGTTTCTTAGAAAAAAAAAAGCCTAAGGAGTCGCCTCGACTGAGGACTCGGCGAGAAGAGATAGGAAACAGGGCCCAGACCCTTAGTCGTTTCCGTGAAAAAGCCAAAAGGAGTCGCCTCGACTGAGGGACTCGGCGAGAAAATTAAAGAAACAACGGGGCACTGACCCTAAACAGTTTCTAAGAGAAGAAAAAGCCTAAGGAGTCGCCTCGACTGAGGGACTCGGTGAGAAGAGATAGGAACCAAGGGCCCAGACCCTTAGTCGTTTCCGTGAAAAAGCCAAAAGGAGTCGCCTCGACTGAGGCACTCGGCGAGAAATTAAAGAAACAACGGGGCACTGACCCTAAACCATTTCTAAGAAAAGAAAAAGCCTAAGGAGTCGCCTCGACTGAGGACTCGCAAGAAGAGATAGGAAAAAGGGCCCAGACCCTTAGTCGTTTCCGTGAAAAAGCCAAAAGGAATCGCCTCGATTGAGGGACTCGGCGAGAAATTAAAGAAACAACGGGCACTAACCCTAAACTATTTCTAAGAAAAGAAAAGCATATGGAGTCGCCTCGACTGAGGGACTCGGCGAGAAGAGATAGGAAACAAGGGCCCCAAACCTTAGTCGTTTCCGCGACAAAAGCCAAAAGGAGTCGCCTCGACTGAGGGACTCGGCGAGAAATTAAAGAAACAATGGGCACTAACCCTAAACCGTTTCTAAGAAAAGAAAAAGCCTAAGGAGTCGCCTCGACTGAGGACTCGGCGAGACGAGATAGGAAAGAAGGGCCAAGACCGTTAGTCGTTTCTGTGAAAAAGCCAAAACGAATCGCCTCAACTGAGGGACTCGGCGAGAAATTTAAGAAACAACGGGCACTGACCCTAAACCGTTTCTTAGAAAATAAAAAGCCTAAGGAGTCGCCTCGACTGAGGGACTCGGCGAGAAGAGATAGGAACCAAGGCCCAAACCTTTAGTCGTTTCCGTGAAAAAGCCAAAAGGAGTCGCCTCAACTGAGGGACTCGGCGAGAAATTAAAGAAACAACGGGGCACTGACCCTAAACCGTTTCTAAGAAAAGAAAAGCCTAAGGAGTCGCCTCGACTGAGGGACTCGGTGAGAAGAGATACGAACCAAGGGCCCAGACCCTTAGTTGTTTCCTTGAAAAAGCCAAACGGAGTCGCCTCGACTGAGGGACTCGGCGAGAAATTAAAGAAACAACGGGGCACTGACCCTAAACCGTTTCTAAGAAAGAAAAAGCCTAAGGAGTCCCTCGACTGAGGGACTCGGCGAGAAGAGATAGGAAACAAGGCCCAGACCCTTAGTCGTTTCCGGAAAAAGCCAAAAGGAGTCGCCTCGACTGAGGGACTCGGCGAGAAATTAAAGAAACAAGGGGCACTGACCCTAAACCGTTTTAAGAAAAGAAAATAGCCTAAGGGAGTCGCCTCGAACTGAGGGACTCGGTGGAAGAGATAGGAAACAAGGGCCCAGACCCTTAGTCGTTTCCGTGAAAAAGCCCAAAAGGAGTCGCCTCGACTGAGGACTCGGCGAGAAATTAAAGAAACAACGGGGCACTGACCCTAAACCATTTCTAAGAAAAGAAAAAGCCTAAGGAGTCGCCTCGACTGAGGGACTCGGCAAGAAGAATAGGAAACAAGGGCCCAGACCTTAGTCGTTTCCGTGAAAAAGCCAAAAGGAATCGCCTCGATGAGGGACTCGCTGAGAAATTAAAGAAACAACGGGGCACTAACCCTAAACCGTATTCTAAGAAAAGAAAAAGCCTAAGGAGTCGCCTCGACTGAGGGACTCGGCGAGAAGAGATAGGAAACAAGGGCCCAGACCCTTAGTCGTTTCCGCTGAAAAAGCCAAAAGGAGTCGCCTCGACTGAGGGACTCGGCGAGAAATTAAAGAAACAATGGGGCACTGACCCTAAACCGTTTCTAAGAAAAGAAAAAGCCTAAGGAGTCGCCTCGACTGAGGGACTCGGCGAGAAGAGATAGGAAACAAGGGCCCAGACCCTTAGTCGTTTCTGTGAAAAAGCCAAAACGAATCGCCTCGACTGAGGGACTCGGCGAGAAATTAAAGAAACAACGGGGCACTGACCCTAAAACCGTTTCTAAGAAAAGAAAAAGCCTAAGGAGTCGCCTCGACTGAGCGGAACTCGGCGAGAAGAGATAGGAAAACAAGGGCCCAAGACCCTTAGTCGTTTCCGCTGACAAAGCCAAAAGGAGTCGCCTCGACTGAGGGACTCGGCGAGAAATTAAAGAAACAATCGGGGCACTGACCCTAAAACCGTTTCTAAGAAAAGAAAAAGCCTAAGGAGTCGCCTCGACTGAGGGACTCGGTGAGAAGAGATACGAACCAAGGGCCCAGACCCTTAGTTGTTTCCTTGAAAAAGCCAAACGGAGTCGCCTCGACTGAGGGACTCGGCGGAGAAATTAAAGAAACAACGGGGCACTGACCCTAAACCATTTCTAAGAAAAGAAAAAGCCATAAGAGTCACCTCGACTGAGGGACTCGGCGAGAAGAGATAGGAAACAAGGGCCCAGACCTTAGTCGTTTCCGTGAAAAAGCCAAAAGGAGTCGCCTCGACAGAGGGACTCGGCGAGAAACTAAAGAAACAATGGGGCACTGACCCTAAACCGTTTATAAGAAAAGAAAAAGCCTAAGGAGTCGCCATGAACTGAGGGACTCGGCCGAGAAGAGATAGGAAACAAGGGCCCAGACCCTTAGTTGTTTCCGTGAAAAAGCCAAAAGGAGTCACCTCGACTGATGGACTCGGCGAGAAATTAAAAAAAACAACGGGGCACTGACCCAAAACCGTTTCTTAGAAAAGAAAAAGCCTAAGGAGTCGCCTCGACTGAGGGACTCGGCGAGAAGAGATAGGAAACAAGGGCCCAGACCCTTAGTCGTTTCCGTGAAAAAGCCAAAAGGAGTCGCCTCGACTGAGGGACTCGGCGAGAAATTAAAGAAACAACGGGGCACTGACCCTAAACCGTTTCTAAGAGAAGAAAAAGCCTAAGGAGTCGCCTCGACTGAGGGACTCGGTGAGAAGAGATAGGAACCAAGGGCCCAGACCCTTAGTCGTTTCCGTGAAAAAGCCAAAAGGAGTCGCCTCGACTGAGGCACTCGGCGAGAAATTAAAGAAACAACGGGGCACTGACCCTAAACCATTTCTAAGAAAAGAAAAAGCCTAAGGAGTCGCCTCGACTGAGGACTCGGCAAGAAGAGATAGGAAACAAGGGCCCAGACCCTTAGTCGTTTCCGTGAAAAAGCCAAAAGGAATCGCCTCGATTGAGGGACTCAGCGAGAAATTAAAGAAACAACGGGGCACTAACCCTAAACTATTTCTAAGAAAAGAAAAAGCATATGGAGTCGCCTCGACTGAGGGACTCGGCGAGAAGAGATAGGAAACAAGGGCCCAAACCCTTAGTCGTTTCCGCGACAAAGCCAAAAGGAGTCGCCTCGACTGAGGGACTCGGCGAGAAATTAAAGAAAACAATGGGGCACTAACCCTAAACCGTTTCTAAGAAAAGAAAAAGCCTAAGGAGTCGCCTCGACTGAGGGACTCGGCGAGACGAGATAGGAAAGAAGGGCCAAGACCGTTAGTCGTTTCTGTGAAAAAGCCAAAACGAATCGCCTCAACTGAGGGACTCGGCGAGAAATTTAAGAAACAACGGGGCACTGACCCTAAACCGTTTCTTAGAAAATAAAAAGCCTAAGGAGTCGCCTCGACTGAGGGACTCGCGCGAGAAGAGATAGGAACCAAGGTCCCAAACCCTTAGTCGTTTCCAGTGAAAAAGCCAAAAAGGAGTCGCCTCAACTGAGGGACTCGGCGAGAAATTAAAGAAACAACGGGGCACTGACCCTAAACCGTTTCTAAGAAAAGAAAAAGCCTAAGGAGTCGCCTCGACTGAGGGACTCGGTGAGAAGAGATACGAACCAAGGGCCCCAGACCCTTAGTTGTTTCCTTGAAAAAGCCAAACGGAGTCGCCTCGACTGAGGGACTCGGCGAGAAATTAAAGAAACAACGGGGCACTGACCCTAAACCATTTCTAAGAAAAGAAAAAGCCTAAGGAGTCACCTCGACTGAGGGACTCGGCGAGAAGAGATAGGAAACAAGGGCCCAGACCTTAGTCGTTTCCGTGAAAAAGCCAAAAGGAGTCGCCTCGACAGAGGGACTCGGCCGAGAAACTAAAGAAACAATGCGGGCACTGACCCTAAACCGTTTATAAGAAAAGAAAAAGCCTAAGGAGTCGCCATGAACTGAGGACTCGGCGAGAAGAGATAGGAAACAAGGGCCCAGACCCTTAGTTGTTTCCGTGAAAAAGCCAAAAGGAGTCACCTCGACTGATGGACTCGGCGAGAAATAAAAAAACAACGGGGCACTGACCCAAAACCGTTTCTTAGAAAAGAAAAAGCCTAAGGAGTCGCCTCGACTGAGGGACTCGGCGAGAAGAGATAGGAAACAAGGGCCCAGACCCTTAGTCGTTTCCGTGAAAAAGCCAAAAGGAGTCGCCTCGACTGAGGGACTCGGCGAGAAATTAAAAGAAACAACGGGGGCACTGACCCCTAAAACCGTTTCTAAGAGAAGAAAAAGCCTAAGGAGTCGCCTCGACTGAGGGACTCGGTGAGAAGAGATAGGAACCAAGGGCCCAGACCCTTAGTCGTTTCCGTGAAAAAGCCAAAAGGAGTCGCCTCGACTGAGGCACTCGGCGAGAAATTAAAGAAACAACGGGGCACTGACCCTAAACCATTTCTAAGAAAAGAAAAAGCCTAAGGAGTCGCCTCGACTGAGGGACTCGGCAAGAAGAGATAGGAAACAAGGGCCCAGACCCTTAGTCGTTTCCGTTGAAAAAGCCAAAAAGGAATCGCCTCGATTGAGGACTCAGCGAGAAATTAAAGAAACAACGGGGCACTAACCCTAAACTATTTCTAAGAAAAGAAAAAGCATATGGAGTCGCCTCGACTGAGGGACTCGGCGAGAAGAGATAGGAAACAAGGGCCCAAACCCTTAGTCGTTTCCGCGACAAAGCCAAAAGGAGTCGCCTCGACTGAGGGACTCGGCGAGAAATTAAAGAAACAATGGGGCACTAACCCTAAACCGTTTCTAAGAAAAGAAAAAGCCTAAGGAGTCGCCTCGACTGAGGGACTCGGTGAGAAGAGATACGAACCAAGGGCCCAGACCCTTAGTTGTTTCCTTGAAAAAGCCAAACGGAGTCGCCTCGACTGAGGGACTCGGCGAGAAATTAAAGAAACAACGGGCACTGACCCTAAACCATTTCTAAGAAAAGAAAAAGCATAAGGAGTCACCTCGACTGAGGACTCGGCGAGAAGAGATAGGAAACAAGGGCCCAGACCTTAGTCGTTTCCGTGAAAAAGCCAAAGGAGTCGCCTCGACAGAGGGACTCGGCGAGAAACTTAAAAGAAAACAAGGGGCACTGACCCTAAAACCGTTTTATAAGAAAAGAAAAAGCCTAAGGAGTCGCATGAACTGAGGGACTCGCGAGAAGAGATAGGAAACAAGGCCAATAGTTGTTCGTGAAAAAGCCAAAAAGAATCACCTCAATGGACTCGCGAGAAATTAAAAAACAACGGCACTGACCCAAAACCGTTTCTTAGAAAAAGAAAAGCTAAGATCGCCTCGACTGAGGACTCGGCGAGAAGAGATAGGAACAAGGCCCAGACCCCTTAGTGTTTCCGTGAAAAAGCCAAAAGGAGTCGCCTCGACTGAGGGACTCGGCGAGAAATTAAAGAAACAACGGGCACTGACCCTAAAACCGTTTCTAGAGAAAAAAAAGCCTAAGGAGTCGCCTCGACTGAGGGACTCGGAGAAGAGATAGGAACCAAGGGCCCAGACCCTTAGTCGTTTCCGTGAAAAAGCCAAAAGGAGTCGCCTCGACTGAGGCACTCGGCGAGAAATTAAAGAAACAACGGGGCACTGACCCTAAACCATTTCTAAGAAAAGAAAAAGCCTAAGGAGTCGCCTCGACTGAGGGACTCGGCAAGAAGAGATAGGAAACAAGGGCCCAGACCTTAGTCGTTTCCGTGAAAAAGCCAAAAGGAATCGCCTCGATTGAGGGGACTCAGCGAGAAATTAAAGAAACAACGGGGCACTAACCCTAAACTATTTCTAAGAAAAGAAAAAGCATATGGAGTCGCCTCGACTGAGGGACTCGGCGAGAAGAGATAGGAAACAAGGGCCCAAACCCTTAGTCGTTTCCGCGACAAAGCCAAAAGGAGTCGCCTCGACTGAGGGACTCGGCGAGAAATTAAAGAAACAATGGGGCACTAACCCTAAACCGTTTCTAAGAAAAGAAAAAGCCTAAGGAGTCGCCTCGACTGAGGACTCGCGAGAACGAGATAGGAAAGAAGGGCCAAGACCGTTAGTCGTTTCTGTGAAAAAGCCAAAACGAATCGCCTCAACTGAGGGACTCGGCGAGAAATTTAAGAAACAACGGGGCACTGACCCTAAACCGTTTCTTAAAAATAAAGCCTAAGGAGTCGCTCGACTGAGGGACTCGGCGAGAAGAGATAGGAACCAAGGTCCCAAACCCTTAGTCGTTTCCGTGAAAAAGCCAAAAGGAGTCGCCTCAACTGAGGGACTCGGCGAGAAATTAAAGAAACAACGGGGCACTGACCCTAAACCGTTTCTAAGAAAAGAAAAAGCCTAAGGAGTCGCCTCGACTGAGGGACTCGGTGAGAAGAGATACGAACCAAGGGCCCAGACCTTAGTTGTTTCCTTGAAAAAGCCAAACGGAAGTCGCCTCGACTGAGGGACTCGGCGAGAAATTAAAGAAACAACGGGGCACTGACCCTAAACCATTTCTAAGAAAAGAAAAAGCCTAAGGAGTCACCTCGACTGAGGGGACTCGGCGAGAAGAGATAGGAAACAAGGCCCAGACCTTAGTCGTTTCCTGAAAAAGCCAAAAGGAGTCGCCTCGACAGAGGGACTCGGCGAGAAACTAAAGAAACAATGGGCACTGACCCTAAACCATTTATAAGAAAAGAAAAAGCCTAAGGAGTCGCATGAACTGAGGGACTCGGCGAGAAGAGATAGGAAACAAGGGCCCAGACCCTTAGTTGTTTCCGTGAAAAAGCCAAAAGGAGTCACCTCGACTGATGGACTCGGCGAGAAATTAAAAAAACAACGGGGCACTGACCAAAACCGTTTCTTAGAAATAAAAAGCCTAAGGAGTCGCCTCGACTGAGGGACTCGGCGAGAAGAGATAGGAAACAAGGGCCCAGACCCTTAGTCGTTCCGTGAAAAAGCCAAAAGGAGTCGCCTCGACTGAGGGACTCGGCGAGAAATTAAAGAAACAACGGGGCACTGACCCTAAACCGTTTCTAAGAGAAGAAAAAGCCTAAGGAGTCGCCTCGACTGAGGGACTCGGTGAGAAGAGATAGGAACCAAGGGCCCAGACCCTTAGTCGTTTCCGTGAAAAAGCCAAAAGGAGTCGCCTCGACTGAGGCACTCGGCGAGAAATTAAAGAAACAACGGGCACTGACCCTAAACCATTTCTAAGAAAAGAAAAAGCCTAAGGAGTCGCCTCGACTGAGGGACTCGGCAAGAAGAGATAGGAAACAAGGGCCCAGACCCTTAGTCGTTTCCGTGAAAAAGCCAAAAGGAATCGCCTCGATTGAGGACTCAGCGAGAAATTAAAGAAACAACGGGCACTAACCCTAAACTATTTCTAAGAAAAGAAAAAGCATATGGAGTCGCCTCGACTGAGGGACTCGGCGAGAAGAGATAGGAAACAAGGGCCCAAACCCTTAGTCGTTTCCGCGACAAAGCCAAAAGGAGTCGCCTCGACTGAGGGACTCGCGAGAAATTAAAGAAAACAATGGGGCACTAACCCTAAACCGTTTCTAAAAAAGAAAAAGCCTAAGGAGTCGCCTCGACTGAGGGACTCGGTGAGAGAGATACGAACCAAGGCCCAGACCCTTAGTTGTTTCCTTGAAAAAGCCAAACGGAGTCGCCTCGACTGAGGGACTCGGCGAGAAATTAAAGAAACAACGGGGCACTGACCCTAAACCATTTC
>NW_017616694.1:5000-7500 GCF_001879475.1 Ipomoea nil | reverse complement strand
GGCATATGCGGAACGAGTGTGCCTAAGTTGCGCAACGAGGGTGCCTAAGTTGCGGACAGTTGCGGACTTATGCGGAGCAAGGGTGCCTAACTTGCGGACAGTTGCGGAACGAGTGTGCCGAAGTTGCGGACTTGTGCGGAACAAGGGTGCCTAAGTTGCGGACTTATGCGGAACGAGTGTGCCGAAGTTGCGGCCTTATGCGGAACGAGTGTGCCTACGTTGCGGGCATATGCGGAACGAGTGTGCCTAAGTTGCGGACTCATGCGGAACGAGTGTGCCCAAGTTGCGGACTGATGCGGTACGAGGGTGCCTAAGTTGCGGGCATATGCGGAACGAGTGTGCCTAAGTTGCGGACTCATGCGGAACGAGTGTGCCCAAGTTGCGGACTGATGCGGTACGAGGGTGCCTAAGTTGCGGACTTATGCGGTACGAGGGTGCCTAAGTTGCGGACTCATGCGGTACGAGGGTGCCTAAGTTGCGCAACGAGGGTGCCTAAGTTGCGGACTTATGCGGAACAAGGGTGCCGAGGTTGCGGAATTATGCGGTACGAGTGTACCCAAGGTGCGGACTTGTGCGGAACGAGGGTGCCCAAGTTGCGGACTTATGCGGAACGAGGGTGCCGAGGTTGCGGAATTATGCGGTACGAGGGTGCCCAAGTTGCGGACTGATGCGGTACGAGGGTGCCTAAGTTGCGGACTTATGCGGTACGAGGGTGCCCAAGTTGCGGACTGATGCGGTACGAGGGTGCCTAAGTTGCGGACTTATGCGGTACGAGGGTGCCTAAGTTGCGGACTCATGCGGAACGAGTGTGCCCAAGTTGCGGACTGATGCGGTACGAGGGTGCCTAAGTTGCGGACTTATGCGGTACGAGGGTGCCTAAGTTGCGGACTCATGCGGTACGAGGGTGCCTAAGTTGCGCAACGAGGGTGCCTAAGTTGCGGACTTATGCGGAACAAGGGTGCCGAGGTTGCGGAATTATGCGGTACGAGTGTACCCAAGTTGCGGACTTATGCGGAACGAGGGTGCCGAGGTTGCGGAATTATGCGGTACGAGGGTGCCGAGGTTGCGGACTTATGCGGTACGAGGGTGCCCAAGTTGCGGAATTATGCGGTACGAGGGTGCCGAGGTTGCGGACTTATGCGGTACGAGGGTGCCCAAGTTGCGGACTTATGCGGAACGAGGGTGCCGAGGTTGCGGACTTATGCGGTACGAGGGTGCCCAAGTTGCGGACTTATGCGGAACGAGGGTGCCGAGGTTGCGGACTTATGCGGTACGAGGGTGCCCAAGTTGCGGACTTATGCGGAACGAGGGTGCCGAGGTTGCGGAATTATGCGGTACGAGGGTGCCCAAGTTGCGGACTTATGCGGAACGAGGGTGCCGAGGTTGCGGAATTATGCGGTACGAGGGTGCCCAAGTTGCGGAATTATGCGGTACGAGGGTGCCCAAGTTGCGGAAAGTTGCGGCACGAGAGTGCCCAAGTTGCGGAAAGTTGCGGTACGAGGGTGCCCAAGTTGCGGACTTATGCGGAACGGGGGTGCCGAGGTTGCGGAAAGTTGCGGTACGAGGGTGCCTAAGTTGCGGATAGTTGCGGTACGAGAGTGCCCAAGTTGCGGAAAGTTGCGGTACGAGGGTGCCCAAGTTGCGGAAAGTTGCGGTACGGGGGTGCCCAAGTTGCGGAAAGTTGCGGTACGAGGGTGCCCAAGTTGCGGACTTATGCGGAACGGGGTGCCGAGGTTGCGGAAAGTTGCGGTACGAGGGTGCCCAAGTTGCGGAATTATGCGGTACGAGGGTGCCGAGGTTGCGGACTTATGCGGTACGAGGGTGCCCAAGTTGCGGAAAGTTGCGGTACGGGTGTGCCGAGGTTGCGGAAAGTTGCGGAACGGGGTGGCCGAGGTTGCGGAAAGTTGCGGTACGGGGGTGCCGAGGTTGCGGAAAGTTGCGGTACGGGTGTGCCGAGGTTGCGGAAAGTTGCGGAACGGGGTGGCCGAGGTTGCGGAAAGTTGCGGAACGGGGTGGCCGAGGTTGCGGAAAGTTGCGGAACGGGGTGGCCGAGGTTGCGGAAAGTTGCGGAACGGGGTGGCCGAGGTTGCGGAAAGTTGCGGAACGGGGTGGCCGAGGTTGCGGAAAGTTGCGGTACGGGTGTGCCGAGGTTGCGGACTTATGCGGAACGCGGTCGCCCAAGTTGCGGACTTATGCGGAACGAGGGCGCCCAAAGTGCGCACAGTTGCGGACGGATGCGGAAAATCTCACGCAACAGAGGTTTACCCGCCTGCCGCCCCAGTACTTTTACGACGGTTGTGTGTTATGCCTTGGCCTATGTCGTTTTACGTCGTTCTCGTGCCAAAATGGAATATACATTTGTTTTAGAGCTTATTGTACTACTTAATTAGTGAGGCAAACGAAATGCCATATATTCCTCTCACATTCCCAACAATCCCAAGTACTTGGCTAAGTCAGACAAGGAACTTTGCGGACAGCTGGGCATAAATTTGGACATCGT
>NW_017616693.1:7500-11984 GCF_001879475.1 Ipomoea nil | reverse complement strand
TTTACCACATCCCCGCAGGGTGGGCTAGGTACCTCTTCTACCGTAGGTACATCGGGGTGCCAACAACGCTGACACCTACGTATGAACAAAAAGAGAAATAAAGAAAGAAAATGGGTTACTAGCCTTTTGTGAGTGTTGAACCATGGTCCTCCTGTTTACACATTTGGACCACTTCCAACTAGACTAACACCCCAAACAAAAACAATCAACAAAAAGCAAACAACGAACATTTTTTTTTTTTTTTTTTTTTTTTTTTTTTTTTTTTTTTTAGAAGAAATTGCATTAAAACACACCAACCTTTAGTAAGTGTTGAACCGTGGACATCCTGTTTACACATTCAGGCCATGTCCAACTAGGCTACTAAACAATACAAGATTAAATCCAACAACAAAAAAACTAAAACAAACTTAAACCGTGAGATATAGCAAAGTTGGCCATTAGTGGGTGTTGAACAATGGTCCTCCTGTTTACACATTCAGAGCATATCCAACATGACCAGCTTTACTACCTTCACCCAAGATGGACAACGAACAAAAGATAACCATTTTTTTTTTTTTTTTTTTTTTTTTTTTTGGAAACAAAGATAAATCAAAGCACAAACAGATTTAGTAAACCAAATACACGGCAGTACATGCCTTACATGCAAGAAGGCAGTACGCACAAACACCAACTCCAAGTCTCATGCATTCCACCCATTCGGGTATAACCTGTACATCACCTGGAAAATGTTCTTGAGGATCATGGTAGAAGTACGGTCCACATCGGCAGCCATCTGATCAAAATAAAGAGCATTCCTTGTCTTCCATAAATGGAAAACCGAGGCCATGATAGCTAGAGCACCAATCTTGGATCGAGGCCGGGTTCCTCGAGAATCCCTATGATGCCATTTTATTGCTCCTTTGATAGAGGCCGTATTCCTTGCAATACCAACACCATCTCTTACACGGTCCCAAACTTGTTTAGAGAACGGGCACATGAAGAAAAGGTGGTTGATATCTTCCAGTGTAGCACCACAAAACGAGCAATGTTTGTCAATCTCCATGAAGATTACATTGCTTTTCGTGAGTAGCCTTCCATGTAAGCAAAGCCACGTACAAAAAGCAAATTTAGGAGGGACAAAGCTCTTCCAAATAAACCTCATGGCAAACTTTTTTGGGCTTTGTGGACGAATTGCTTCATACACGGCCGAAGTATTAATGCCATTCGGTCCATTCCAAGAGGCCAGTTTATTGATACAGTCACTAGTGGTTCCAAATCTGCTTACGAGAAGGTCCCTAACCTTCGCCAAACTACGCATGAGGGCGGACTCGTTTCTTCCCGGATTCCACGTCCAGAAGTCCACATTCCGTAAATAAAAGTCATGGACCCAACGAATCCATAACGTTTCTTTCCGGGTGTGGATATTCCAGAGTGTTTTTGTCATAAACGCATTGTTCCAATGTTTCAAATTTCGCAAGCCAAGTCCGCCCTCATCTTTTGGCCTGCAGATAACATCCCATGATACAAGAGCCCTTTTTCCACCCCATAGGAATTTTCGGCATATAGAAATTATGCTTTCAATAACTGTGGGTGTAGAGAAAACTCTTGCATCCAGTATGCTACCACACCTTGGATCACCTTGGCTATCAGTTCAAGCTTACCTGCATAAGATAAAGAAAATCCCTTCCAGGCAGATATATACTTGTTAATGGAATCAAAAAGAGGGTGTAGCAAGATACCTTTAGCTTTTGAGCATCTAAAGGAACCCCAAGGTAACGAACAGGCAAGGTGCCATTAGGGATGCGTGTGTGAAGCTAAGGTCATCACGCACCCCAGCACAAAACAGTTTCGATTTCGTAGCACTAATCGCTAGCCCTGAGGTCCCTTCGAGCTCATTCAACGCATTCATCATTATTCCCACCGAGCTTACATCTCCCCTGCAAAAAAGCATCAAGTCATCCGCAAAAGCCAAATGGCTTATGCGGAGTTAGAACATCTTGGGTGGAACTTGAACATCGGGCTCGCAGTCTTGGCCTTCAACATTCTTGTGAAGTATTCCATGCATAACGTGAACAACATGGGGACATGGGGTCCCCTTGCCTTAATCCCCGCCTTCCATCAAACTTTCTGCAAAGTACCATTAATGCTCACCGAGAAAGATGCTGTGCTTACACACTCCATGATCCATTCAGTGAAGATACTCGGAAACCCGAACCCATGCAGAACCTCCTTCAAGAAATCCCAGCTAACAGTGTCATAAGCCTTTCGGATATCCACCATTATCATGCACCTCGGGGATATTCTTTTTCTTGAATATCCCCTTATAAGTTCCTGAGCAAGCATAACATTATCAGACACCGATCTCCCACCTACAAAAGCCCCTTGGGCTTGGTCCACAATGTCCGGCAGTACTCGTCCCATGCGTGCTGCAATTATCTTCGTTATTATCTTGTAAAAAACATTGCAGCACGCGATTGGTCTAAAATCCTCGACCCTTTGATCGTGCATCTTCTTGGGGATTAAGGCAATAACGGTATGATTCCATTGCTTCAACAGTTGCCCATTTCTGAAAAATTCCATCACTGCCGCTATGACCAGTGAACCAATCCGGTTCCAATTAACTTTGAAGAAAGCGGCAGTGTACCCGTCGGGCCCCGGAGCTTTGTCATTACCCATAGAGAATAAAGCTTCCTTTATTTCTTCTTTAGAGATTGGGGCCACAAGGTTCAAAGCTTGATCGGCAGAGACATTGGAGCCATGGCCAAAATATGTATTGTCCGTTCCATTCCTTTCTCTTGGGGTGCCAAATAAATCAGAGAAAAATTTTACAAACAAGCTGCCCACTTGATTGAGTGAAGTAGTTAGGTTCCCATCTTGATCAAGGATTGCAGCTAGAGTTGACGCTGCATTTCTTTTATTTATGAGGCTATGAAAATAGTGTGATCCCTTATCTGCCTCAACCAAGTGGACTGTATTCAATTTTTGCGCAAAGAACCGTCTTTCAGCCTCCATCAAGAACAAGGCCCTCTTCCGAAGATCATTAACATAAGCCCTCTCTTGTTCATTCGCGTTTAGGACATCCAACTCATCTTGCGCAACAGAGTAGGCTTCTTTCGCGACTCGGGTTCTCTCCGAGATGTGGCTGAACGCATTTCTGTTAAGAGTGCGAAGAGGTCCTTTAAGAGACTTAAGTTTCTTGGCCAGAATATACTGCTTCGATCCCTCCACATGCTCTCTCCACACATTTTCAAGAGTAACTTTGAAGTCCTGGTGTGTGAGCCACATGTTTAAAAATTTGAATGGCCTTTTTCCGTCACTTATAGCAATGGACGTAGTTATAACTACGGGACAGTGATCTGAATTGCATGCCAACAACTTGAAGTCTGCCATGCATGTTAACCCGTTGGCTCCCCATCTATCATTGATCAGTACCGATCCAGCTTGGCTTCCATATACCTATTTCTCCACGTAAAAAATTTTCCAGTAGAAGGCAGTCCGTTGATCCATGTTCGCACAGCAATTCTCCAAATCCTGAAGCTCATATCTAGTTGGTTCGTTTCCTCCCCTTCTTTCAGATGGTGATAACACTGTATAAAGTCACCTGAGATTACCATGGTTCAACAATCAATAGTCCAAGTGTTCAATCTTCTCCATAATTGCCTTCTCGCAACTACAGAAAAAGAGGCCATAGACAAAAGTACAAAGAATCTTCTTCTGAGAAATCTTGCATAGAATGAGACAGTGGACATGTTGAGGTCCAGTCTCAAGGATTGAGCAGTCTACTAGCGCTGGGTTCCATGTAACAAGAATCCTTCACCAACAGTATCATGGAAGTTGGTTGCAAGCTTCCATCCATTCTTTCGGTTTTTAACGAACAAGTCAGCTTTCTCAATCGACAATTTAGTTTCCAGAAGTGCAATAACAGATAGTTTATTGTTCCAAACGAAGTCCCAGACTTCTTTTTGTTTGAGGGGTTGATTCAAACCCTCACATTCCAAGTTCGATCAACATTGAGCAACGGAGGTGGGTGCTCGCGACCACGCGCCAGCCACTTTGTTAATCCCAAGTGGCAGGGATGTCCGAGATGTTTTCTTTTGCTTCTTAGATTGCGGGGATCGTCTTCTTGCCCCAGCCACCACACGAGAGGGCTCTATGGGTAAGGTGACAACATTTTCTTCTTCATTTTCTGCCTGTGGATCCGGATCAACTTCAGAGACAGTCTCAAGGTTGCATGGAGGGTTCAAGGCAGCTTCTGCCGCCTTCCTAGCCTTTCGGGCCTTTCTTCTAGCAGATTTTGACAAAGCAGCTTCTTCTTTGTCGTTACCGGCCTCCTCTTCAATTTCAGGAGGTGGTGGAGGGGATTGCACCTCAACTTGTGGAATTTCTGCGTCAGATGTCTCATTTGCGGCCTCATCTCCAATCTCAAGAGGTGGTGGAGGAGATTGCACCTCGACTTGTGGAGTTCCAAAAGGTTGTTGCAAAGGTGTAGCTACAATATCTTGCAC
>NW_017616692.1:0-15692 GCF_001879475.1 Ipomoea nil | reverse complement strand
ATTTTCATTGTGAATTTTTCGAATTAGACTGGTTGTAAAATGACGAAGGTTTTATATGTTATGTAGATTTATACTATGTGATCAAGAAATGCATTTCTACCCATATTAATTCTAAGTTAATAGGATACTGTTGATTGTATTATAATTATAGTAGTAGTTATTCGATGAGTTTAAAATTTTGCTTTAAATTCATAGTCTGAGTGGTAGGATGCAAATCATATAAAAACTCTAAATATATATACTATTAACATATATAAAAGGGTCATATATCTAGTCCATGATGACGATGAGGAGGATGAATAAAAGAAAAAAAAAATAAAAAAAACCTTCAACTTCTATAGTGCTTGATTTTAAGAATTAGGCTGATAGGGGTGTTGCCATTATTTGGGCTGGCTAACGGGGTTGATTGTTTTAAGATTTATGGCTATTGACACTTCTCATGGGATTGCGTTTAATTGCACATTTTTAAAGTACATCGGCGCCTATGATTTATTGTTATTGCATTTAGTTGTCTATTCAAAGTGGAGATGCGGGTATCAATTCCCGTACCACTAGCATGCGAAGCGAGCGCTCTACCATCTGAGCTACATCCCATTTTCATTGTGAATTTTTCGAATTAGACTGGTTGTAAAATGACGAAGGTTTTATATGTTATCTAGATTTATACTATGTGATCAAGAAATGCATTTCTACCCATATTAATTCTAAGTTAATAGGATACTGTTGATTGTATTATAATTATAGTAGTTATTCGATGAGTTTAAAATTTGGCTTTAAATTCATAGTCTGAGTGGTAGGATGCAAATCATATAAAAACTCTAAATATATATACTATTAACATATATAAAAGGGTCATATATCTAGTCCATGAAGACGATGTGGAGGATGAACAAAAGAAAAAAAACCTTCAACTTTAGTGCTTGATTTTAAGAATTAGGGCTGATAGGGGTGGTGCCATTATTTGGGCTGGTTAACGGGGTTGAATGTTTTAAGATTTATGGCTATTGACACTTCTCATGGATTGCGTTTAATTGCACATTTTTAAAGTACATCGGCGCTTATGATTTATTGTTATTGCGTTAGTTGTTCTATTCAAAGTGGAAATGCGGGGTATCGATTCCCTTACCTCTCGCATGCGAAGCGAGCGCTCTACCATCTGAGCTACATCCCCATTTTCATTGTGAATTTTTCGAATTTGACTAGTTATTAAAATGTCGAATTTTTATATGTTATCTAGATTTATACTATGTGATCAAGAAAGGCCATTTCTAGCCATAATAATTCTAAGTTAATACTATACTGTTGATTGTATTATAATTATAGTGGTTATTCGATGTGTTTAAAATTTTGCTTTAAATTCATAGTCTGAGTGGTAGGATGCAAATCATATAAAAATTTAATATATAGGGCCATATATCTAGGCCAAGAAAGCCTTCCAACTTGTGGTCTTGATTGTTTTCATTACGCATTTGATCTATTGTTCGTGGTCTTGATTGTTATCATTACGCATTTGATTAGGTTGGGTGTTGTGTTCTAAGCATGCACTTACAAGGCATTGTTTTCATTACGCATTTGATTAGGTTGGGTGTTGTGTTCTAAGCTTGCACTTACAAGGCTTTCAAAGTGGAGATGCGAGGTATCGATCCCTATACCTCTCGCATGCTAAGCGGCGCTCTACCATCTGAGCTACATCCCCATTTTCGTTGTGAATTTTTCGAATTAGACTGGTTGTAAAATAACCAAAATTTATATGTTATCTAAATTTATACTATGTGATCAAGAAATGCATTTCTATCCATATTAATTCTAAGTTAATAGGATACTGTTGATTGTATTATAATTATAGTAGTTATTCGATGAGTTCAAAATTTTGCTTTAAATTCATAGTCTGAGTGGTAGGATGCAAATTATATAAAAACTCTAAATATATATACTATTAACATATGTAAAAGGGTCATATATCTAGTCCACGAAGACGATGAGGAGGATGAATAAAAAGTAAAAAAACCTTCAACTTCTAGTACTTGATAGGGTTGGTGCCATTATTTGATTTAGGGCTATTGACACTTCTCATGGGATTGCATTTAATTGCACATTTTTAAAGTTCATCGGCGCCTATGATTTGTTGTTATTGCGTTAGTTGTTCTAATCAAAGTGGAGATGCGGGGTATTGATCTCCGTACCTCTCGCATGCTAAGCGCGCGCTCTACCATCTGAGCTACATCCCCATTTTCATTGTGAATTTTTCGAATTTGACTAGTTATAAAATGTCGAAGTTTTATATGTTATCTAGATTTATACCATGTGATCAAGAAATGCATTTCTACCCATAATAATTCTAAGTTAATAGGATACTGTTGATTGTATTATAATTATAGTGGTTATTTGATGTGTTTAAAATTTTGCTTTAAATTCATAGTCTGAGTGTTAGGATGCAAATCATATAAAAACTTAATATATAGGGTCATATATCAAGCCCAAGAAAGCCTTCAACTTCTGGTGTTCGTGGTCTTGATTGTTTTCATTACATATTTGACTAGGTTGGGTGTTGTGTTCTAAGCTTGCACTTACAAGGGTTTCAAAGTGGAGATGCGGGGTATTGATCCCCGTACCTCTCGCATGCTAAGCGAGCGCTCTACCATCTGAGCTACATCCCCATTTTCATTGTGAATTTTTCGAATTAGACTGGTTGTAAAATGACGAAGGTTTTATATGTTATGTAGATTTATACTATGTGATCAAGAAATGCATTTCTACCCATATTAATTCTAAGTTAATAGGATACTGTTGATTGTATTATAATTATAGTAGTTATTCGATGAGTTTAAAATTTTGCTTTAAATTCATAGTCTGAGTGGTAGGATGCAAATCATATAAAAACTCTAAATATATATACTATTAACATATATAAAAGGGTCATATATCTAGTCCACGAAGACGATGAGGAGGATGAATAAAAAGAAAAACAAAAAAGAAAAAAAACCTTCAAATTCTCTAGTGCTTGATTTTAAGAATTAGGGCTGATAGGGGTGGTGCCATTATTTGGGCTGGCTAACGGGGTTGAATGTTTTAAGATTTATGGCTATTGACACTTCTCATGGGATTGCGTTTAATTGAACATTTTTAAAGTACATCGGCGCTTATGATTTATTGTTATTGCGTTAGTTGTTCTATTCAAAGTGGAGATGCGGGGTATCGATCCCCATTCCTCTCGCATGCTAAACGAGCGCTCTACCATCTGAGCTACATCCCCATTTTCATTGTGAATTTTTCGAATTAAACTGGTTGTAAAATGACGAAGGTTTAATATGTTATCTAGATTTATACTATGTGATCAAGAAATGCATTTCTACCCATATTAATTCTAAGTTAATAGGATACTGTTGATTGTATTATAATTATAGTAGTTATTCGATGAGTTTAAAATTTTGCTTTAAATTCATAGTCTGAGTGGTAGGATGCAAATCATATAAAAACTCTAAATATATATACTATTAACATATATAAAAGGGTCATATATCTAGTCCATGAAGACGATGAGGAGGATGAATAGAAAGAAAAACAAAAAAGAAAAAAAAACCTTCAAATTCTCTAGTGCTTGATTTTAAAAATTAGGGGCTGATAGGGGTGGTGCCATTATTTGGGCTGGCTAACGGGGTTGAATGTTTTAAGATTTATGGCTATTGACACTTCTCATGGGATTGCGTTTAATTGCACATTTTTAAAGTACATCGGCGCTTATGATTTATTGTTATTGCGTTAGTTGTTCTATTCAAAGTGGACATGCGGGGTATCGATTCCCTTACCTCTCGCATGCGAAGCGAGCGCTCTACCATCTGAGCTACATCCCCATTTTCATTGTGAATTTTTCGAATTTAACTAGTTATAAATGTCGAAGTTTTATATGTTATCTAGATTTATACTATGTGATCAAGAAAGGCATTTCTAGCCATAATAATTCTAAGTTAATAGGATACTGTTGATTGTATTATAATTATAGTGGTTATTTGATGTGTTTAAAGTTTTGCTTTAAATTCATAGTTTGAGTGGTAGGATGCAAATCATATAAAAACTTATTATATAGGGTCATATATCTAGCCCCAGAAAGCCTTCAACTTCTGGTGTTCGTGGTCTTGATTGTTTTCATTACACATTTGATTAGGTGGTTATTTGATGTGTTTAAAGTTTTGCTTTAAATTCATAGTTTGAGTGGTAGGATTCAAATCATATAAAAACTTAATATAGGGTCTATATATCTAGCCCAAGAAAGCCTTCAACTTCTGGTGTTCGTGGTCTTGATTGGAGATGCGGGGTATCGATCCCCGTACCTCTCGCATGCTAAGCGAGCGCTCTACCATCTGTGCTACATCCCAATTTTCATTGTGAATTTTTCGAATTAGACTGGTTGTAAAATGACGAAGGTTTTATATGTTATCTAGATTTATACTATGTGATCAAGAAATGCATTTCTACACATATTAATTCTAAGTTAATAGGATACTGTTGATTGTATTATAATTATAGTAGTTATTCGATGAGTTTAAAATTTTGCTTTAAATTCATAGTCTGAGTGGTAGGATGCAAATCATATAAAAACTCTAAATATATATACTATTAACATATATAAAAGGGTCATATATCTAGTCCATGAAGACGATGAGGAGGATGAACAAAAAGAAAAAAAACCTTCAACTTCTAGTCCTTGATTTTACGAATTAGGGCTGATAGGGGTGGTGCCATTATTTGGGCTGGCTAGACACTTCTCATGGGATTGCGTTTAATTGCACATTTTTAAAGTTACGAATTAGGGGTGGTTCCATTATTTGGGCTGGCTAGACACTTCTCATGGGATTGCGTTTAATTGCACATTTTTAAAGTTCATCAGCGCCTATGATTTATTGTTATTGCGTTAGTTGTTCTATTCAAAGTGGAGATGCGGGGTATCGATCCCCATACCTCTCGCATGCTAAGCGAGCGCTCTACCATCTGAGCTACATCCCATTTTCATTGTGAATTTTTCGAATTAGACTGGTTGTAAAATGACGAAGGTTTTATATGTTATCTAGATTTATACTATGTGATCAAGAAATGCATTTCTACACATATTAATTCTAAGTTAATAGGATACTGTTGATTGTATTATAATTATAGTAGTTATTCGATGAGTTTAAAATTTTGCTTTAAATTCATAGTCTGAGTGGTAGGATGCAAATCATATAAAAACTCTAAATATATATACTATTAACATATATAAAAGGGTCATATATCTAGTCCGTGAAGACGATGAGGAGGATGAATAAAAAGAAAAAAAACCTTCAACTTCTAGTGCTTGGTTTTAAGAATTAGGGCTGATAGGGGTGGTGCCATTATTTGGGCTGGCTAGACACTTCTCATGGGATTGCGTTTAATTGCACATTTTTAAAGTTCATCGGCGCCTATGATTTATTGTTATTGCGTTAGTTGTTGTTCTATTCAAAGTGGAGATGCGGGGTATCGATCCCCGTACCTCTCGCATGCTAAGCGAGCGCTCTACCATCTGAGCTACATCCCCATTTTCATTGTGAATTTTTCGAATTAGACTGGTTGTAAAATGACGAAGGTTTTATATGTTATCTAGATTTATACTATGTGATCAAGAAATGCAATTCTTCCCATATTAATTCTAAGTTAATAGGATACTGTTGATTGTATTATAATTACAGTAGTAATTCGATGAGTTTAATATTTTGCTTTAAATTCATAGTCTGAGTGCTAGAATGCAAATCAAATAAAAACTCTAAGTATATATACTATTAACATATATAAAAGGGTCATATATCTAGTCCATGATGACGATGAGGAGGATGAATAAAAAGAAAAAAAAAATAAAAAAAACCTTCAACTTCTCTAGTGCTTGATTTTAAGAATTAGGGCTGATAGGGGTGGTGCCATTATTTGGGCTGGCTAACGGGGTTGAATGTTTTAAGATTTATGGCTATTGACACTTCTCATGGGATTGCGTTTAATTGCACATTTTTAAAGTACATCGGCGCCTATGATTTATTGTTATTGCATTAGTTGTCTATTCAAAGTGGAGATGCGGGGTATCAATTCCCGTACCACTCGCATGCGAAGCGAGCGCTCTACCATCTGAGCTACATCCCCATTTTCATTGTGAATTTTTCGAATTAGACTGGTTGTAAAATGACGAAGGTTTTATATGTTATCTAGATTTATACTATGTGATCAAGAAATGCATTTCTACCCATATTAATTCTAAGTTAATAGGATACTGTTGATTGTATTATAATTATAGTAGTTATTCGATGAGTTTAAAATTTGGCTTTAAATTCATAGTCTGAGTGGTAGGATGCAAATCATATAAAAACTCTAAATATATATACTATTAACATATATAAAAGGGTCATATATCTAGTCCATGAAGACGATGAGGAGGATGAATAAAAAGAAAAACAAAAAAGAAAAAAAACCTTCAAATTCTCTAGTGCTTGATTTTAAGAATTAGGGCTGATAGGGGTGGTGCCATTATTTGGGCTGGCTAACGGGGTTGAATGTTTTAAGATTTATGGCTATTGACACTTCTCATGGGATTGCGTTTAATTGCACATTTTTAAAGTACATCGGCGCTTATGATTTATTGTTATTGCGTTAGTTGTTCTATTCAAAGTGGAGATGCGGGGTATCGATTCCCTTACCTCTCGCATGCGAAGCGAGCGCTCTACCATCTGAGCTACATCCTCATTTTCATTGTGAATTTTTCGAATTTGACTAGTTATAAAATGTCGAAGTTTTATATGTTATCTAGATTTATACTATGTGATCAAGAAAGGCATTTCTAGCCATAATAATTCTAAGTTAATAGGATACTGTTGATTGTATTATAATTATAGTGGTTATTTGATGTGTTTAAAGTTTTGCTTTAAATTCATAGTTTGAGTGGTAGGATGCAAATCATATAAAAACTTATTATATAGGGTCATATATCTAGCCCAAGAAAGCCTTCAACTTCTGGTGTTCGTGGTCTTGATTGTTTTCATTACACATTTGATTAGGTGGTTATTTGATGTGTTTAAAGTTTTGCTTTAAATTCATAGTTTGAGTGGTAGGATTCAAATCATATAAAAACTTAATATATAGGGTCTATATATCTAGCCCAAGAAAGCCTTCAACTTCTGGTGTTCGTGGTCTTGATTGTTTTCATTACACATTTGATTAGGTTGGGTGTTGTGTTCTATGCTTGCACTTACAAGGCTTTCGAAGTGGAGATGCGGGGTATCGATCCCTGTACCTCTCGCATGCTAAGCGAGCGCTCTACCATCTGAGCTACATCCCAATTTTCATTGTGAATTTTTCGAATTAGACTGGTTGTAAAATGACGAAGGTTTTATATGTTATCTAGATTTATACTATGTGATCAAGAAATGCATTTCTACACATATTAATTCTAAGTTAATAGGATACTGTTGATTGTATTATAATTATAGTAGTTATTCGATGAGTTTAAAATTTTGCTTTAAATTCATAGTCTGAGTGGTAGGATGCAAATCATATAAAAACTCTAAATATATATACTATTAACATATATAAAAGGGTCATATATCTAGTCCATGAAGACGATGAGGAGGATGAATAAAAAGAAAAGAAACCTTCAACTTCTAGTGCTTGATTTTACGAATTAGGGCTGATAGGGGTGGTGCCATTATTTGGGCTGGCTAGACACTTCTCATGGGATTGCGTTTAATTGCACATTTTTAAAGTTACGAATTAGGGCTGATAGGGGTGGTGCCATTATTTGGGCTGGCTAGACACTTCTCATGGGATTGCGTTTAATTGCACATTTTTAAAGTTCATCGGCGCCTACGATTTATTGTTATTGCGTTAGTTGTTCTATTCAAAGTGGAGATGCGGGGTATCGATCCCCATACCTCTCGCATGCTAAGCGAGCGCTCTACCATCTGAGCTACATCCCCATTTTCATTGTGAATTTTTCGAATTAGACTGGTTGTAAAATGATGAAGGTTTTATATGTTATCTAGATTTATACTATGTGATCAAGAAATGCATTTCTACACATATTAATTCTAAGTTAATAGGATACTGTTGATTGTATTATAATTATAGTAGTTATTCGATGAGTTTAAAATTTTGCTTTAAATTCATAGTCTGAGTGGTAGGATGCAAATCATATAAAAACTCTAAATATATATACTATTAACATATATAAAAGGGTCATATATCTAGTCCGTGAAGACGATGAGGAGGATGAATAAAAAGAAAAAAAACCTTCAACTTCTCTAGTGCTTGATTTTAAGAATTAGGGCTGATAGGGGTGGTGCCATTATTTGGGCTAGCTAGACACTTCTCATGGGATTGCGTTTAATTGCACATTTTTAAAGTTCATCGGCGCCTATGATTTATTGTTATTGCGTTAGTTGTTCTATTCAAAGTGGAGATGCGGGGTATCGATCCCCGTACCTCTCGCATGCTAAGCGAGCGCTCTACCATCTGAGCTACATCCCCATTTTCATTGTGAATTTTTCGAATTAGACTGGTTGTAAAATGACGAAGGTTTTATATGTTATCTAGATTTATACTATGTGATCAAGAAATGCATTTCTTCCCATATTAAATCTAAGTTGATAGGATACTGTTGATTGTATTATAATTACAGTAGTAATTCGATGAGTTTAATATTTTGCTTTAAATTCATAGTCTGAGTGGTAGAATGCAAATCAAATAAAAACTCTAAGTATATATACTATTAACATATATAAAAGGGTCATATATCTAGTCCATGATGACGATGAGGAGGATGAATAAAAAGAAAAAAAAAAAGAAAAAAAACCTTCAACTTCTCTAGTGCTTGATTTTAAGAATTAGGGCTGATAGGGGTGGTGCCATTATTTGGGCTGGCTAACGGGGTTGAATGTTTTAAGATTTATGGCTATTGACACTTCTCATGGGATTGCGTTTAATTGCACATTTTTAAAGTACATCGGCGCCTATGATTTATTGTTATTGCATTAGTTGTCTATTCAAAGTGGAGATGCGGGGTATCAATTCCCGTACCACTCGCATGCGAAGCGAGCGCTCTACCATCTGAGCTACATCCCCATTTTCATTGTGAATTTTTCGAATTAGACTGGTTGTAAAATGACGAAGGTTTTATATGTTATCTAGATTTATACTATCTGATCAAATAATGCATTTCAACCCATAATAATTCTAAGTTAATAGGATACAGTTGATTGTATTATAATTATAGTGGTTATTCGATGTGTTTAAAATTTTGCTTTAAATTCATAGTCTGAGTGGTAGGAGGCAAATCATATAAAAACTTAATATATAGGGTCATATATCTAGGCCAAGAAAGCCTTCAACTTCTATTGTTCGTGGTCTTGATTGTTTTCATTACACATTTGATTAGGTTGGGTGTTGTGTTCAAAGCTTGCACTTACAAGACTTTCAAAGTGGAGATGCGGGGTATCGATCCCCGTACCTCTCGCATGCTAAGCAAGCGCTCTACCATCTGAGCTACATCCCCATTTTCATTGTGAATTTTTCGAATTAGACTGGTTGTAAAATGACGAAGGTTTTATATGTTATCTAGATTTATACTATGTGATCAAGAAATGCATTTCTTCCCATATTAATTCTAAGTTAATAGGATACTGTTGATTGTATTATAATTACAGTAGTAATTCGATGAGTTTAATATTTTGCTTTAAATTCATAGTCTGAGTGCTAGAATGCAAATCAAATAAAAACTCTAAGTATATATACTATTAACATATATAAAAGGGTCATATATCTAGTCCATGATGACGATGAGGAGGATGAATAAAAAGAAAAAAAAAATAAAAAAAACCTTCAACTTCTCTAGTGCTTGATTTTAAGAATTAGGGCTGATAGGGGTGGTGCCATTATTTGGGCTGGCTAACGGGGTTGAATGTTTTAAGATTTATGGCTATTGACACTTCTCATGGGATTGCGTTTAATTGCACATTTTTAAAGTACATCGGCGCCTATGATTTATTGTTATTGCATTAGTTGTCTATTCAAAGTGGAGATGCGGGGTATCAATTCCCGTACCACTCGCATGCGAAGCGAGCGCTCTACCATCTGAGCTACATCCCCATTTTCATTGTGAATTTTTCGAATTAGACTGGTTGTAAAATGACGAAGGTTTTATATGTTATCTAGATTTATACTATGTGATCAAGAAATGCATTTCTACCCATATTAATTCTAAGTTAATAGGATACTGTTGATTGTATTATAATTATAGTAGTTATTCGATGAGTTTAAAATTTGGCTTTAAATTCATAGTCTGAGTGGTAGGATGCAAATCATATAAAAACTCTAAATATATATACTATTAACATATATAAAAGGGTCATATATCTAGTCCATGAAGACGATGAGGAGGATGAATAAAAAGAAAAACAAAAAAGAAAAAAAACCTTCAAATTCTCTAGTGCTTGATTTTAAGAATTAGGGCTGATAGGGGTGGTGCCATTATTTGGGCTGGCTAACGGGGTTGAATGTTTTAAGATTTATGGCTATTGACACTTCTCATGGGATTGCGTTTAATTGCACATTTTTAAAGTACATCGGCGCTTATGATTTATTGTTATTGCGTTAGTTGTTCTATTCAAAGTGGAGATGCGGGGTATCGATCCCCATACCTCTCGCATGCTAAGCGAGCGCTCTACCATCTGAGCTACATCCCCATTTTCATTGTGAATTTTTCGAATTAGACTGGTTGTAAAATGATGAAGGTTTTATATGTTATCTAGATTTATACTATGTGATCAAGAAATGCATTTCTACACATATTAATTCTAAGTTAATAGGATACTGTTGATTGTATTATAATTATAGTAGTTATTCGATGAGTTTAAAATTTTGCTTTAAATTCATAGTCTGAGTGGTAGGATGCAAATCATATAAAAACTCTAAATATATATACTATTAACATATATAAAAGGGTCATATATCTAGTCCGTGAAGACGATGAGGAGGATGAATAAAAAGAAAAAAAACCTTCAACTTCTCTAGTGCTTGATTTTAAGAATTAGGGCTGATAGGGGTGGTGCCATTATTTGGGCTGGCTAGACACTTCTCATGGGATTGCGTTTAATTGCACATTTTTAAAGTTCATCGGCGCCTATGATTTATTGTTATTGCGTTAGTTGTTCTATTCAAAGTGGAGATGCGGGGTATCGATCCCCGTACCTCTCGCATGCTAAGCGAGCGCTCTACCATCTGAGCTACATCCCCATTTTCATTGTGAATTTTTCGAATTAGACTGGTTGTAAAATGACGAAGGTTTTATATGTTATCTAGATTTATACTATGTGATCAAGAAATGCATTTCTTCCCATATTAATTCTAAGTTGATAGGATACTGTTGATTGTATTATAATTACAGTAGTAATTCGATGAGTTTAATATTTTGCTTTAAATTCATAGTCTGAGTGGTAGGATGCAAATCATATAAAAACTCTAAATATATATACTATTAACATATATAAAAGGGTCATATATCTAGTCCATGAAGACGATGAGGAGGATGAATAAAAAGAAAAACAAAAAAGAAAAAAAACCTTCAAATTCTCTAGTGCTTGATTTTAAGAATTAGGGCTGATAGGGGTGGTGCCATTATTTGGGCTGGCTAACGGGGTTGAATGTTTTAAGATTTATGGCTATTGACACTTCTCATGGGATTGCGTTTAATTGCACATTTTTAAAGTACATCGGCGCTTATGATTTATTGTTATTGCGTTAGTTGTTCTATTCAAAGTGGAGATGCGGGGTATCGATCCCCATACCTCTCGCATGCTAAGCGAGCGCTCTACCATCTGAGCTACATCCCCATTTTCATTGTGAATTTTTCGAATTTAACTAGTTATAAATGTCGAAGTTTTATATGTTATCTAGATTTATACTATGTGATCAAGAAAGGCATTTCTAGCCATAATAATTCTAAGTTAATAGGATACTGTTGATTGTATTATAATTATAGTGGTTATTTGATGTGTTTAAAGTTTTGCTTTAAATTCATAGTTTGAGTGGTAGGATGCAAATCATATAAAAACTTATTATATAGGGTCATATATCTAGCCCAAGAAAGCCTTCAACTTCTGGTGTTCGTGGTCTTGATTGTTTTCATTACACATTTGATTAGGTGGTTATTTGATGTGTTTAAAGTTTTGCTTTAAATTCATAGTTTGAGTGGTAGGATTCAAATCATATAAAAACTTAATATATAGGGTCTATATATCTAGCCCAAGAAAGCCTTCAACTTCTGGTGTTCGTGGTCTTGATTGTTTTCATTACACATTTGATTAGGTTGGGTGTTGTGTTCTATGCTTGCACTTACAAGGCTTTCGAAGTGGAGATGCGGGGTATCGATCCCTGTACCTCTCGCATGCTAAGCGAGCGCTCTACCATCTGAGCTACATCCCAATTTTCATTGTGAATTTTTCGAATTAGACTGGTTGTAAAATGACGAAGGTTTTATATGTTATCTAGATTTATACTATGTGATCAAGAAATGCATTTCTACACATATTAATTCTAAGTTAATAGGATACTATTGATTGTATTATAATTATAGTAGTTATTCGATGAGTTTAAAATTTTGCTTCAAATTCATAGTCTGAGTGGTAGGATGCAAATCATATAAAAACTCTAAATATATATACTATTAACATATATAAAAGGGTCATATATCTAGTCCATGAAGACGATGAGGAGGATGAATAAAAAGAAAAGAAACCTTCAACTTCTAGTGCTTGATTTTACGAATTAGGGCTGATAGGGGTGGTGCCATTATTTGGGCTGGCTAGACACTTCTCATGGGATTGCGTTTAATTGCACATTTTTAAAGTTACGAATTAGGGCTGATAGGGGTGGTGCCATTATTTGGGCTGGCTAGACACTTCTCATGGGATTGCGTTTAATTGCACATTTTTAAAGTTCATCGGCGCCTATGATTTATTGTTATTGTGTTAGTTGTTCTATTCAAAGTGGAGATGCGGGGTATCGATCCCCATACCTCTCGCATGCTAAGCGAGCGCTCTACCATCTGAGCTACATCCCCATTTTCATTGTGAATTTTTCGAATTAGACTGGTTGTAAAATGATGAAGGTTTTATATGTTATCTAGATTTATACTATGTGATCAAGAAATGCATTTCTACACATATTAATTCTAAGTTAATAGGATACTGTTGATTGTATTATAATTATAGTAGTTATTCGATGAGTTTAAAATTTTGCTTTAAATTCATAGTCTGAGTGGTAGGATGCAAATCATATAAAAACTCTAAATATATATACTATTAACATATATAAAAGGGTCATATATCTAGTCCGTGAAGACGATGAGGAGGATGAATAAAAAGAAAAAAAACCTTCAACTTCTCTAGTGCTTGATTTTAAGAATTAGGGCTGATAGGGGTGGTGCCATTATTTGGGCTGGCTAGACACTTCTCATGGGATTGCGTTTAATTGCACATTTTTAAAGTTCATCGGCGCCTATGATTTATTGTTATTGCGTTAGTTGTTCTATTCAAAGTGGAGATGCGGGGTATCGATCCCCGTACCTCTCGCATGCTAAGCGAGCGCTCTACCATCTGAGCTACATCCCCATTTTCATTGTGAATTTTTCGAATTAGACTGGTTGTAAAATGACGAAGGTTTTATATGTTATCTAGATTTATACTATGTGATCAAGAAATGCATTTCTTCCCATATTAATTCTAAGTTGATAGGATACTGTTGATTGTATTATAATTACAGTAGTAATTCGATGAGTTTAATATTTTGCTTTAAATTCATAGTCTGAGTGGTAGGATGCAAATCATATAAAAACTCTAAATATATATACTATTAACATATATAAAAGGGTCATATATCTAGTCCATGAAGACGATGAGGAGGATGAATAAAAAGAAAAACAAAAAAGAAAAAAAACCTTCAAATTCTCTAGTGCTTGATTTTAAGAATTAGGGCTGATAGGGGTGGTGCCATTATTTGGGCTGGCTAACGGGGTTGAATGTTTTAAGATTTATGGCTATTGACACTTCTCATGGGATTGCGTTTAATTGCACATTTTTAAAGTACATCGGCGCTTATGATTTATTGTTATTGCGTTAGTTGTTCTATTCAAAGTGGAGATGCGGGGGTATCGATTCCCTTACCTCTCGCATGCAAAGCGAGCGCTCTACCATCTAAGCTACATCCTCATTTTCATTGTGAATTTTTCGAATTTGACTAGTTATAAAATGTCGAAGTTTTATATGTTATCTAGATTTATATACTATGTGATCAGAAAGGCATTTTCTAGCCATAATAATTCTAAGTTAATAGGATACTGTTGATTGTATTATAATTATAGTGGTTATTTGATGTGTTTAAAGTTTTGCTTTAAATTCATAGTTTGAGTGGTAGGATGCAAATCATATAAAAACTTATTATATAGGGTCATATATCTAGCCAAGAAAGCCTTCAACTTCTGGTGTTCGTGGTCTTGATTGTTTTCATTACAATTTGATTAGGTGGTTATTTGATGTGTAAAGTTTTGCTTTAATTCATAGTTTGAGTGGTAGGATTCAAATCATATAAAAACTTAATATATAGGGTTATATATCTAGCCAAGAAAGCTTCACTTCTGGTGTTCGTGGTCTTGATTGTTTTCATTACACATTTGATTAGGTTGGGTGTTGTGTTCTATGCTTGCACTTACAAGCTTTCGAAGTGGAGATGCGGGTATCGATCCCTGTACCTCTCGCATGCTAAGCGAGCGCTCTACCATCTGAGCTACATCCCAATTTTCATTGTGAATTTTTCGAATTAGACTGGTTGTAAAATGACGAAGGTTTTATATGTTATCTAGATTTATACTATGTGATCTAGAAATGCATTTCTACACATATTAATTCTAAGTTAATAGGATACTGTTGATTGTATTATAATTATAGTAGTTATTCGATGAGTTTAAATTTTGCTTTAAATTCATAGTCTGAGTGGTAGGATGCAAATCATATAAAAACTCTAAATATATATACTATTAACATATATAAAAGGGTCATATATCTAGTCCGTGAAGACGATGAGGAGGATGAATAAAAAGAAAAAAACCTTCAACTTCTCTAGTGCTTGATTTTAAGAATTAGGGCTGATAGGGGTGGTGCATTATTTGGGCTGGCTAGACACTTCTCATGGGATTGCGTTTAATTGCACATTTTTAAAGTTCATCGGCGCTATGATTTATTGTTATTGCGTTAGTTGTTCTATTCAAAGTGGAGATGCGGGTATCGATCCCGTACCTCTCGCATGCTAAGCGAGCGCTCTACCATCTGAGCTACATCCCCATTTTCATTGTGAATTTTTCGAATTAGACTGGTTGTAAAATGACGAAGGTTTTATATGTTATCTAGATTTATACTATGTGATCAAGAAATGCATTTCTTCCCATATTAATTCTAAGTTGATAGGATACTGTTGATTGTATTATAATTACAGTAGTAATTCGATGAGTTTAATATTTTGCTTTAAATTCATAGTCTGAGTGGTAGGATGCAAATCATATAAAAACTCTAAATATATATACTATTAACATATATAAAAGGGTCATATATCTAGTCCATGAAGACGATGAGGAGGATGAATAAAAAGAAAAA
>NW_017616690.1:0-12642 GCF_001879475.1 Ipomoea nil | reverse complement strand
ATGTTGATATTATATATAACTAATATATTAATTGCATGTACATATTCAGTTAAGTACATGTTTATTAAATCAATACTTTAAGTCTATAATGAAACCTTGCTAATTTTCAATCACATATCTTTTAAAATTATATTATAATCATCATTATATGTCAAACTCAATTTATGAAGTTTTTGCTTTAAATTTATTTACCTACAACTCACATATTATGAACTTAAAACAAAATGTTAGAATACATGATATATTTATAGTTAACATATTATATATTTATAGATGTAAATTTATGTATTTACAATTAAGTATTTGGAAAAGTTAATTAGGCACCTAAACTTTTTAAAAGGACAATTAAACCTCAAACATGTCAAATTGAGGCAATGAAGCTCAAGAACCGATAAATGACCTGTTATTGCATGTCATTTCAGTTCAGGTATCACTCCGACAACCTCAAGAAAAATTTTGGCTACCGCCAAGCCGTCGCCGTCGCCATTTCCGGCGAAAGGTGACCAATTGGCTGCCTTCCGCCGACAACTTCTCCATGGAAGGCGACTGGATCTGGTCGTCCTTCCCCAGGAGAAAAAGGCAACCAAAAACTGGTCGCCTTCCCCAGAAAGAGGCGGCCAAATCTGGTCACCTTCTCCTGGGAAAGATGACCAGAAAGGTCGCCTTCCGGGGGGAAGGCGACCAGATCTGGCTGCCTTCTCTTGGGAAGGTGACAAGAGTGGAGAAGTCGCCGGCAGAAGGCGGCCAGTTGGCCGCCTTCCGCCGGAGATGCCAACTAGCGGCGGCGTGGCCGGTTGTTTGTTGCTCGGAATTTCGCCTAAGTTCCCGGAGTGATGCTTGAACTGAAATGACCTGCAATAACAGTCATTTTTCAGTTCTTGTGCTTCATTGCTTCATTTTGACATGTTTGAGAGTTTAATTACACTTTTAAAAAATTTAGGTGCCTAATTGACTTTTGGTGTAAAGTTTAGGGCCTTATTTGACCATTTTTACCTTAAATATTTAACAAATTATGTATATACTGCAAAACCAGGACTATGTGGTCTAATGGTACCCGGGTTGGACTTCCATTTGGAAGATTATGAGTTCGAGCCTCAGTGGAGGCGTTATTGGTTCTTTGTGTTTCAGTAGGTTGAGAAAGTATATGAACAGATAAAAAAAAATGTATATACTGCAAAAGTAAATATTAATCAAATCTATATATATATAAAAACAAATATATATAATTACTAATATTGTTTATTCACGTAATTGGTAAATCTATTAATTGTTAATATTTTTTCCTTATATTTATTTATTCATTTATTTTATTGAGTAATTATATATAGAGATATAGATATGTATTCTAACATACAACTGGTACGAACCAATGTTTATCCTTGCCATGATATTTCTCATTTTCTCCATTAAAGACTTGCAGAGCTATTAGATTGCGATTGGTGTGCACCTATATGAAGTCCCATAGAGAAAGGGGAGTGATTTCATAAAATCTAGAGAGTGCATTTTTCACGGTCAAGTTTTTTTTTTTTTTCGATTTTACTTTTAAAATGAAATAGAAATTATGCAAATTGGAAAAAGAAATGAATATTAATAATTGACTGAAAATTAAAAATGAAAAAAAAAAAGAATTGAAATTATGTTAATTGGAAAATAAAATGAATATTGATAATTGACTGAAAATTAAAAATGACACATAATTATCTAAAATGGAAAAGGAAATGGTCAGATCATTGCTGATGGGGTGTGGACCCCCCAAGAAGGCGGGCCCAAGAGAAGAGGCCCTGGGGGGAGAGAGTCCAGAATGGGTAAGTAGCGGCCCAGCAGGCGAGAATATGGGTCAGAAGTAGGGCCCAGAGGCCTGGCCGAGTCCGAGTCGGTCCAGGCCCAGGGTGAAGAGAAGGGCAAATTATATTATGCACCGCGCGTCGTTTTTTTTAAATGAAAATTAACAGTGTTTATTTCCGCCGTTTCGCACCCTTTTACAAAAAGTAACTCTGTTATTCAGTGTCATTTTGTATACACTGCAGTTTCAGTTGAACACAACTACAGTTTCATTTCGATATAACTATAGTTTCATTCGATATTTTATAGACTCAAATATGTTAAAATGTTATTTAATTTTATTTTATATACACTATAGTTTTATTAAAACACAACTACATGATCATTTTGATATAATTACAGCTTCATTGTACAATATACACTCAAATATGTGAAATGTTATTCAGTTTCAGTTTATATACACTGCAGTTTCATTTCACTATAACTATAGTATCATTTTGATATAATTGCAGTGTCGATTTGGATATACTGTAGTGTCAGTTGGTGTTTAATACACCAAACAAACAGACTCCGTTTACTCTAACGGCGGGCCGTTTCTTTACTTAAAGAAACGGCGCCGTATATGGGCCCGGTGCATAATTGATTATGCACCACGGTCTATAATATAACAACTGCAAGAGAATACTCGGCAAGGAGCCGTTGAGTGGCATTTATCGCGGCATTTAAAGGGCTCGACCAAGCGAACCGTTATGGAACCAAAAGAGCTGTTGGCCGGCCCGATAACGACACCCAACGGCCCTAAAAAAATAGCTTTAGAAGCAGCCTTCAATGTACTTCAACTCGGTTGAAGGAGGGCCTACTATATAAAGGCCCCTCCGCCATTGTGAAAAGGGCGAGTCCATGCCCAGGCTATAAGAAAGACACCATTATGCTATTTTTTCCTCGAAAAGAGTTCTTTTATTGAAAGGTGAATCCACCGACAAAGGTTGTGTTGGACCTCCCTGGGCCCAAAAACCCTAAAACCAACACTGGCGCCGTCCGTGGGGATCGAAACAAAGAGCTGCGTACCTTTCTAAGCAGGCGAGTTCACGTGACGAACGAGGATATCGTAAGAAGGATAAGAGCTTTGCATCATGTCGGAAGGACGAAGCCAGGCGAATAACCGTAACTACGCGCCAGAAGTCGACTTGAGAGAGCAGTTGAATCAACGAAACGCCCAAAGTGAAGAAAATGAGTCGGCACCCTTGAATCGACCGCCATCAATGATACCGTTCACTCCCGAATAGATCCGAGCCTCGGGCGGCTATCGCTGCAGAAAACTGGAGAATGGGAGAATAGTCGGCTTCACGACCGCTGCCCCACAATCAGCAACCACCCCAAAGATCTAGAGAAGGCAGACAAGGAGATCGCGAGCAGAAAGTGTACTGGTACGGTTAGTCCATTCCAGGCTCGGCCCGAACACCGCGCGCCAATCTGCGAGAGAACGACTGGGGGAGAGAGAGCCCAGTCGCGCACCGGTGGATCCACAAAATCGAGAGGCCGCCCACGAGAAAGCTAGTACTAGAAGGACTAGGACTCGGGCACGACGGTCCGAGCGACCTAGACATAACAATGACCAACAGGCCGAGTCGGAGGCCGGCGAAAGCACGGAGTCCACCGGGAACCACACGCGAGACGACGAGGATGCGGCTCACCTGGCTCGGGAAGTGCGAAACCTGAAGGATCAAATGGAAGGAATGACCAAATCCCCTGGGCGAACATTGCTCACCGCCTTGCCTTTCTCCTCCGAGATCATGTCATACAAAGTACCAGTCGACTTCAAGTTCCCAGAACAGGCCACCTTCGACGGATCCGGCGATCCGCGAGAGCACCTTTTAAGCTATCAGGCTAAGATGCAGGTCTTAGGGGTCCGAGACCCTATCATGTGTCGCACTTTCCTACCGACACTAAAAGGACCTGCGCAAAGATGGTTGGTGGCTCTGCCCCAGGATCGATATGCAACTTTGAAGAGCTAGACGACCGCTTCATGAGTCACTACGCGGCCAACATCAAGCCACAAAAGGATCTGACTCACCTGGGGGACGTTCATCAAGAGGAAGGTGAATCCCTTTAAACCTACTTAGCTCTGAAAAAGAGATCCAGTCTATCGAAGAGGTTGAGGACCAGACCGCCCTCACCTTCTTCATCGAATCTTTACGATCCGGACAACTGTATCGTGATCTATGTGACAACCGACCGGCCACCTACGCGGAAGCCATACATATGGCTAACAAACGGGCCAACACGGAGCAGGCTATAAAACATAAGCGACAGCGGGAGGTTGGAGGATCTGCTAATGGAAAGAGAACCCGCGCGGAAATTAAAGAGAGACGCCCGGAACCGGCTAGGCGACCTGAAGCACGGCGCCCCTATGAAAGGCCCAATGTCCACCCTTATAGGCTGACTCCCCAGCATATGGTACAGGAAGTACATGCGATCGCACCTCCTCCGCCTCCCCGATCGAAGAGCATACGGTGAGCGAGGATCCAGGTAAAATGTCTAAATACTGCCGTTATCACAAATCATACACCCACAACACGGAAGAATGCTACTACCTGAAGAAAATCATGGAAGGAATCATCCAGTAAGGAACCCCGCCTCCTAACCAGTGGCGAAGGAGGTCGGCGCCCGGGAGGACGGCGACCCGCAGCGGCGGCTGAAAGTAGTCGCTGCAAGCAGCCTGCGACCGAGGAAGATGAGACCCAATGGCGACAGAAGCCGGTTATTAATATGATAGTAGGCGGACCAAAGGGAGGCGACTCCGCAAACACTAGAAAAGCTTGGGCCTGACAGTTGTACGTAGGGACAATGTACGGGCGAGAGGGAGGTTCAAAGAAAGCTTGCCGGGAACCCATTACCTTGTGATATGAACCTAGTCCAAGATTCAAATAAGATGAGTATTGTCCAAGAATTGCTCTCAATGTAAAGATAGAGATGGATCGAAATACCTTAAACATCACGAGAAACCCTTTGTCTCGAATCCTCAAAGACTTGGAAGAATCCCATTGTAGCTTTAAGTACCTCGATGATGCAATCTTCAATCAACTAGAGTCGGATCTAGTTTCCTTCGATTCAAGAACGAGTCCACGAACCTAAATCTAATCTGTTGAGAAAGTAAGATTGATTCGAGTCCACGAATCAATTTGCTAGTCGAGTCCACGACTAGCCACTAATTGAGTCCACAATTAGCCATAAGGTTTCTTACACAAGTGTAAAGAAAAACTTAAGAGTTTTATTGAATTGAAGCCTGTCTAAAACTGATATGGATGTGCCCTATTTATAGGTATAGGGCAGCATTGTAATCTAAATACAATGGGAAAAAGAGTCCTAAACCTAATATAGAAAACAAGTAAATAGAGTTTTATTTAGAAAAGGATTTAAGGAATCCTTTCTAAATACAACTAGTGTTTTCTCTTTAATTCTAAACAATTTAAAATAAATGATGACCACAAATAATAAAGCTGATTTGGGCCTCGGATCTTGTGATTGGCCCAATTTGTAATCTTAATGGATCTTCATTATGTTGGGCCGCATCATCCTCCCCTTCTTGAAAAATGATTCGACCACGAATCTTATAAACATTGTCTTCGATCCGTGACATCACTGGGGGCCACTATAATACTTTCCTCTATCGAATGGAATTATTATTGGAATTCCTTGATTTTTTCACCAATGATGCTTTAAGGATGTACTTTTTGGCCTTGTGATGAGCCCACTATAGACCCTTATTGGATTCCATGTGTGCTGGTTCCTATTATTCTCCCATTCTTGAAAACGATTCGTCCTCGAATCCAAATCTTCAATGAAAGACAAAGTAGCAAGCTCACTTTCTGTTTTATCACGCTCATGGAACTTTTTCTTGGGGTGCTTGACACGAGTCGCTCCAATCATCATCCTACAATCAACAAGTAAGGCAATTAAGTCTAATGACACATCATGGAATTTAAACATTCTGGATAGTAATAGATCAGTAGAACAAGACATATTAAATTTAGCCATCTTTTTTGAATTTTCAACAAGCACAACATCTTTCCTTCTAGAGCTTAAGGCTAAACCAAACACAAAAATCCATGGAAATATCAAGTAATGTTTTAGATGTATTGTGGTGGTAAGTAGCACAATTATGAACATAAGATTCTACATCTTTTTTCTTCTTTGGCCAATGAAAATATCCATGCAAAACATCATCACTCTTTGGAAAACCAAAGTGTCCTTTATGTGAATCAACAATTAAACCATTGCCCAAAACAAAGCAAAAAGTGCAAATCCCATTGACTTTGAACCAAAACCCCTTGAGCAAGTAGTGTTTCACATAAGAAGTTTTCAAATGTGCCTTATAACTTTCCAGTGATTCCTTATCGCTATCAAACAAAGTTTTAGTAAAATCAAAATTAAGGAATCTTGGATGTATGGAGGCAAACAAATTTCTAACACATCTAGCAAGTACGTCATTAATAGAAAACATGGCAAAGAAATCTAGAGAATAATAATGCATGCTTTTGGAATAAAAGTGAGTATAAAGTGACTCCCCTTCCTCTCTCTTGCATACTATCCTTTTTAGTTACCAAGAGATGTTGCACTTTAACACCTTGGGCTGGTCCTTTCCACTGTATCACTGATTGTGGTCCCTTTGTTTGGCTACAAACTGAGTTAGAGGATTGGAGAGTGGTGATTGCAATTCCAAACATGGAGGTTCCACTTTTCTCTCTATGATTTCTTCATTCTTTGAGGCTGGTTTGAGAGCTTGCATCAATGTCAATTGAATTTCTTCTACTTGTTTAGGATACAAACGAGACAAGAAATATGTAACTCCATTCATGTGAAACACATAAGTGTTCCTCATTCCATCAGAACTTATTTTTCTGTCAAATTGCAATGGTCTACCTAACAAGATATGAGCAGCCTGCATTGGGATATTATCACACAAGATTTCATCAGAGTAACTGTTAATAGATAAAAAGGAATAAGATCCTGTTTGGTTACTCTAGCTTCTCCTACATCAGTTAACCATTGCAAACAATAAGGATTTTGGATGATTAAGCAAAGGTAACTGGGGAAATTTAACCATAGCTGCACTAGCCACATTTGTGCAACTTCTAGAATCTATTACCATAGCACAAGCATTCTCTTTAATTGACCCTTTAGTACAAAATATATTTTCTCTTTCAGACTCATCTTCTTTTAAAGGGTGAACATTCAAAACCTCCTTAACAACAACAGTATGACTAGACTCACTAGCAACATATTTAGAATCAGAATCTAAAGGTATGAATGGTTCTCCCTCAACATGTTCATTGAGAGTTTCAAAATGGTCACATACCTCATCCTTAGACTTATATTCAAGACAAGAAGCAAAATTTTCAGATTGTTTTGTTATCTTAACTACCCTTTTGTTAGGCCCGCAATCACGAGCTATGTGGCCTCTCCATTACATCTATAACAAATCAATTATCTATCATGTTGAGGCCTCACTGCCTCACTTACCTTTTCCTTACCTTTTTCTTGTGAATCATCTCTTGGAGGGGGATGTTCATCACGCCTTTTAGGGGTGGAACTTGTGTTGTTCCATCTTGATGCACCATTGTTGGACTTGTACAATTTCATCTCTTTGATTTTGCCTCAGATTCACGTGCAGCATACAAGGCATCATAAAGGGTGTCATATCTCTGAATACTCATTCCACATCGAATTTCTAAGTTCAATCCATGTACGAACGAGCAACAGTTTTTGTCTCTTCTTCATGTATGTCTCCCTGTTTAAGCAAAATATTTGTAGTTTGGTAGTACTCATCAACTGACTTTTTTCCTTGCACCGTTCCCTGCAATTTTCTTTCAAGATCATAGAAAAAAAGATTTAGGACGAAAAGTTAGGCGCATATCTTCCCTCACTTGAACCCAAGATTCATAGGGAATAAAATTAGCAACTCTTTCTATATTTCTTTTTCGCCACCAAGATAATGCATACCCCTTAAAAGATGTAGCAACTATCCTAATTTTTGTAAGATCAGAATATTGCTTTAAATAAAAAAGAGTTTCAACAGCATTCTCCCATTCTATGTATTCGGTGGGTCCTTTCTCACCGGCGAAGTAGGAATTTCATGTTTAATGTTCCCACTCCGCATTATGCTGCTGGATCCTTTGACATATAGGATCCACTCTTCCTACTGGTGGCAGGTGTCGCTCATCATTGTGTGGTGGTTGCACTTGCTGTGAGCGTTGCTCCAAATTATTCATTCGTTTGAGTAACCTGTCTATCTTTTGTTTAATGTCTGGGGAAAGTTTGGAACTTGATCAGCCATCTGTATAGGAAACAAAATATCTAAAAAAAAAAAACAAGAAGATGTGTGAGTAATCACGTTAGTGAAGCCAAAAAGTTGGCTCGCTCCCTCACTATTCTCAGCTCGCAGGTAAGAGGTGGATTATATGGCTCTGGGGGTGCACTACACACTCTTACAAATACACACTCCACTCGTGTATCGCTCAAGGTGGCAGATACTCTCACAAGCCTTTTTCCAAAAAGGAAAACTCTAGTCCGGAACTCAAGTTGGTATGGATTCAACCTCAAAGTTCAAGAAAACGTACCTTGGAAAACTTCACAAGCCTTTGAGAGTAAGGTGTATCGCGAGGTAGGTAATAAAATTGAGAGCAAGAAGCAAAGAAAAAGGACAATACAAGCAAAGAAACTAAGCAAGATTTGAAAGAAAAAAAGGAAACCAAAGAAGGAAGTATGGCAGAAAGATATGCAAGACCAATATCAAAAGATAGAGACAAATAGAATATAAAAGACGTTCACGTGTACCACAACCAATTAGGAATCTATCAAGAACTCCTTCCAACCTTATACTTTTCCCCTTCCTTGTCCCTCCAAAATTCTCCTACCAGCCAAATTCTTTCCCCAACCTTATTCTTCTTCTTTATAGCTTTCTCTTTTTCTTTTTTGCTTTTTTTTTTTCAACTTTCTTGATTTTTTTTTTTGATTTTTTTTGATAAGTAACCTCCAAATAACTACTTTAAATATCAAAAAAAAATTCGGACCAAGAGGATCCACACAACCCCTTCAGAACAGAACCAAGAATTTCAAGAATCACCCAGAAAAACAGAAACGCTGCCCTTACTTCGAAGATCAATATCTCAATGGCCGTAAGGAATTAGAAAGTGAATAATATATCAATAGAACTCCCCAGAAGATATCTACAACATATCAAAATTTCAGATAAAACTAACCGGTGGATCTCGAGATATAGGTTATTCTTTGAAACTGGTCACAGAACGTGGAAATCTGGACAGGGTGTGATTGCGACGTGATTGCGCGTAAATGAGCTTTGGATATAGGTAAGGGTGATATGGGGTTGTTTTCTTGACAGAATGTGTGATAATATGGTGCTTAGGAGGTGTGAGGTCTCGTTGATATTGGATGGTAAAAAAGGAAAACTTTTTCGGGATTGTTTTTCAAGAAACTGGAAAACATGTATCAAGATTCAAGAACACAATCAAGAATGCAAAGGATTTTTTTTTTTTTTTAGGGTTTTTTAATGAATAAGACACGAATAAAAGAAGTATGTAAGATAAGAACGAGATAAACCTAGGGAACCAAAGAAACCAAATTTCTAATGATAATGAGATAAACCTAGGCTCTGAATACAAATTGATATGAACCTAGTCCAAGATTCAAATAAGATGAGTATTGTCCCAAGAATTGCTCTCAATGTAAAGATAGAGATGGATCGAAATACCTTAAACATCACGAGAAACCCTTTGTCTCGAATCCTCAAAGACTTGGAAGAATCCCATTGTAGCTTTAAGTACCTCGATGATGCAATCTTCAATCAACTAGAGTCGGGTCTAGTTTCCTTCGATTCAAGAACGAGTCCACGAACCTAAATCTAAGGTTGAAGAAAGTAAGATTGATTCGAGTCCACGAATCAATTTGCTAGTGTTGTGGACAACCAAAGGCTTGGAGACCCACTTCAAATAAGAGAAGGTCCAATTACTCGTTCAAGAGCCAAAAACTTGCAAGAGGCCATGAATGGACTGATCCATACACTTTGGCAAGAAGATGGCACCAAGATACTTGATGGACTTAACATGGAAGATACCAAGTGGGTCAATATCTTAACCTTGCATTTGGAGGCCTTAGAAGCTGCCATTTAAATACCAACAAAGAATCAAGGCCCAACTAGAATTTGAAGACCAAATTGTTGAAGAAATGTGCCAAGCTGGTTGTGCTGAATTGAAACAATAAGTTGGGCATAAAATAAGTGGGGAAATCCTTTAAGAGTGGTCCAATTTCGTGGCTTAAGCTTAGGAGAATACAAAAGGAGCTAAACTCAAGTCACATGGAAGAATTAAGTGTCATTTACTTCAAAATTCAATAGTAGTAATTTCTGAATTTAAGTATTTTTATGTTACAAGCTAAGGAGTAAATGCATCTTCTTTGAACGTGTATAGCCCTTTTTAAAGGGCTAAAGAACTCATTTTGAGAGATTATTGAAGTTGAATTCATTTGGATATGTGCTTTGCACTTCCATTTCCTTTCTAGCATTCTAGGAAGAATTTCTGACTTATCAAGGATATTACCCTCCTTGTGGCGTCCCAATTGGCCTTATCACCCTTCAACCCCGGTGTGGCGGCTTCCCTATTCATCCATACACGTGCTTCAACCATTTCCCATACCCTACATCAACCACAATCCACAAAAACAACCCCTTCACTTCAAGAAATCAGTAGACAGAAATTGGGAAAACGGATCGTGACTTGAGCTGTGGAGTTCTAGGCCTTTAAATCCAATATCAAGCCGGTGGAATCCACATCATTTTGGTATCAGAGCTTTGGTTGTCATCCTCATCAAATCAGGTCACGAAATACTTGTTTTCTTTAGTTTCTTGTGCCAATTTGTTCACGTCAATATCTGTGAATTGAATGCAAGTTTGCATGAAAAACTTTCTTTTCTTGGTTTGTTGTCAATTGTCTATATATATTGTTTCTCCTATATATCTCTTAGTGTCTAAACTTATTCAAAAAGATCCATATATGTTTATAGACACTGAAAGTCACATCAAACCTTCCTATAGTCTAGATCTACCAGAATTGACCTATTTGCGCTGCTAGAAAAAAAAATCTGAAAAAAATAGTTCCTCTTGTTTATTTGATCTGAATTTTTTTGTGGTAATAGATAACTCATCAATATTCCCTTCCACAAAAAAATTTTGCCAAAATAATCCATACACAAACACAGAAAATTCTGAGAAATACACTGCAGAATCTGGTTTTTCTGGAGACTATCATCTTCTAGTTTTGTCTTTTGAGTTTTGTTCATTTTTTTTTGTTGCCACACATGAAATATACTTTGTCTATCCACTTTTTTTTCATGCCTATCTTTTCTTATTCTTGTCATCTTACGTCCTTGTGTGTGGTATCTCCTTGTTTGAGTTGAAATTGTTCTTAGAATTCCAAGAAAGGTCCTTGAATTCAACTTGTGTGTGATTTGAACTTGTGAGCATAGTAGAGTGTTCATACACGAGTGGTAAAATTTGAGTGATCACCCCCCCTAAAAAGAGTGAGTGTGAGGGAGAGAAGTGAGGTCCAACTTAATCTTTTATCTTGTTGTTGCACTTTTGTTCTATTTGCAGCTCAATATGTCGGGGTCTGGCCAATCTAATAATGAGTCAAGCATGAGTCCAAATACAAAGTTTATGGTGGATGCTATGAAAGGGGAGTTTACTAGGCTTGGTAATTTAATGAGTGGACTGGCTGACCGTTTGGAGAGGTTAGAATTGGAGAGGGAACAAAATAGAAATGAGGGAGGAAATGATCAAAGGGCACAAGGGAATGAGGGAGAACAGAGGAGAAATAATTTGAGAGCCCAAGGGAATGTGAGAGAGGGAATTGAGTCTTCTACGGGTTATGATAGTGAGGAGATTGAGGATAGTGAGATAGAAATGGGAAGGAGAGAAAGAGGGAGAAGGAGGGCAGCAAGAAGGGATGTAGATGATGATTTGGGCAACATTAAAATGAGTATGCCTAATTTCCAGGGGAAGAGTGATCCAGATGCCTATCTAGAGTGGGAGAGTAAGGTAGAGAGGGTGTTTGATTGTCACAATTATTCAGAGATGAATGAAGTTGAATGAAAGAAATGCTTAGGCATTTTGTTGTCTCTCTTGTGTGTTGAGAGATGTTATTCTAGGCTTATCAAGATAATACCAATCTTGTGGGTGCCATCCATTCCTTATCACCTAGGACCAAGGTGTGGCGGAAATATCTTATAGAAAAACACAAAAATAATCCCCAAACCAACCCCTACATCAACCAATTCCATCTCCAACACCCTCAAACCGTAATTGTTGTTCCTGCTGTTTTGGTGAGGAAAAGATCGGGCAACCGGAGGAATCTTTGGTGAATCGAATCTTGAGTTCATCCCCCAAAGATCCACATCAGCTAGTCGAGTCCACGACTAGCCACTAATTAAGTCCACAATTAGCTATAAGGTTTCTTATACAAGTGTAAAGAAAAACTTAAGAATTTTATTGAATTAAAGCCACCTCAAAACTGATATGGATGTGCCCTATTTATAGGTATAGGGCAGCATTGTAATCTAAATACAATGGGAAAAAGAGTCCTAAACCTAATCTAGAAAACAAGTAAATAGAGTTTTATTTAGAAAAGGATTAAGGAATCCTTTCTAAATACAACTAGTGTTTTCTCTTTAATTCTAAACAATTTAAAATAAATGATGACACAAATAATAAAGCTGATTTTGGGCTCGATCTTGTCGCTTGTGTGATTGGAATTTGTAATCTTAATGGATCATGTTGGCCGCATCACC